>NW_027397064.1:22073532-22122602 GCF_003265705.2 Callorhinus ursinus
ATATATATATATATATATATATATATATATATATATATATACACACAATGGAATATTATGCAGCCATCAAAAGGAATAAGATCTTGTCATTTGCAACGACGTGGATGGAACTGGAGGGTGTTATGCTGAGTGAAATAAGTCAATCAGAGAAAGACATGTATCATATGACCTCAGTGATATGAGGAATTCTTAATCTCAGGAAACAAACTGAGGGTTGCTGGAGTGTTGTGGGGGTGAGAGGGAGGGGGTGGCTGGGTGATAGACATTGGGGAGGGTATGTGCTATGGTGAGTGCTGTGAATTGTGCAATACTGTTGAATCACAGATATGTACCTCTGAAACAATAAGGCAATATATGTTAAGGGAAAAAAAAAGAAGATAGCAGGAGGGGAAGAATAAAGGGGGGGAAATCGGAGGGGGAGACGAACCATGAGAGATGATGGACTCTGAAAAACAAACTGAGGGTTTTAGAGGGGAGGGGGGTGGGGGGATGGGCTAGCCTGATGAGGGGTATCAAAGAGGGCACGTTCTGCGTGGAACACTAGGTATCATGCACAAACAATGAATCATGGAACACTACATCAAAAACTAATGATGTAATGTATGGTGATTAACATAACAATAAAAATTTTAAAGATAAAAAAAAGAAACTCATGTTAAATGAGAACTCCTATAAAGCTGATAGGTAAAATCAACTAATTATCCACTTAGTTAAACAATTTACAGAAAAAAATTAAGACTGCCATTTTGTGATTTACAGTGAAAGGAATATAGATATATAACTGAAATATTTGGGTAAAATATTAACATAGAGAACTTAGACTCTAATTTAGCCTGGCATGGAAAACACTCTTCCTTATAGTTGATTTATTATGCAATAGTACAACTATCAGACAAGGTGTTCACTGGTGATTAACTTCATCTCTAGTTTTTTTGTGACACTGAGGATATCATTGAAATTTTGTCTTAGGTCCTTAGAAAACACACACTAGTGATTCATCCAAATGGTTAAATGGAGACATTATCCTTAATGATTAAATTTGGAAATAAAGGCTAACAGAATACACAAATGTTAATTATATTACAGTGTAATGTGGATTTCTTCATCAGGGCCCCTGAAGATTACAAAAAGTATAATCTGAAAATGCTAAATTTTTATATGAAATGAATTACAATAGTATTCTCTTTAAACATACTAGGAAATGTAACATGCATGATATAGTTTTAAACATGGGCTAGAGACTCAAGAAAAAAACAATTTAAAAAACTCAAACAATTTACCAAAGGGTAGAATATCCCAGCAGCAACAGTGAACAATCATATTTCAGCTGCCACAACTAGATACAAAGGTGCTCTTAAACTGTTATGTACCCAAGTAACTGAAGTATTGAAACCTGTTTGAATTAGCACAAATAGTGGGAATAGAGTCAAACCTGTGAGAGAATGAGCTGTGATTCAAACTCACTTATTGTATGTGTGTGTGCATACACATACAAACTATTAAAATACCTTTGGGCTCTTCCTCTGGATAAACGAGTGGTTCACCCTAATGAAGTCACAGCAATTATTTATCTTTGAACAAGGAAAAAGCTTAGCTACCTTGAAGGGACTTCTACATGACCAATAGGAACCACAGGCTCCTATAGTGTCCTGAGTGTAGAATAATTCCCCAATTTAAAGAATGTACTCTTAAAACAAAATACAATATACAGTTCTGAAAAGACCTGTATAAAAATGCGAAAGGGAAATCTAGATAAAGTAGTATATATTCAACATATACTTTCAATGTTATGATATATGCAAAAAATTATCATTTATAATGTTCCATGTACAGTATCAAGTATTTATACATATTAATCCAAAATATATTATCAACATTGTTAAGGATAAGAGACAAAACACAATGGACATCTAAAGGTAAGTGGTAAAGCCAGACTTCCAATGTTTACTTGACACCAAAATCCAAGCTCCTTCTATTATACTGTTCTACTTCTCAGTTACTGTTTAAGTTAAAAAGGGAACAAATCATTTTGAACACTTTTTATGAATTTCTCCAGACTAAGACCAATTTTATGAACCAAAAAATTCAAACCAGAATATTAGACCAAAAGACTTGGTTAAAGACAAAGAACAAAATTTCTCAAGGCCCTTTTTTAAGTTAATGCAATCTTCCTCTTAAAATGGTGCTTTATTCCTACAGACGCTTAAGAAAAGTAAGGAAAACTCTAGTTTCTACAATTTATTAAGTTTAAGTACATTGATTCTGAAGCTTCATGGGACAGCCTATGATTTAGAAATCATAATAGTCATGATAACCATAACCACCTACAAAAGACAGAAACGGTCATTACCATCCCTAAACTGTGTTGTCCCATACAGTAGCTATAGCTAAATGTAGCTATTTAAATTTAAACTTAATTAAAATTAAATACAATTAGAAATGGGGTGCCTGGGTGGCACAGTTGGTTAAGAGTTTGCCTTCCGCTCAGGTCATGATCCCAGGGTCTTGGGATCGAGCCCCACGTTGGGCTCCCTGCTCAGCGGGGAGTCTGCTTCTCCCTCTCCCTCTCCCTCTGCCTGCCATTCTTCCTACTTGTGCTCTCTCTCTCTCTCTGTCAAATAAATAAAATTTTAAATAAATAAATAAACAAACAAACAAAATTAGAAATCGAATCCCTTAATTGTGTTAGTCACATGGCCAGTGCTTAACAGCACATGTGACTTAGTAGCTATTGTATTAGACAGTACACATATAGAATATTTATAACATCACAGAAAGTTCTATTGGATAGCACTGCCCTAGAGCAAATAAAGGAAAATTTTCATTAAGGATTATAAATTATTTTCTTGTTTTTTGTTTTATTTTTGGGGGGAGTTTCTTTCTTTAATTTGGAAGTAGGAGAGGAAGGGAGGAGGGAAAATAAAACTGAATATTTTTTAAATAATTTCTAAAAACCTTTGCATAAATTCAAGGTCATTCAGCATATGCCCCCCCTCCACCTTACCCTTGTCAAGCAGCTTTTGCACTTTATTCTCTATGCATACAATATGGTGAATATGCCATATTCCTTCATGATTTGGTGCCTTTGCACAGTATGTACTGTCTGTCCAGAACACCCTGCTCCCTCTCCCTCTGTTAACTTATACTTCAGAATTCCTAGAAATAGGTCTCTGAACCCTCTCATACCCCAGTCTAAAGGTTAGGGTGACCACCCTTGGTTGGCATAGCAACATGCAGAATATTTCAGTTAACTCCTCCCCTATCACACATCCTAGTAGTCTCTGGGAACCTTGACAGCAAGGGCCTAAACTTACTTATCTTTATATTTCAAACACATAGTATAGCATACAGTAGAGACTCAGTAAATGTTGAATTATTATTTTACCTCAAACCTTATGCCATAACCAAGTTACTTAAATGTTAAATAACTCTTTAATAAATATGCCAACAAATATTAGCAGCTTACCCTTTGAGGTCATTAATTAATTTGTTTTTTTCCTGGACTATTCGTTTATGGTGCATTCGGTGAAAATCACGTTCTTTTTGCGTTTTCAGCAGATCTTCTCTAGCTTTGCTGAAAATAATAATTTAAAAAATCACTGCTAATTCCAGAAAAACATTTGACAAAGTACAACATCCATTCATGATAAAAAACCCTTAACAAAGTAGGTTTAAAGGGAACATACCTCAACATAATAAAGGTCATATATGAAAAATCCACAGCTAATATCAACCAAATTGGGGAAAAACTGAGAGCTTTTTTTATGTGATCAGGAACAAGACAGGATGTCCACTCTCACCACTTTTATGCAACATAGTATTGGAAGCCCTAGCCTCAGCAATCAGAAAAAAAAAAAGGGACGCCTGGGTGGCTCAGTCGGTTAAGCGTCTGCCTTCGGCTCAGGTTATGATCCCGGAATCCTGGGATCGAGTCCCGCATTGGGCTCCTTGCTCAGCAGGGAGCCTGTTTCTCCCTCTGCTTGTGCTCTCTCTCTCTCTCTGTCTCTCTCTCTGACAAATGAATAAATAAAAAAATCTTAAAAAAAAGAAAACAAAAAGAAATAAAATACATCTAAATCAGAAGGGAAGAATCAAACTTTCACTATTTGCAGATGACATGATATTCTAGACAAAAAACCCTGAAGACTCCACCAAAAAAACTGCTAGAACCAAAAGATGAATTCAGTAAAGTCACAGGATACAAAATCAACATACATTTCTATACACCAATAATGAAGCAGAAGAAAAAGAAATTAAGGAATCGATCTCATTTACAATTGCACTAAAACCATAAGATACCTAGGGATAAATCTAACCAAAGAGGTGAAAGATCTGTACTCTAAAAACCATAAAACACTGATGAAAGAAATTGAAGATGACAAAAGAAATGGGAAGACATTCCATGCATTCATGGATTGGAAGAAAAAATATTGTTAAAATATCTACCCAAAGCAATCTACACATTAAATGCAATCCCCATCAAAATACCAATAGCATTTGTCACAGAGTTAGAACAAACAATCCTAAAACTTATATGGAACCACAAAAGACAACAAATAGCAAAGCAACCTTGAAAAAGAAAAGCAAAGCTGGAGGCATCACAATTCTGGACTTCTTATATTCCAAAGCTGTTGTAATCCCAACTACAGTACTGGCATGAAAATAGACACATAGATCAATGAAAGAGAATAGAAAACTCAGAAATGAACCCATAACTATATGGTCAATTAATCTTCCACAACGCAGGAAAGAATATTTAATGGGAAAGAGATTGTCTCTTTAACAAATGGTGTTGGGAAAAGTGGACAGCAACGTGCAAAAGAATAAAATTGGACCACTTTCTTATACCATACACAAAAATAAATACAAAATGGAAGAAAGACTTAAATGTGAGACCTTGAAACCATAAAAATCCTAGAGAAGAACACAGGCAGTAACCTCTTTGACATCAGCCATAGCAACTTTTTTCTAGATATGTCTCCTGAGGCAAGGGAAACAAAAGCAAAAATAAACTATTGGGACTTCATCAAAATAAAAAGCTTCTGCACAGCGAAGGAAACAATCAACAAAACTAAAAGGCAACCTACATACAGAATGGGAGAAGATATTTGCAAGTGACATATCTGATAAATGGTTAGTATCCAAAATATATAGAGAACTTATACAACTCAAGACCTAAGGAACAAATAATCCAGTTAGAATTTGGGCAGAAGACATGAATAGACATTTTTCCAAAGAAGACACACAGATGGCCAACAGACACAAGAAAAGATGCTCAACATCACTGATCATCAGGGCAATGTGAATCAAAACTACAATGAGATATCACCTCACACCTGTCAGAATGGCTAAAATCAACAACATAAGAAACAACAGTTGTTGGCAAGGATATGGAGAAAGGGGAACCCTCTTGTACTGATGGTGGGAATGTAAAATGATGAAGCCACTCTGTAAAACAATATGGAGGTTCCTCAAAAAGTTAAAAACAGAACTACCCTACAATTCATCAATTGCACTATTAGGTATTTACCCAAAGAATATGAAAACACTAATTTAAAGGGATACATGCGCCGTGATGTTTATAGCAGCATTATCTACAATAGTCAAATTATAGAAACAGCCCAAACATCCGTTTATTGATGAATGGATATAGACTATGTGGTGTACATACATGTGATGGAATATTACTCAGCCCTAAAAACAAAAGGAAATCTTGCCATTTGCAACAACATGGATGGAGCTAGAGAATATTATGCTAGGTGACATAGTCAGACAAAGGCAAAATACCATATGATTTCACTCATATGTTGAATCTAAGAAATAAAACAAAGAAGCAAAAGGGGGGGGGGAAAGAGAGACTCTTAACTATAGAAATCAAACAGATGGTTACCAGACAGGAGGTGGGTGAGGGGATGGGTTAAATAGGTGAGGGGAATTAAGGAGTGTGTTTGTGGTGATGAGCACTGGATGTTGTATGGAAGTGCTGAATCACTATATTGTATACCTGAAAACTAATATTACATTGTATGTTACCTGACTGGAATTTAAATAAAAACTTTTTAAAAATCATTCCTTATTCCTTTCTGAAAAAAAAGTAATCAGTTCAAATCCAGTATTGAACAATTCTAAAGATAATTTAAAAAAACAAAGATTCCATTCTAATTCACATTGAAGGATTCTAAGCAACGTAGTGCATATGGGGTTGGGAAATGAATGGGACACCACCTATAGCTCAAAAATATTCATTCACACACCATTTAAGTAAAAGAAAATTAAATATATGTTGCCAAAATAATGTATAATCCATCTACTTTCAAAAAGAATTTGTTTACAAAATTGAAATGCATATTTAAAACAGGATAATTCAAAATAATTACAAATAAAGGAAAAGACTTACAAAATTTAATTCTGAATTTGCTTGAATATATGGTTAAAAGACAATGTATTGGGTTACTTAGTTCTGATAATTGTGAAAAAGAAAGCATATATGTTCTGGGAAACCCAGATTTTATTCTGGTAATGCATATGAGAAATATGTACCACCTGTAGATCATATTAGTAGAATAATTGGTAACTTGATGAGAAAGGTTCTTTAGTATCAGTGTTGTAACAGAGAAGCATTCTTCAACTGGATATACCTTCCACAAACCCCTGATAGAAAGCAAACAAGGGTATTCTTTCTAAGCCTAATCAATAAAAAATTAATAGGAATTATGTTAGTTTCAATATGTTAGTTTCAATATAATAATGTAAAATATAATTATAATGAAAAAGTAGCTATGTCACAGTCTTAGTTAACTGACAAAGTGCTACTGCATTGAGATTCCCATGTTCTGAAAAATGGGTGCACTGAATTCAGGTGCTTACATCTCATAAGAGGTCACAGTGGAATAAATCAGAGGTATCACAGAATTTCAAAATACAGATTCACATAAAATAAGTGCAAAAAATACATATTTCTGCATGAAGAGCTATGTCAAAGCAATCCCTGAGGAGCAGAGACTGGAATGCTGCTAAAAAAGCGGGATGAGGTTAGGTTTTCAGGCCCCTGATGGGGCATATTATGATCAGTGAGACTTCTGCAAGATCAAGTCCCATGTGGCATATGGTAAAAGTGTCTCATCCATTCTTCCAAGTTTCTTTCTTCCCTTCTCCTCAAATCCTCAAACCTCCCCCATTTTTTAACATGACCTTTTTCTGAATATGTTCTTTATTTTACTGCCAAAGTTGTAGTTTTTATCACAAGTAAA
Organism: Callorhinus ursinus; assembly: GCF_003265705.2. Lineage (NCBI taxonomy): Eukaryota > Metazoa > Chordata > Mammalia > Carnivora > Otariidae > Callorhinus > Callorhinus ursinus. Next base: position 22,080,783 of record NW_027397064.1, read on the forward strand.
TAAACAATGTGTCACAGGCCTCACAGGCTACTACCACCATCTAACCCTCAACTTCATTTCCATGCCAACGACTTTGAATGTACAAGAAATGCTTGACTGAAATATTCAGTCTTGAAAAATCATCTGAGGAATATGTCAATTAGGACATGAACAAACAATGTATTCTGTCCAGGTTTTAATCCTCAGTGTGAATGAAGATGGATGAAAAGTGAGGGAATCCCTCTGCCACCATTTGCCTAATGAATAGTGAGTTAAGAGGGAGGACAGAGTTTAAGTAGAGTGATTTAAGAAGATAAAAGGCTGAGTTGATATTTTGTTGTGAAAACACAAGAATACCACAGGAATTCTCATTCATTTGTAAAGTGGTTTACATATCTTCTTGTACATAAAAATAATAAATGTTACTGTTATCATCACATCACTATTACTAATTAGTATAGCAGAACAAATATATTCAATTTCTCTAACAGCTTGATTTATTTACCTAAAATAGGGGACATGCCAGTAGATAAATATCCTCTAATGGACAAAAAATATCAGAATACATGCTTATTAGTAAATTTATAAAAGATTTAAACTTTTATGAACATCTGTTTTGAGTCTACTAAAGCTGTCTTACTTTCAACAGCTTGATGAGTTATATAAATGAGCTAATGTTTTATTTCTCTTATCTGAAATGTAAACCCATAATAGATTAAAAAAACTTAGAAAAATAAAAAGTTTCTTAAGCAGAACTACAAATGTGCAGCATTGCATCAGCTCCCTTTTTAAATATACATTTATAGGCCTATTTGTACTTATCCCAGGAAAGAAAGCATAGGAATTGATTGAAGTATTAGACCTTAAAGTTTTCTGACCATTAAATTGGTTTTCAGGGACTTGCTTTCTATTTGCACAAATGAAGTCTACTCAGTAAAACAATTTAGATTCATTTCATGGTGATGCTTCTGTTACGACCTTCCTGCTGCCCATCTGCTTAATAAAAAGAAAATAAAAATTGCACTAAAAAATAAAATTTATATATTCTTATAAGCAATTAATATTTTAAACTATACAATATTTTCTGATTAATACAGCACCTTTGTGATTTAAAAATAAATCTTCTACTAAGACACCAGAAATTCTATTTAAGTACAATGAAGTAAAAATTATTCAATGAAGCATTCTATTTAGATTTATCATAAAGAACATACTTCTTACTGCTTTTTTTTAATGAGATAGCAGAATGACTAATTTCCCCACTTCAGGAAACCAACATACCAAAATCTACAATTAAAGTATGAAATATTAAAATACTCCTATTTTTATATCATAAAAGCACTGTCCCAAAAACTCCATGTTTCAAATTATGAATCTGATTTAATAGTGTGCTCTTAAAAATTATTTTTAAATGAATGCCCCCAGTAATACAATTTTGTTAACTGGAAAGTTTTAACTAAGTATTTTAAGTGACCACTTAATTATAGATTTATTGGGTTATTTTATTATAATTTGTTAAAAGGAAGCATACAAACATTTTCTTGTTTATTTGCACCAAAGTAGGCCATCTTTGTCATGTATTTTTCTCATGCACAAACAAAAATCAAAGCAACTTCTGGTAACAGTATTACATAATAACCAATTATTTCACTGTTTTCAACTGGTTATAAATGAATTCATTTAATTCACTAATATTAATACTTGAATAATTGTTGGATAGCCACAATGGGTTCTATCATATTCGAGGAAAACTTTCATTATATACTTAACCAAAAAAGAAAGGGGTATACCCATGTCCAGAAAAAAATACCTTCTTAATTTAACAAGCAATTACCTAAACACTAAACCATAAAATTTTATAGGCCTCATTATTATCTCTATTTCCACAGTGTTTGTTTCTGAAAGTCATTAAATTAAATGGGTCTCTGGAAAAGCTGGATACTCTTTGACCTTCTGTAGAAGTGAATTTTGTAAGTGAAGTTTAGGGCTGCTTAGTAAAGCACCTAATTTTTCCTCAATATTAATTGCTTTTTAATTTTCTTTATGTCCATATTTTCTGGCAGAAGATTTAAAACAAGTATTTCATTATTTTTAAAATGGTACATTTTAATCTTCTAATTAGCAATCCTAGTCAGCTTTTATTTTCTGTCAAACCTTCAGTACACTCAATAAAACTTTTCTGGTCTGCATCATATTTCTTTTATGTAGAAGCCCAGCAAAGGACAGCAATACTCTAAATGAGGCAAGACTTAACTTTATGGAAAGCTGTTAAAAATTCCATTATGAAGGGAAAATGATGCCTACTCCAAAGGAATGGTATAAAAGGGGCAAAATTATCAATTAATTACTCTAAAAAAATATTAAAAGCTTAACTAAAAAGCCAAAATGTTAATAGCACACATTCACTTAAGCCCCTCCTACTTGTCAGAGGTAGGCCCTAGGGTTATGTTGAGCACAAGATACTCCCATTATACAGAGTTCACAAAATAACAACAAAATATATACATTAGATAATTAGATGCAAAGGCATAAATTTCAAACTCCTTCATAAATATACAGTATTAAGTTAAGGATAATCTAAATAAATGGAGGGATATACCATAGAAGACTAAAATTTATGAATACATCAATCCTTAAAAATATATATGTATATGTAAATATAGGTGTACACACACACACACACACACCACACACATTCTTCCCAAGTCATGTTATAAATTCAATTCAATTTCAAACCCCCACCTTTCTATAGAAATTGACAAAGTGACTCTAAAATTTATATGGAAATACAAAGGACCCAGAATAGCCAAACTATCTTTAAAGAACAACAAAGCTATAGGAGTAATGCTACCTGACTTCAAGAAATTACCTAAAGCTACAGTAATCAAGAGTGTGGTACTAGAATAAAGACAAACAGATTAATGGAACAAAATAGAGTCTAGAAACAGACCCACAATTATAGAGTCAAATGATTTTCAATAAAAATTCCAAAGAAATTCAATGATGGATGAAATTTGTTTAAGAATGGTGCTAGAACAATTGGATATTCCTTTAGAGAAGAAAATTAATCTTTAGCTCCTACCTTACACTATATACAAAAATGAATGATAGTTATAGGCTGAAATAAAAATTCTTAATCTTTAAAGGTTTTAGAAGAGAACATAGACTAATATCTCTGAGACCTCGGAGTAGGCAATAGTAACTCAGACAAAATATCAAAAGCAATACTATTAAAAAAATAAATTAGACTTCATCAAAATTTAATACTTCTGCTCACCCAAAGACACCATAAAGAAACTTAAGCGTGAAGCTATAACTGGGAGAAAATATTCACAATGTTCTGACAAAAGATTCATATCCATAATATGTAAAGAACTCTTACAATCAGACAAACAATCCAACCAAAAATGGGCAGGACTTACACAGAAAGTAAGAGAGATGAACAATCAATAAGTACACACACACACACACACACACACACACACACACACACACAAATGTTCAATATCATTAGGTATTAGAAAATACATATCAAAACCACAACAAGCTGCTACTATACAATTACTAAAATGGCTAAAATGAAAACCACTAACAATACTCAATGATGGTTACAATGTAGAACAACTAGAACTCTCATAGACTGATACTGAGAATGTAAAATGACCCAACGAAATGTTGGAAAATGGACTGTCAATTTCTTGTAAATACACACTTACCCTTTGGTCCAGTAATTCTACTCCTAAGTTTTTAACCAAAAGAAAGAAGGCACATTCCCACAAGAAGACTTGTACACAAATCTTCATAGCAGTATTATTCATTAGGTACCACAGTTGAAAATAATCCAATAGAAAAATAATAAACAAAATGTGACATACACTATACAACGGAAGACTACATAGCAATAAAGAGGAACAAATTACTGATAAATTCAAAAATCACAGATATATTTTACAGAGTTTATGCTGAATGTAAAATGTCAAACACAAAGAAACATACATTCTGTGATTCCATTTATGAAGCTCTTGAACAGGTAAACTGATCAAATATCAGAACACTGATATATCAGAACACTGATTGCAGGGGCAGGGATACCTAAGAAGGGACATGGAAATTTCTGGATAGACAGAAATGTTCTACATTAAGATGGGTATGGAAGTGACAAGACTTTATCTGTTTGTCAAAACTATGTAGCTAAGACTTGGACATCTCAATTTATGTAAATTATAACTCAAAAAAAGAACTATAAAAAATAATGCATTATACTAAGTAGATGTAGAGTAGGATGTGGGTGGGGTAGAGATGAATTAAGAATGGCAGAAAGATGTTAAAACTGATAGGCCCATGTGATCATTTCTAAATCCTTGATTTTTTTCAGAATTAGGTTAATATATGTAAATAATAAATTGCTATGTACATGTCTTCTGGAAAAAATACTACTTTTGATGTTTATTCAGTGTTGCTGCTATTGCTAATAATAAGGTTGACAAAGATAATGATGATGATGCTATTCTACCTACTTAACATATATTGTATATCAGGTATTATGTTCATTATCCTATGATGGGTAAGTCAAGCACAATTGTTGCCTTCATCAAGTTCACAGGAGTATAGAGAATATTAATAAGGAAATAAAATATAAACTTATATAACCATAAACTAGTGACTGTTATGAAAGGAAAAAAGGGTGCTATAATACAGAATACTGGTTTAATCTTTATTGAGCACTCACCATGTGACAGACATTGGCTAAACACTTTAAAATGATTCCCCTCAAGGACAGATAATACCATCCCACTTACATAGGAGGAAACTGAGTGATAATTATATTATCATATCTAGTAAAGGGTAGGGTATCATGTAATTGTGTTGCTCTCTCCATAATACCTGATATCAATATCTGTTCTAAATTAAAGTTTGACTGGGGTTAGTAATGCTGAGTTTGATAACAGCAAATTTTGGCCTTTCAAGAACCTAACTGTTCCATAAAAAGTTTGTTTGACTTCATTATTATGCTGTAACCAGATAAGTCAACCTACAAGAAAGTTAAGCAGGATATAACGTATTCCATATTTCCATCATGTCCCTCAATCTAGTCTGTTTTCCAACAAAAACAAGCTCACATTAGGCTTCTCTTCAAAATTATCCATTAGCCTCACATCCCACTCAGAGGAAAAAAAACAAAGTTCTAACAAAGGGCTCTACCACTTATCCCCTGGTTCCAGTCACTATGGTCTCCTTACTGGCCCCCTAACAAGCCAAGCTGTGCCCACCATGGGCTCTGCTACTTCCTTTTACCTCTGCCTGGAATTCCCTTTTCCCAATTTTATAAATGGCCTCCCTCAGTTTCCTCAGATATCAGACAGGACTTCCCTCACCACCCTATATAAAACTGCACCCCATTTATCTCTGTCTCCTTTACCATGTTACTTTTCTTCCTCGAGTTTGCCATCACATGTTATATCTGTCAACATCCACATATAGTTAGTGACTATCTTATTGGACAGCACAGCCTTAGAGAGTGTTAACAGTGCAGAGGTAAGAAAAAAAAAAGCTTGTCAATGAGTTAGAAGAAGAGGTAGAACAGCATGCTGTCACAGAAGCTGAAGGAAAAAAGGAATGAAATAAGATGTATAATTGAGTGGAATAGGATGCACAATTGAGCGGAATAGGTGGGGTGGAAGCCAGACTGCAGGATGTTAATGTACAAGTACAATGAGGCTTTTAGGAGTAAACCATCCAAATGAGAATATTTTCAATGTCTACATTACGGGAAGACATAAAGCACTAGGTCAAGATACAAAACAAGATCAAGCAAACAAGTTCTCAATTAATGAAACTCATAGTAGCTTTTGTGGACCTCAGACTGAGGTGAATATTGTGGCATGTCAACTACCCAATAAAACAAGGTTTATGAAACAATGTCTTAACTGTAAAAGATGATAACCCCAAGTGATGCCTTCTAGTCTTCATTCAACCAACTCTGTAAATGTGTAGCAGGTTGCTTAAATTCTAGATCTCTCCATTTCAAATGACAATTGGGACTATATCAAAATAAACTATTGAGGGGTGCCTGGGTGGTTCAGTCGGTTAAGCATCTGCCTTCTACTCAGGTCATGATCTTGTGGTCCTGAGATGGAGCCCTGCATTGGCTCCCGGCTCAGTAAGGAGTCTGTTTCTCCCTCTCCCTCTCTCTCTGCCCCCTCCCCCACTCATGCTCACTCTCTCTCTCTCTCAAATAAAATCTTAAAAAAAAAACTATTAACACTACATCAAAATAAAAAGCTTTTGCACAGTGAAGGAAACCATCAACAAAACAAAAAGGCAATCTACTGAATTGGAGAAGATATTTGCAAATGATATATCCAATAGGGGGTTAATATCCAAAATATATGAAGAACTTATACAACTCAACGCCAGTCTAAAAATAGCAGAGAACCTGAATAGACTTTTTTCCAAGAAGACATACGAATGGACATGTGAAAAGATGCTCTACATCACTAATCATCAGGTAAACGCAAATCAAAATCACAATGAGATATCATCTTACACCTGTCAGAAAGCAGGTGTGAAAGAAAGCAGTATGAAAAACAAAAGAAATAATAAGTGTTGGCAAGGATGTAGAAAAAAACAACCCTCATACACTATTGGGAGAAATGTAAATTGGTACAACCACTGTGGAAAACAGTATGGAGGAATCTCAAAAAAATAAAAAATTGAAATACCACATGATCCACTAATTCCACTACTGAGTATTTACCCAAAGAAAATGAAAACACTAATTCAAAAAGATAAACACACCCCTAGTTTACTGCAGCATTATTTACAATAGCCAAGATATGGAAGCAACTTAAGTGTCCATCAACAGATGAATGGATAAGGAAGATGTCTCACTCACACACACACACACACACACACACACACACACACACACACACACACACACAGAGGAATATTACACAGTCATAAGAAAGGATGAGCTGGAACAGCATGGATGGACCTAAAGGGTATTCTGCCAAGTGAAATAAATTGCTCAGAGAAAGACAAACACCATAGGATGTCACTTATATGTGGAATCTAAAACACAAAACAAAGTAATAAAGAAACAAGAATCAGAATTAGACCTATAAATACAGAGAACAAATTGATGGTTGCCAGAGGTAAGGGCGGTGGGGTGGATGGACAAAATGGGTGCAAGTGGGAGATACAGACTTCCAGTTATGGAATGAATAAGTCATAGGAATAAAAGGCACAACATAGGGAGTACAGTCAATGATACTGTAATAGTGATGTATGGTGACAGATGATAGCCACATTTGTGGTGAGCACAGCATAAAAGTTGAATCACTATGTTGCACACATGAAAATAATACAACAGTGTGTGTCAACTATACTCAAATAAAAATTATTTAAAAAATTAGTTAGGTAGCAATCCAGAGCCATGAATTAAAGCTCATTTGAGAAAATAAATACTTTTCCCTATGTTCTTGTACCTAAAGACACCTGCAGATTGAAAGTGAGGGTGTGGAGAAACATTTATCATGCAAATGGATGTCAAAAGAAAGCTGGAGTAGCAATATTTATATTGGACAAACTAGACTTTTTTGTTCTTATATTGGTTTTATCTTGCTTTGGTATCAGGATAGTATCAGGATAGTACTGGCCTCTATTCCATTATTTTTAAGATTTTGATAAAGATTGCCATTTTTTTTTTAATGTTTGGTAGAATTCACCAATGGAACCTATGGGGTCTTGGACATTTCTGTGCTGGGAGATTTTTTATTCCTAATTCAATTTTCATTCTTGTTATTGGTCTAAGATTTCCTATTTCTTGGATCCAAGATTCATGATTCAATCATGATAGTTTTTGCATTTTTAGAAATTATCTGGGTTTTTTCCTAAGTTATCTGATTTGTTATCAAATAATTGTTCATAGCAATCTGTTACCACATAATATATTTCTGTGGTTATCTGTTGTATTGTTTTCTCTTCCATTTCTCATTTTGGTTTTTGAGTCTTCTCTTTTTTTTTTACTTAGTTAATGTTAAAGCATTGCCAATTTAATTTATTTTTTGGAAGAACTGGTCATTACTTTCAATGTTATGTTATTGTTTATTCTGGACTCTATTTTATTTCTGATTTTTTCCTCGTTATTTCCTTCCTCTACTAAATTTCAGCTAAGTATCATCTTTTTCTAGTTCCTTGTGTGTAATGTTGTTAATTTGAACTTTTTCTCTTAATACAAGCATTTATAGCATAAATTTCACTCTAACATCTGCTTTTGTTGCATCCCATAGGTTCTGGAATATTGTGGGGTTTTTTTGTTTTGAGACATATTTTGATGTGCCATTTGTTTTCTTATTTGGCCCACTGCTTGTGCAGTAGGGTGTTTAATATTTACATATTAAATATTTAATACTTAACATTGTAGATTTTGTTTTATTGTTGATCTTTAGCTTTGTACCATTGTGGTTGGAAAATATACTTGGCATTATTTCAGTCTTCTTAAATTTGTGTTATTTGTTATGTCTCTTTTTACATGTGTACTTGAAGAAAATGTGTATTCTATTTTTCTTGAAGGAATGTTTTATATATATATATATACACACATATATATTCTTAGAACCATGTATTCTGAAGTATGCTTCAAGTAAAAAATGTTCTTGTTGAAAAATAATAATAATTACTTTAACTGAGGAAACTCATTTAAAATAAAGCATATCAGAAGGCAGGGGGGTGGGTGAATGAGTAAATAGGTGAAGAAGATTAAGAGTACACTTATCATGACGAAGACTGAGTTATGGTTTATAGAACTGTTGAATCACAATATTATACACCCGAAATTAATATAACACTGTACATTAACTATACTGGAATTAAAATAAAAACTTAATAAAAAATAACATTAGGAAACCATTGGGGAATATCAAAAACAGGTGTTATTCTAAATATAAGAATTATTGAAGCAGAGGTCAAGAAAATGAGAAAGTGAATTAAATTCAGGATGTTGAGTTTCAAAATACATTTAAGTATACAGTAGTAATTTTGTAAGTGCATTGGATGTTTTGCCTATTCTTTAACGTGTCTGAAGTGGTCACAATGACCAAATTACAAACAAATGTGTAATTCAGAAATAAATTTTTATGGGAACTTAATTGATTGCATAATTGGTCAAAAGTTTCCAAAAATGGATTTTCACATGTTTATCTACTATGACCTTAATTTTAAAATTGAGTATTAAAAAGATTAAAAAATAAGTAAAATTGAGTATTCCAATGTATGTACAATAAAAAATAGATAAATAAAATGACAAATGGTCTGCATTTTATTATAAAAGTACAGTTATATTCTGTAACTGTTTATCAAACTTGGAAACCATTCTGGAAAACAGTTTGGCAGTTTTTATGGAACTACCCCATGACCCAAGGGAAATGAAATTATGTGTCTATAAAAAGTCTTACACACGAATGTCATAATTGTATCATATATTAAGCAGAAACTTGACACAACCCGAATTTCCATCAAAAGAAATATGAATAGACAAATTGTGGTGTATTCACATAATGCAATACTATTCAATAATAAAAAAATGAACTATGGATATACCAAAACTATGGATGAATCTCAAAAACCTTAAGTGAAAGAAGGCAGACAGAAAAGAGTACATATTGTATGATTCCTTTCAAAAGAACTTCAAGACTGAGTTAAACCAATATATGGTGATAGAAATCACAACAATAATTGCCTAAGGAAACAGGTACAGGAAAACTTTCTGGGGTGATGGAAATGTTCTATATATTTGATTTGGCTTAGTGACTACATGGGTATATATGTTAATCAAAACAGATTGAACTGTACACTTAAAATCTGCATATTTAACAGTATATAAACATTTTTTAATTAATACACTTTAGAAAAAAAAAGATTATCAAACTACTACCTATATTATTCCTCTCCAGTATCTAGTATATACTTTTACATTCAAAGTAACTATAAACACTTTTTAATAGTACATTCTTTCCCTTAAATCATCTATGTATAAGGAAATTTTCCAAACATTTATTTCTAAAACTTTCTTTTTTATCAAGGTATAATTTACTTACAATGTTGTACCAGTTTCAAGTACATAATGACTCAACATTCATATAGTGCAAAACGAACACAATAAGTATGGTTAACATCCATACCATACATGCATACACATATCATACATGAAACTATATTTTAGATAAGATAATCACACTAGTAGCAAGATAAGGAAAACCTCTGTTCTAAAATAGGCATTGCTTACAAAAGAGAAAAGGACCATTTTTTTTTAATTATAGCAATTCAAATTAAATTTAGAGTGAAATATTTCCCTTTTCATGTCTTCCTTTATGCTTCATCATTGCTGAATTTCGAAAATATTAATGATGTGATGACTAAAAAAAATCCAAGGATGACAGCCTTTAGAGATATTGATAATAATAGCTGACATTTTCAAAGCACTTTGTGATTTACACAGCTCTTTAATATAGATTGTCTTATTTAATTATCACATCACTCCCTAGGAGTTAATAGTGTGTATAATTACTCCCAGTTTAACAATAAGAAAACTGAGTTGATAAGTAGCAGAATATTGGAAGCTAGGTATTTGAACCTTAAGTTCAGTACTCTTTCCATGGCAATTCTCTTCTCTAGATAAATATTAAGCTTATAGCTATATGATTTCTCTGATTTTTCTAGCTACATCATTAAATGCTACCAGTATAATCAGGACAATATATAACATATCTGTAAACCTCACTCTTTTTACATACTAAATATTGGTTATTGTTAGAAAAGTACTTAACATCTACACTTATCTTGCTTGAAGAAACAGTCTTAATCCCGAAAAGGAAAACCTTATGGTAAATTCTATAAAAGGAATCCCATGTTTATTACTAATCCCTATTTGAAAAATATCTTCAAAAGTCAAATTGAAAAACCTGTGCGATAAAACATTACAGTGTAGGGCAAACTTATAGCATGACAAAAGTAGTTTTGGTAATATTTTACAAAACTTCATTCTTCATTTTCGAAAATGTATCCAACAGAATCAGGCTCTAGAGATATGTTTCACCAAAAGGTGTCATGAGAGCCCGATGTGCTTAATATTCATTTAATGATATAAATAGTAGGTACCTACTAAGGGTCAAGCATCTTTCCTTCAAATTTTCCATGTCAAGGAGATTAAAGCAAATAAATATTTTCCTTTTCTAATCTGTTAAAATTTAATTATATCAAATAAGATATATTTAAGACATAATAATCATAACTTTTGAAACTAAAACTGTATTTTAATATAGTAAACTTTATATACATTTAGTAATCTGATAGTTTAGTAAACACAAATAAGAATCAGATTTCATTTCAGTGATATCTGTTTTAATTATGGGATAATAATTTGCATAGGTAATAGTTTATATGATTTTGATTAGTTATTAAATATAATATTAAATAAACAACCAGTAATCAACAATGATTATTTAATGTCAGTATGGCAAAACTCATTGCAAAAAGAGGCTCTATCTATTCAAAAGAAAATTAGCAAACTCAAGCAATAATTCAAAGAAGATCAGGAACTGAAACAGTATGCCAGACAGCACTCTGAAAAATTTGCTGTGTCAAATTCCCAGTGCATCCATTAGGTGTCTATACAATATCACAGTGAGCATCAGGGCCAATGGTGCAAACACCACTTCTGAGAAATGAACTGAGAATAGAGAGAATGCTGGGTCTAGTAACTTATCATTCCATGGATCATCATACACTTCTTTCTAAAATGTAAAATGTTAAACAGTACACCCATAGATAATATGAAACTTGTATAATTTGCAAAAACATTTCTGAGTAATAAGTGAATAAATGATCTTACAAATTATCTTTTATTTACCACCACCTTTTAAAAGTAGGAGTTTTTAAATTTTCCTTCACTTTGCAATACAAAGTCCTGTTTCTTTACATTAAACGTTTTTACAAAGACCTCAAAAATATTATGTTCTTGTATGGTAGTTCTGCTTAGCTAATTTTTTGTCTTAATATGATTCTTTAACAGAAAAAACCACTCTTTAAGTATGTTTAATAAAAAATAATGAACAAAGCATGAACTTTCTCTACTCCATATCTAAGCATTGATTTTCCATCTAACATTGTCTTAGATGAGTAGACTCATCCCTAGTCAACACATCCACATATTTGTCTATGCAAGAATAACAGTGTTTATCTAAATTTGTTCGCCAAAAACTACGTCTTCCATTAATTTCAGAAAGAAAGATTAGGCTTCTGTTAAGTTTCTCTTCTATGCATGAATTCATGCTAGGAGATGATGAAATAACAATTTCCTATGGGGAATTTTCAAACACCAAAATTCCTCTAACTATGAATACACTAGCTCCTCCCTTCCTCTGTTTTCTATAATTTTATTATTATTTCAGAAATTAGCTTATCCTCATAGGGGAAGATTTCCACAAACCATGAAAAGATTATCAAAACCAGAAGAAAGTAAGTGTTACATAACAAATTAACCATCTCCTATACAACTCCCCGGATTCCACTTTTCCTGGTGCGTTGCAATTGTGAGAGTTCTGATCATCTGTTCAATTAATTTGCTACCGAAGCCTTTCACATTCTTTCCAACTAGAATTTAAATATAATTCAATTCAGAATTAAAGCTCTGGTACATTAACCACAGTTACCTTCATTCAACTCTTCTATTTAGTCCAAAAGAAAAAAAAAGTCATTTAAAAAGCAACATACTCAGCTGCCTGTTTGTAGTGTTTCAAGTCTTTCTTCAAATTTTTGTTCTCATTTTCTAAAAGCATATTCTGCGTGTAGACATCTGGAACACTCCCAATATCTCTAAGTTCAATTACTCCCTTCTGTATTAACTCATACCTAGGGTAAAATCAAACAAAAGGCTTAATGTTGTTTCTTTCTACTAAATTGGCTTAATTTATGTACAATTCAAAAAGTTAAGTCCTAGGGGATATTTATAGAAATGAGGTTGTGGTGTTACTTTTGTAAATTAAAATGTCAAAATTCATAATATATATTTAAAATTAAAAAAAAATCATTGCTAGGTACTAATATCATCATGGTACATAAAATATAACCAAACATCTCGTATGTTCCAGGCACTAATCTAGACATTAGTAAAATTAACAAAACAGCCCAAGTCCCCGTCCATTCTAGTGTGGAGAGTGACTATGTTCTATGAAGTAAAATAAAGCAGGATCAGAGGGGGAGACCGAAGTGAAGAGTGATGGGGGCATTTGTGCTATTTTATATAGGCTGAGCACAGAAAGTATGACTGGCAAAGTGCTATTTGAGCAGAGAAATGAAAGAAATAAGGAACCAAGTCATGGGGACATGAAGGAGAGGAGCATTCTTGGTTAAGAGAAAAGTAAATGTAAAGACCCGGAAAAGAGGAAGTGTATGACATGTACAATTAAAAGCAAAAATCCTATATATCTGGAGTATCTGGAGCTGGAGGAAGGGAGAGAGTGGTAAGAAATGGGTCAGGAAGACAGCAGGAAGCAGGAGAAAGGAATGTGGTTTTACCTGAATCAGACTGAAGCCATTGGAAGGCTTTTGAGAAACAAGTGATACTGGTCAGATTTGCTTTAAAAGGATTAGTCTGTTGGAGGGAGGTGGGGGGATAGGTAGATGGGTGACAGGTATTAAGGAGGGCACTTACGATGAGCATTGGGTGTTGCGTGTAAGTGATGAATCACTAAATTCTACTCCAGAAAGCAACATTACACTGTATGTTAATTACCTAAATTTTAAAATAAATAAATAAAAAAAAAGGGGCGTCGGTGTCAGTCGGTTAAGCGTCTGCCTTCGACTCAGGTCATAATCCCAGGGTCCCAGGATCGAGTCCCGTATCGGGCTCCCTGCTCAGTGGGGAGCCTGCTTCTCCCTCTCCCTCTGCCTGCCACTCTGCCTGCTTGTGCTCTCTCTGTCAAATAAATAAATAAAACCTTTAAAAAAAAAAACACGAAACTTTAAAAAAAGATTAGTCTGGCATCTACTTGAAGAAACTGACTCTAGAGGAGCAAGAGTAGAATCAAAGAGACTAGTCTGCAGGCTGTTGCAGTAGTCCAAAAGAGAGAGAATGGTGGCATGAACAACATTGGTAGCAGCAGAGATTATGAGAAATATGTCCCTTTTGGACATGCTATAAAGGTGGAGCCAATGAAGATTTTCGTATGAATCATCTGCCAAGAGTTGGTTAATAAAAGAGGTCAAAGATGACTCCAAGGTTTCTGGTAGAACAGCCACCCATTTACAAAGATGGGAATGAATGCAGTAGGACTTGGGTGATTGGAGAAGTTAAGGATTTGTTCCATGCAATATGTCTACCAGGTAATCAAGTGAAGATGAATACTGGGTATACATGTCCAGAGATCAGGGAAAAGGTCAGGACTTGGAATTCAAATTGGGGAAGACTAGACAAGGCCATCTAGGAAGTGAAGTAAAGAGAGAAGTGAAGTTCCTGAACTGTTTCAAGACTGGGAAGATAAGGAAATACTAACAAATAGAGACTAAGAATGAGAAGGGATAGTGAAGTAGTGAGTGAATATGAGAGCACTGTGGCTCAGGAACCAAGTAAATAAAGTGTTCCGAAAAGGAAGAAATGAACAACAGTGATAAATGCTGCATACAGGATGAATAGGGGGAGTACTAAGGATCAGTCGCTGAATTTGGCAATGTGCAGCACTGAAAAAACTTTTAGTAGAGTCATGGAGATGATAGTGCCATCAGAGTAGGTATAAAAGTAGGACATAAGGAAGTGGCAACATACTCTTTCAAGGAGACATGATAAAGTGAAGCATAGGAAATCTAAGATGAACTTAAAAGAGGATGTGGCATTCAGGGTGTTTTTTTGTCTTCTGCCTTTTTAAAAAATATATGAAATATTGTACATCTGTATGCTTACGGGAATGATCCAGCAGGGAGAGAAAAAGCTTAGAGTGCAGAAAAAGAGAGAGAGAGGACAACTGCCAAAGCAATGTCCTTGAGTAGGTAAGAGGAGCTGGGCTCCAGGAGACAACTGGAGGGTTGGCCTTAGATGACAGCATGCATGGCTCAGCCTCTGTGACACATATGGAGAAGGAGGCCAGAGAACAGAGGTGGCAGGTTAGTAGAGAGGGAGGCAGGAGTCACAGAACTTCCATTTTCTCAGTGAATTAAGAAGGAACATCAGAGAATCATTAACAGATTTGTAAATAATTATAATTTTAATGATATATATATATATATAGCAATAAAACTAAATAAAAAACAGTACAAACATAGAAAAACATTTCAGTAAAGAAGTTATTAACAAAGAAATCCCTACAGAGTTTGCTATAGATGAGCTAAACATTTCTTTAAAAATGTTTAATTATCAGCATTTTCATATTATAAATCTTAATTTTATTAATATATTACACATTAATATCCATATGGTTGTGTTATATATCTTATCTGATATTAAAAAAAATACAGCAAGACAAGCTCTGTGAAATATCCAAAATGTTAAGAAAATAGAATCAATATTAAGTAATATTTGCCACAATTTATATAACAAATAGATAAACATTTAATCATAAATTCACTATTATATTCATATGTAGAATGTGATTTATACTTATCTCAAAAGAGAAGATGTAAGGATTGATTAAAGTATTAGACCATAAAGTTCTTCTGACCATAAAATTGGTTTTCAGCAACTTGCTTTATTTAAGAAAAAAATCACCAAAGAAATTATTTTGATAAGAAAAAAGTGGTATGTAGTCCTTCTCTAAATTAAATGCTACGTAAATAAACTAATATGTGGTAAAATAAATACAAATCAAGCATAATACAACATATCACATACTATATCACATATATCTGAGGATACTGAAAAATAATTTATCAAGAAAAATTTCTGTAATCTATGTAAAAATAGCAAAGATGACTTCAAACTCACTAAAACTATTCTAATACTATTAGATAATTAGGAATCAATCGACAAACTCCAGAAATACATTAATACATTTCTCAGTAAAACCAGCATTTTCTACATAAGATTTTTTGGTTTTGTTTCATGTGTGTATGTGTTAAAGAAATATCCTGGCCTTTTTATTTCTTCCTCTTTATTCACTCACACTTAGAATAAGACTGAAAAGTGTTCAAATGGGAAAAAGATTGTTACATAACTATTAGGAACAGGAAATAAAATTTACTACCAACAGACCTGCCAATAAAATTACATTAATGGTATTCATTTTTACCATAAGGTCCATAAACTACTTAGAATTATATAGAAACAGAAAATACACATATTTCAAGGAGAAAGTACAAAGGCTTTCATAATATTTGTTTATATACCAAAAGAGTTTAAGGCCCACTGTCACAAATGACAAATAGCATGAGAGAATTTCAGTAAACACATCAAGCATCATAAGAGTAAGGGTTATTTTTCCTTCCTGATGGCACCCAAGGCATAGGATATAAAAGACAGAAAAACAATCACCTAGATAATAACAAATATCAAATGAGAATTTTTCCTCCATGTTTTCAGAGAGAGTTAAGAAAATACTTCACCAACAAAGACAAAATTCTGTTAGCTACTGCTAACCCACAGTGCAGACTTTCTTATGGTTCATTGAAAAAACTCCTACTACATTCACACACACACACACAAAATCTTTTTTTTTTTTTTTTTTGAAAACATACAGAAAATATTTTAGAATTTAAAAAAAAAAAAAAAAACCTTTCTGGGCTATATGGTCTCCACTGTGACTGACTAACTTTGCTGTTATAGCATGAAAGCAGCATAGATAATACCTAAAAGAAAGATTATGGCTATGTGCTAACAAAATTTTATTTAAAAAACAGAGGCAGGCCAGATTTGTTTGCTGACCTTAGATTTAAAGAATTTACTGCAATTACTGTTTGAAGATTGAAAGACAACAAGTCCAATTTTACTGCCCAGGTTTTTTGGTAACTTTGAGGTTTTTGTTTTACAAACTAGCAATGGGAAAACTTATTTGTCAACTTTTGTAAGATTAAATGAATTCGTAGCAATGAATACTATAAATGTTTTTCTCCATAATAAAAAATGATAAAAAAATATATTTGATATTCCTATTGTCCTACTATGCAGAATAAGCAAAGCTTTTGGATCAAAGTAAAAAATGTTTCGTGTGAGGGCGCCTGGGTGGCTCAGTTGGTTAAGCGACTGCCTTCGGCTCAGGTCATGATCCTGGAGTCCCGGGATCGAGTCCCGCATCGGGCTCCCTGCTCAGCGAGGAGCCTGCTTCTCCCTCTAACCCTCCCCCCTCTCATGTACTCTCTCTCTCTCATTCTCACTCTCTCAAAATAAATAAATCTTTAAAAAAAAAATGTTTCATGTGAAATAAAAATACTCAGTACTGTGTAATCTTATTACAAACGGTTTGTAGGTTTATAACAAGCGAGCAGCTAGGGACAAGGATACAATCATTTGAACCACAGTATTACTAAACCCACATAATAAAGAGATATATG
Source organism: Callorhinus ursinus (assembly GCF_003265705.2). Lineage (NCBI taxonomy): Eukaryota > Metazoa > Chordata > Mammalia > Carnivora > Otariidae > Callorhinus > Callorhinus ursinus. The sequence goes on from NW_027397064.1 coordinate 22,098,300, forward strand.
AACTTTACTTTAAAACTATTGTAATATACTAAGTGGCATGCTTATATAGGGGTTCCATAAGTCCTAATACTATTATAGCTTCCTGAAATTTCATCTCAATTCAAACTGCTAAATCTAAAAGGATAACATGGTACAACAAGCACTTAATTGTTAAGAGTGTACTTGGTTCCAGATTTCTCGATGGGATGATCATTTCACACTTTGGGCTGGACAAACATGTGAGTACTACATGTCCTAACACACCTTCTTAGAAGAAAAAAGGAACTGAGCCACATTAATTTTTCATTTCATTAGTATTGTAAATTAATCATCTACCTACTTTTACAAAAATGTATTTTCTAATACATTTGTAATTATTTCTTAGGGACATTTTTATAAAAATCATTCACGCAATTTCCAAATTTAATAGGAACACTATTATTTTACTACCATCAAACTTGTTTTTTTCCTAAACTGTATTAATGAAAAACGGTTCTCTTCATTAAATTTATTAACTTTAGATATGCAATTTAAAGTAATAAAAGTGATTTCGTCTATGTACATGGTCTCGGTAGATGAGAACCAAAAAGAGCAGCAAATAAAAATTACATCACAGTCGGATTAGTAGTAATTACAAATTGCTCCTTATATTTAAAATTAGGATTTAGTCCCAAAACACTACAAACATGTTTCTGTATCATACTATTCCCTTCCCATGATATGGAATGGCTTTTAAAATGGCTCAAACATATTTTTATATCCAATTACTAAATAATATTTCATTAAGGAATGTTGGGCCTCTGAAAACATGCCTGCTGACATTACTACCATTGTAAAGAAATAAAGACAGCATGCCTGCTGATTTTTTTTTTTTTTAAGATTTTATTTATTTATTTGACAGACAGAGAGACAGCGAGAGAGGGAACACAAGCAGGGGGAGTGAGAGAGGGAGAAGCAAGCTTCCCGCCAAGCAGGGAGCCTGATGCGGGGCTCGATCCCAGGACCCTGAGATCATGACCTGAGCCGAAGGCAGTCGCTTAACCAACTGAGCCACCCAGGCGCCACATGCTGATTTTCATAACCAATAAGTTATTAAAATTTTCAATTATAACAAGAAAATCTGTGTTTAGGCATCATTTGAAAATATAATTCTGCTTATTTCTTTTTTTAAGATTTTGTTTATTTGACAGAGAGAAAGACAGTGAGAGTGGGAACACAAGCAGAGGGAGCAGGAGAGGGAGAAGCAGGCTTCCCGCTGAGCAGGGAGCCCAATGCGGGGCTCAATCCCAGGACCCTGGGATCATGACCTGAGCTGAAGGCAGACGCTTAACCACTGAGCCACCCAGGCACCACAATTCTGCTTATTTCTAAATGAAGAAATATTTATAGAAAAAGAATCAATCAGTTGTGTGAGTAGAGAAAGGCAGGCCATTACACTAGAAGTAAAACAAATGAAGTAGTAATCTTGGTAGGATGTCTTAATGCAGGAAATATTACCCTTAATAATCATGCAGAATATATTAGAAAAGCATTTCATAAAAGAGCTTTGTATTATGTGATCCTGGGAGATATTCCATTTTCTTGATTTTTGAAAATCACTCAGATTTGAATATTTAGAAAGTATTTTTAATAAAAACTTCTCTTACATTGATATCTTAATTATGTGAGAGAGAGAGAGAGAGAGAGAGAGAGAGAGAGAGAGAGAGTGTGTGTGTGTGTGTGTGTGTGTGTGTGTGTGTGGTAGGGATGGGAAAGGCTTCCATCCATTTCATCCATTTTGTATAAGATGAGCAACTTCAAGTCCTTTAAGACAGTTAAAAGTGTACATGTTAGCATCCCTAGGTAACTATTTATCCAAATTAATTGTTTACCATTCAGACTGAAAGCAATCGAGAGTTCTGGTCATTCCCATTTTGATTAGGAAATTGCAGAGAAAGTCTTCTATCACTTCAGGTGTTGGTTGCTTTGAAGGAAGGACTGTTTTCTGTTCCTGAAATTTAAATGTGCAATTATTTATTTTGAAAATATAAAATCATCACTAAGCTTTGATTATTGGTACAAATAAGCTGTTCATTTATTCATTCACTTGTTCATTTTTTCATCTATTTTTGTTGAGTGTTATGTTCCAGGGACTATTTTAATTACTAGGGATAAAGCAGTAATGAATTTATACACTAGATAAAACTTGGTTTTCATATCTAATAGTCAAGTAGATGGAGAAAGAAAATGAATAACTAAATTAAAAATATACAATATGGCAGATGGTCCTAAGTGCCTGGGAGAAAAAAAGCAGAGGACTGAAGGGAGAGAGAGCCAAATGTAGGGCAGATATGTGTGTGGAGCTGGGCTGCTATATATGTAGGGTAATGAAGGAAGATTTCACTGATAAAGTGGAATCTGAGCATAAATCTACAGAAAGAATCATGTTTCAGTTATAGCATCAACAAATACAAAGACCTTGATGTAAGAGTGTGACTAGATTATCTAAAGAACAATAAGATCAGCTTGTCCTTTCAATAGCATAGAACACATTAAAAAAAAGAAAAAAAAAGTATGGACCTTTAAATTCTTTCAATTATTATCATTATAAAAAGAAATATAATGAATTTTGGTGCCTTAAGCTTTAGAAACACTATGATACAGAAGAATTATGTGCTTTCTTCTGTGCTATGGAGTGGCTTATCCTACCATTTCATAATGGAAGTCTATCAGCTATATCGGGGTCAGCTAACTGTGTAAATAAAGTTTATTACAACACAGCCATGCCCATTTGCTTACATATTGTCTATGGCTGCTTTCATACTACATGAGAGAAGTGAGTTGCAACAGACATCTTACGGTCTTCAAAATCTAAAATATTTACTATATGACCCCAGAGAACAAGTTTGCAGACCCCTGAACTAGAAAAGTGGAGATATTTCAGCAAGTGAGATATGAAATTAGGACAGCCATAAAACTACCATAAGTCAATGTATAAAATAAGTCAAATAATGGGTAGACACTTAAAAATATCAAAGCATCGTTTCCAGAGTGCATTCATTTTCTTCTCATTGGCAAGAACTTACCAATCTAACCACTGATCATTTCGACAGACAGATCTATTTTCATATAAACTCAACAGCAGACTTTCTTTCCTCCTTCCCCTTCTTAACATGGTAATGGTTACAGACCAGGTAAATGTTACATACCTGGCAATAGTTACACAGAAAGGCAGTAAGGAAAGAATCTCTTTTGCCCTAAAAAGTTCTTCTCAAAAGTGCTATACATAATTTAATGCTGATCTTAATTATTAGTAGCTGCTATAACATTCAAAACAATGATCAGATGAAGCAAATTTGGGAGGCTACCGAAATTTCCTGACAAATGACTAGGGTTTTAAAATGAAATTTTAACACTCAAGCAAGATAATTTGGAATATCTTCCCTAAGGTCATTTAATTTTAAAGATTTTTATTTATTTATTTGTCAGAGAGTGGTGGGGGGGAGAGAGAGAGAGAGGCAGGCAAAGGGAGAAGCAGGCTCCCCACTGAGCAAGGAGCCCAATGTGGGACTAGATCTCAGGACCCTGGGATCATGACCTGAGCCGAAGGCAGGCGCTTAACTGACTGAGCCACCCAGGCGCCCCTCCTAAGGTCATCGTAAAAGATTATATAACAATGTTGATTATGTGCAGGACCCTATATCAAACATGGAAGATGCCAGGGTAGCAGAATACAGCATCCCTGCCTTCAAGTCTGAATTATGGTGGAAGATTACATATAATTGCTTGATAAGGGTATAATATGGCTGGAAGTAAATATTCATTACACAATAATAAATGCTACCTTGGCATTTTTGGTCAATAAATTTGAATATGATATTTAGAATGAGATGGATGACAGTTGAAGGAATTGGGAATACAGGAGGAAAGGGAGGAAAGAGAGACTATTATTTTTCTTTTTATTTAATGTGTTACAAAACACATTTTAGTATCTGTATCCAATAACAAATTCTGTACATTAGTGTTAAAAATCCTTGGTTTAATATCCAGTGAGATTAAATAAGCAGAGTTCTGAAGGAAGGTGTCATTTGTTGTGAAGTTATGCAAGAGTAACCATGATGTAGAAAATGACAATCCAAAAAAGAATAAATATGACTACTTACTTAAAGTGAAGGTGTACGTACCCCTTCGGATCACCATATTTGTATCTTTGGGGTAACAAACTGAGGGTTCTAGAGGGGAGGGGGTGGGGGGACGGGTCAGCCTGGTGATGGGTACTGAAGAGGGCACGTTCTGCATGGAGCACTGGGTGTTATGCGCAAAAAATATATCATGGAACACTACATCCAAAACTAATGATGTGATGTATGGTGATTAACATAACACAATAAAATTTTTAAAAATTTAAAAAAATAAATAAAGTGAAGGTGTAATGATAAAGACACAGAAGAGAAAAAGGCATAACAAGTGATAGGACAGCATTTACTATGTAAAACTTAAGTTCACCCAGTAAAACTTCAAGTCTCACTGCTAAACTATAGATTGTGTTCAAACTACACAAACAATAGGTTGTGTTCAATTCTCACCAAAATCTGAGTATCTGTAGCCTGTTCCTGGACCATCTGAATTGCTTTTGCTAGATCTTCTTCACCTTCTGGAATGCTAACATTGTCATCTGGTATCTAAATCAAAGAGATAAAGGACAGGAAGAGCAAGCAGGACGATAAAAACACTTTACTTCATTTCAGAAATAATTTTTCTCACAAAACAATGAATCAAAAAAACACACCTATGTAAGACACCATGTCATTCTGAAGTTCTCTGACAAATGAATAACTAACAAGCAGGAGGCTTTCTGACTTCCTTGTAAACATCACTCAATGTCACCTCTGATAAGATCAAGATCAGCTTATGGGTATTCGCTTTTATATATAAAGACAAATGTAGTCTAACAACTCTGCTTTGAAAAAATGTAAGGCCACTTCTTTTTCATAAATACTAGCAACTGCCAATCTTTAGTTTATTAAAAAAAATAAAATAAAACTCACTGCCTAGATGTTAGGCTCTTGGAAGAATGCAATTGACTATGACATTAATGATAGGTAACACTTAGCACGTGCTTCTTATGTGCTGATCAGTTCTATGCCTTTTATCTGAAACCTTCAGTAATTTCATGTGGCACATATTCATATTATCTCTATTTAACTACTACTAATAAAAAGTTTATCTACTGTTTGTTCTGTCTTTTACTTGCCCAGGCCACAAAGTGCCTGGCTTGCTTCCACAGTTGTACTTACTATGTCTGTCACCTAGGAGCGACTCTATGCACCAAGTCTCGGAAGTAATGATAGGTCCCATCTGAACAGTGAATTAAAGGGAAGATTTAAGACAGGAACTACACTACACAGAATTACAGTTAAGCTGAAAGGAAGCATGGGATCTGAGTTGCAGCCAGTAGTGGAACTCTAGGAAACCCATCCAAGAGCAAAATGGATATTAGGGAGTGCCTGCTGGACAGAGACAACAGTCTAGAGTAAGGACCTACAAAGCAAGGGAGAAGGAGCTACCTTTGAAACACAGCTAACAGGAAAACCAAAAGAGCCAGATGCCTTAACCAATCCAAACTCCCAAACAGAACTTTCACATTTCACTCTTAAATAGCTGGTATTAGGTAATTCAGTTGAAAAACTAGCATCTCTCAGGAAAACAAAATATAAAATAAAAGGAAGGTTTCATAAGAATGACTAGTGAATTTACAGACTAAATACCTAAAATGAAAAAATTACCTCTTCATATTCATAATCATCTTCAGATGCTTCAGTTATGGTGACCTCTGAAATCTTGTCAAGTGTCAATCTCAAGATATATGGAAAAAATGATTTATTTAAAATTGATTTGATGTTAAAATTCAGTATCAGATCCATTTATCTTACCAAGTTGGTAAATGTAATTTAAACTGTTTTTCAAATTTCTCTTCCCCATACAACCTACAAATATAGATACTTCAAAACAAAGTATTTTTCATTATTACTTTAAATCACTGTTCTACATAACCCAAACCCATGAAAAACTACCTTCCCATATGTCTATTTACTATCTAATGATTTCCAATTCGATTCTAAGGCTTATAAAAATGTACATGGTATAATAAGATAACATAAATTAGAAAGAGATAAGAAAAATGATGGACAAGAAAACTATGGCAGTAAATTTTTTAAATCCATCTCAAACTAAGTTAATTTTCCAGAGCTCCTGAGTCATGCATAGTTGCACTCTGACTTCTTTATTTAAAGTATAATGAATTTTTCAAAAGCACAACAGTATTTAAATATAAGCAAAAAACATATTTCAATGTTTTCATAATAAAAGTCACTTTAATCTCTACTTTTTTATTATATACTTCAATTTTAAAATTAAATTTTGTTCTCAGGAAAGGAAGCCTAATTTTTAAGCAAATGTAAACTATACAGTAATCATATTTCAGTAGTTCATAAATTACCAAGAAATAAGCATTAAAATACCAATGGAAATGACTCTAATAAAAAAATTCTAACAGCACTGCTGTAAGACTTTCAAAAATTACAAGTTACTTTAATTACAAATGAAAACTTCAAGATAACATTTAATTTTGAAAGAAATCACAACATACACCAATAACATTATTTTGTTGGCTGGTAGGTTTACATTTTTTTCCTAATGTACACACGTGATTATGCCAAGTTCAAAATGTATGAAATACTTTAACATACAGTAATGGTTATGAAAATCAAAGATGAGATTAGCCTAGTTTTCATGTTGCTGCTGGTTATGAGAAATCCTCTACCAAGAGCTAACTAAAAGCATATATAACAACTTATGCTAGTATGAACTGATATCACTTAAAAAGTATTTAATAGAAGCCAGGCACTGTCCTTAAGGGCTTTACATGATGAATCAACTCATTTCATCTTCATCCTACCTACAAGCTATTATCATCTCCATTTTGTAGATCAGGACTCACAGGCACAAGGTCACACAGCTAGGACATAACACAGTTGGGAATCAACCCTAGAAGTTAGGTTTCACGACGCTACACCTAAACCTTTTGTTATTCCATGTTCGTTTTCTATACTATGTAAACACTTGAAGCGTTTGCCAATTATCTTGCACACAGTTCTAAACCTCTAAAAGATAGGTTATGCAGTCTTGTTACTCAGCTCCATCATAAGCTGTAAGTCTTCACTGTTTGCTTTATCCACTTGAGGAGACACTTAAGCCTAGTTCAGTTATGACCAATCCTTAGGAACCTGACACTGTCAAACAAGAATGTATTTCCCAAAAATATGGTGAAAACTAATTTAAAATAACTAGCCAATTTAACTAATTAAACAGCTAATTAAAATAACTAATTAAATGACTAATTAAAAACTACTGTGGTAGATTAAACTACTACAGAAATAAAAAGTTGCATACCTGCAGCTGATCCTGTAACTTTGAACTTACCCATACTGGATACCAGGACTGAATACCTACCTACATTACTTAATTACTGCTATGGAACACTTTCCAATAGCATTGGCCTCACCTCACTCTCCAATTCCTTGCCAGCAGTCTTCTTAAAGACCATGAGGCTTCCACTAATAGTCTGTTCAAGGTATTTTAGCTTTCACCAACATCTGTCCTTTATTCAGTTCCAGAACCACTCCAATACTTTAAAGTATTTCTTATGTTAGAATCGCACTTTTCAGGTACCAAAATCTGTACTTCGTATTACTGCTGCATAACCAACTCCCCAAAACTTAAGGCTTAACAATAAGCACCCATTATCTCACAGTATCCATGGTCAAGAATTCAGTAATGACTTAGCTTGTGTATTTTGATCTGGGGTCTCTCTTGAGGCCTCAGTCAAGATGGCAGCCAAAGCTGCAGTCTTCTGAAGGCTCAACGGAGGGAACAGGATCCATTTCAAAGATGGCTCTAACATTGTTGGCTGAAGGTTTCAATTCCTTCCCATGTGGGTTTCTCTATAAGCCTCTTAAGCATTCTCAAGATACAGTGGCTAGCTACCCCCAGAATAAGAAATACAGGAAAACAAAGTGGAAGCCACAATATCTTTTATGACCAAGTCACACATCATCATTTATTCACTATCCTATTGGTTACGTAAGTCAACCCTCTTCAATACATAAGGGAACTATACAGGAGCATGAGGACCACGATGTGGAGATCACCGGGCATCATTTTGAAAGCTGGCTATCATAATACCTTAAGGGGTTTCAGGAGTATTAAAAGAGTTAACGTATGTAAATCATTTAGAATGGTGCCTGGCTTATAGTTAATGCTATGCAAGTATTTATTATTTTCCTTTTCTAGAAAGAGATGAGCACCTATGGAGAAGTCTCATAAGTCTTTCATGGCCCAGTTCCCCCATGCATTAAGATGAATGGACTAATAAAATACATTCTAAATCTTCCTCCTTTCTAAATTTATATTTTTCTGATACATTTCACTTAATTAGATAAAATTTCCTGAGGTTTAGCTAGAGGGAATTGGTCTCTTTTTTTATGGAAAGGAATGCCCTCTTCTGCATGACAGTTACTAAAATTTGATTTTGTAAGAAATCACTTGTCTTTAAGTCTCCAGAAAAGCAATGCCATCCTTCATCACTGCTCATATCATAATAAATTTTACAAGAAGTAAATATTCTAAAATCATTTGGATAGATTTTAAAATTGTAAGTAAGCCAACTGATAAGATTAATGCGAGGAAGAAACATCAAAGCATAGGTTGTTAAACATGGCAATATATAGAAGAAAAAAGTGATTTGTCCTCAAAGCTTTGGAAATATCAAACTTGCCACACCGCTACCCAGAAAATACTTGAGGCAACAGCTTCAAACCCTAATAATATATTCTGTTTCCCCAAAATCAAAAAGAATGAAAAAATACCATTTTATAAAGCTTAAAAAGTATTGTCATATGGATCACTATCATATTTATTCTCACAACAATCTGTAAGACTGAATAACACAGATACAGTCATTTTTAAATCTAAAAAAAAAAAGAAAGAAAATGAAAGAGGGAGATTAAGAAATTTACCAAAAATCTTATACCTATTAGTGATAAAGCCAAGTTTCTGGAATAAAAAGATCAGGAATTTTCTACAATATCATATTTCTACAGTTTCTACGCTGTTCTACAGTGACACAAAAAGAATGTGCAATACTACCAAAATCCTAGGCAATGAACCCTCACTTATTTTCCAAACTCTCAAGTGTTATATTACCAACAGCTAAATCAAATCATTTAAATAGCTCAATTTGAAGACCCTAAAGGAGGGAGAGGTATAAAAGAGCTACAGGGCTACAGACCCAAAGATAAAATCAGCCAAGGGCAATAGATTAATGAGACAAAAGGTCAGGAAGAGGACAAACATCCAAAATAGGAACCACTGTTTTCCTTGATTGGTATTTTCAGTATCCACAAAAATGATTTGTACAGAAAATCTTCCCAGGAGCAACTGAGTTGAAATGTGATGTTGCAGTATTACTGAAGAAATAAATGTACTTTGGCAAGTATGTTTGTATGCATCTGTCTATCTGGCTTAGCTGGCTAGCAACACATGGACAAATGCACAAGTGAATCCCCAGACGACTGTATGGCAGTTTACAAATACACATATAGTACAAAATATAAAAATAAGTAAGTATGAAAATTAAAAGAGAAAGAAAAAGAAGAGAAATAAAACAAAGGTAAAGCTGCAGTGTATGCCATAAAGTCTCATGAACTTTGTCAAATATAAGCCACAGGTTTGACCCAAAGCTTCCCAGCAGTCAGGGTAAAGAGGGGAATGTAATCAGATACCAATTCAGTATCCATCCAATGAAAACAGATGAGTTTCTCAGCAGATGTACACCAATTTCTGGTTCTGAAGCCTGAGAGAAATTACACTCTTCAGTTCTCATAAAGAGAACACTGTGGACTATACAGATATTGATTCCCTTGGCCCTTGGGACAGCCAGAAAGACTGAGTGAAGCAAGATCTGATGAACACCATGTGTAAAAGAGGTTGGAAAGCACTGCTCTAAAGTAATGTTGCCAGCATAGGAATAAGCAATTGACCAAGAATTGCTTGAATGATAAAAACCCTTCACGCTTTTTTTTTTCACTTTTTTTTATTATGTTATGTTAATGACCATACATTACATCATTAGTTTTTGATGTAGTGTTCCATGATTCATTGTTTGCACTCTCAATCTACTTTTACTGGACAACTTTCTCATGTGTAATCGAATCTCTTAGGTGATTCTATTCTCCAGGAAACGTCCATACAATTAAGCTGGTCACAGTCCTCAGGCAAAGTGATTTTTTTTTCCATTGCAGAATAAGCCAGAATTCTGGCTTAAAATCAGTTTGCTAATGCCAACCTGATTCTGAGCCCTTATAAAACTCCCTTCTTATTATCTGCCAACTATTCTTTCTTTCAAAGAACATTGTTGAACTCCATTTCTAAAATTCATTTTTTCCAACCTTTCTATTCCCTTCAGATATAGTTATTGCCTTTCAGCCTGTTTGAGGTTAACTTGACATTTAAAATTGTGCCTGGTTTTCTAGTCTGCCCTTGCCCAGGGTACAGTCTGTGATTCCCCTTCCTGCCTGACCTGCAGCCACAGCCCATAGCAGCACCTGCTTCTAGGCCAGGTTCCATATCCTAGAGTCAGAGCCTACAACACTCAGACCAAGGGTCTCACTCCACATCTCCACTTGCTCCGGAAGAAATTTAGTAGGATTTGTGATTTTGCATACAATGAATCCGTTCCCTGGCACTTGGTCACCATGGGTGAACTAATTGGTAGTTTCTGCACTAGCAGAATTTGTACCAGATCCTGACCTTGTAGATCCTATCAGAAAATAGGCCAGTATACATCCACACTGAAACTGCCAGGAAACCCTAAATCTATCACAGCACCACAGAAGACACAACTGCAAGAAGCCTCAGAGAAGCATTTCAGCTGGCGTAATGGAGCCAAGCTTGAGGTCACAGTTGATACATCAGGGTCACAAACAAGGTTCTGCAAATGGACCAGAGCCAGGAAGCTATGAGCAATTTTCAGATGTGAGCTCCATACAAAGATCCTCACACACTGGTCTCTTCCACTGCTACACTGGAGGTAGTGATCACTGCCAGCAGCAGCATCTTTATAAAGAACTGGAGTGAAACATATAGCTAATTATATTTTACATGATTTCCCAAAGCGACTATAGACAGAAATCGCTTTCTAATCTTGCCATCACTTCAGAGCCGATACACACAGAGGCGATCTAAAATCTGCCTGGATCCTCCATAATCAACATTTTACTTACTAAATTGAAATAAAAGTACTGTAAATAGCAAACATCACAGTCAGGGTTCCCTTTCTTAGGAATGCCAGTTTCAATAATGGAAGTTAACTGAATAATATACCAGAGATGGCAAATAACTGGCACACTTGCTTCCACTTCCCTCATCGTCTGTTTTCTGCAGTCTTTCCCACCAAGTCTTCAGGAGGTTTCAGAACTCTTATTAACACCACATACCAGAGAGTCACTATCAATTCAACAGACTCGGCAAGAGTGGAAATTTATTGACTACTCCTGCCCCAGACACCACTGCCATCTTCGGCCTCATAAGCTGGAAAATAACCTTTTTTCAAAATGTAAGTCTCATTGTTCTCATAGTGGGTGGTGGTTTAAGTTTTTCAACTTCTAAGCCAGGAGATCCAAAGATATGAACTCTACATATTATACCTCTTATCTGAAAATATAAGGCTAGTAGTTAAGAAATTTGCCTACAGCCTTGTTATTTCAATTATATTCCTTAGACCAGCAGCACCTGCAGCACCTGGGAGCTTGTTAGCAATGCAGAATCTCAGCCCTGACTGGGACTTACTGAATTAGAGTCTTCTTTTAAACATCCATATTCTTTGATTCGTATGCACATTAAAGTTTGCCTAGACTAGAGGACACACAACAAAATACAACTTTTTCTTTCATGCAGGTAAAATTCAGCACTCCAGGTTTAGTAATATGTTTTTTGGTCTAGATTCTACATTCAGACTGTCTATCCTTTTATTTGAATATATGTAGGCTGCAACTAAGCACCAGGGGCAAATTCATTTTTCCACTGATAATAAGAAATAGATGACCTGAGTACATAATGATTATTAAGGCTTTTAAAAATATCTTCTCACGCGATACTATAAACATTCCAGAGAAGTAATATAACAGATGGGGGAAAAAATCGCTAAATGTTAAAAATAATAAATAGAATTTTAAATGACAAAAATTCAATTTTTTTTAAGATTTTATTTATTTATTTGACAGAGAGAGATCACAAGCAGGCAGAGAGGCAGGAAGAGAGAGAGGGGGAAGCAGGCTCCCCACTGAGTGGAGAGTCCAACGAGGGGCTCGATCCCAGGACCCTGAGATCATGACCCAAGCCAAAGGCAGACGCTCAACCAACTGAGCCACCCAGGCACCTGACAAAAATTCAATTTTAATTAAACAAAGTGATTAGTGAACACTACTATTGCAATGAAAGATTGTCTAGGATGTCATTTAATTACATGGGCTATCTAAGTATGAGCACCTTATTACGTGGGCTATCTAAGTATGAGCACCATATTTCAAGTGACTAGTGGAATCTTTAATTTTGCATTTTCATAAACAATTGACTTTGGGACTGCATTCAGAGTTGATTAGCTTCAAAGGACTGGCTTAAACTCACTCAACCCTCAGAAATTGCTGTTGGGGCCAAAGGAGGCCTTTTCAGGGGCCAGCAAACTTACGTCCGTGATCTAATTAGCCAAATTCTTAATGTTGGAATGCCTTGAAAGATAAAATAATCAAAATCTAGTTAGGGAAAAAGAGAATCAGTGTAAAAGGAGGTACGTAAACCAATACTTTGGGGGGGTCCACTTTCCTAGAGTCCATGTAGTCCATTATTCTTCCTTGAACAAGTCTTTCCACAAATAGCAACCAAATCAATTAAGAATTAGCTTTCTTAGTACAACTCATTCCAGCCTGCATCTCCCAGTTAGACTGAGCATTCCCAAATGTCCACAGCCACACATTAACTGCAGTTCCTATTGCAACTGAAAACTTTACCCAAGTGGTACTGATTTCTAATACAGAAATCATTCACAAAAGACAACCAACCTTTACAAACACTCGACCCTTTACAAACATAGTTAAAACCTAGCCTTATATTTTACAATGTTGCAAATATCTTTCTAATGAAGAGTTCTCCAGAGAACTCATATACTCTGTAAATATATTTCTTAAAGACTCTGGAAATAGCTAAGAAAGGAACTATGTGCCTGTTTGTATCTTGCCTCTTGGAAGTTTAAAACATAAAAGCAAAGGTATCCTGAACTGCTTCAGAAGAGAAACAGATAACTTCTACCTTTACAGATAGTAGGTTACAAAGAAGGGATGTTGCAGGGTTAAGAATTCTTTTTCCTGAACACATTCTCTAAATTCATAATGGGGCCTTTACTAAGGAAGCCATCCCCCTCATGGTGGATCCTGGCTGTTTCTGGTTTGGGCCCTATTAGTCTGCACATGTTCTTTATGTTCAAATGTTTAACAGCAAAGAAAAGGGTGACTTCCTGCGGAATTAGAGTCAACCTTTCAAAGATTTAATATTTAATATTGATATCTTGTTGTCTAGTGTTCTACGGAGCATCTGTTCAGTCATAAATAAGGGAAGCCCAAGACCAAATGCAGTAGATTAGAAGTGATTAAGTATATGTGCAAGGTAGAGAACATCAGATTTCTGATTCATTTGTGCATATTATAACTTTTATTTATCCACTGCGATAGCTCAATTAAATTACCTGAGAGCTAAAGACTTTAAACTCAAGAAAGTCTCACTTCAGCAACTATCCTAATTGCCTTAAGAAACAATGTCAAATAACATTATACAGTCAACTCTTAATTATGCATGTTAAGAGAGCCCAGGGATACAGGGATAATTGGTATTCTAAAGTAATCTTCAAACTTCATTTTAACTAAGAGTTAAAGCCTCTCCCATGACTAAACCTCTTACCTAAATATTGAATGTAGGAAAATTGGCAAAATATGTAGTTTTGCTAACCCTTGACTACCCTTTGGTTGAAACTCAAAATATTAGCCAACTAAAGAAAGATGGAAGAAAGGCAAAGGGGCCAGATAATTCAGAAATTGGATAATAAAATCCTAAGAAGTTAGAGTTGCTTATATTTACAAATGTGATTATTTGGAAAATTCTTTGTAAGACAAGTTTTGTGCAAACTGCTATATATTGGCACTTGCGACTCAGCAATCTCCCTGAAAATTAACTAAACCTAAGAGCTGTGCTATATTGAAGTCCCACAACTTGCAAAAAAGTGAACTCAGTGTGTTTATCTCATGTCAACAATTAATCTATGTGTTACAGGAATCATCTTAATGTAGACAAAAATAAGATGCCTGGTTACTATTCACTACCAGGGACACTAGATAACTTCATACTTGATGTAAGTAAGTTCTGAAAGAATTGTTGACTCATATCTGAATTTAAAAAGGAATATTACTGGAAAAGGCAGCTATTTAGAGCTATAAAGAGTATAAAGCCTCATCTAAGACACTAAGGCAGCCACAGAGTTCATTTAAATTGATTTTGAACTACTCAAACTTATATTCCTATAAAAATGTTTGCATTGAATAAAATACTACATATTTTCTTTGATCTTTCCAACTAAGTTCTTCAAAGCTCCCTGAAGCACTGATGTGTACAGAGCCTGAGTCAGGACTGGTGAAAGTTTGCCAAAGCCCAGAAAATGAATCACTGTTAGATCTCTGAAGTCTTGACTTAAAACTGGGGCACTCATAGTTGGACAAAAAATAAGGTATGGGGCGCCTGGGTGGCTCAGATGGTTAAGCGTCTGCCTTCGGCTCAGGTCATGGTCCCGGGGTCCTGGGATCGAGTCCCGCATCGGGCTCCCTGCTCCTTGGGAGCCTGCTTCTCCCTCTGCTTCTCTCTCTCTCTCTCCCTCTCTCTCTCCTCCTCTGTCTCTCATGAATAAATAAATAAAATCTTTTAAAAAAAAATAAGGTAGATTTTGGAGTTTCCTTGATATCTTTAAGAATAAAACAGATAATCGTCTCTCTCCTACCAGCCTGAAAAAAGTAGGTATCTTTTTCTCATGAATCTCCGATCTCTCCAGTACAATTAAGTGTAAATGCCTAGAGGAGGTGAGCTCAAAAGCCTTACCAAGAAATAGTGAATCTAATTATTCACATATTGCTATTCCATTTTTTTCATATTTCCATGGATAATTGTTCATCACTGTCTCATTTCTTCCTAACATCTCTGAGCCTTTCAGCTCACCAGGTCATCATTTAGTGGCTTTACAATAAAATGAAACTACCTAGAAAGTTGATGCTTACAAATCATTTAAGCATTGGACAACTGAAGCATCTACAGAATCACAGGTTGAATACTCTGAGGTTCAGCTCATTAAAGCCCAAAGGCAGAGAGGTCTTTCCCTGTCTCCTAACTTTCCTGAATTGATTCCCACGGTATTCTGAAGGCTGGGAGCTTATAAGCGAAAGGAGGGTTGAATCAATTTGTTGTGCCACCTTAACATAAAACTTCCATCCAAAGTTTGCAGAGTGGTTACTAAGTACGAGTCCCAAAGGTTCTTCCAACAGGAACCCAGCAGCCTAACACTCCTAAAAGGCAAAGTCTTTTCAGCGGGTAGCCATCAGGGGAACACGGCGGCGGAGACGCCACCTTGAGGCCCAACAGGTGTCTTGCCGGCTGGGAGGCCACAAACCGCGTAGGGCGCCCCAGGTGGGAAGCCCGCGCCCTCGCCCCCAAACCCGTTACCAAGGGGAGCGCCTGGAGGCCGCGGCTACACGTAAGGATACGCTCCAGGTAGTAAGCGCCCTCGGCGGCCACCGCCTCTGCGCTGTCCCCAGCAGCCGTCAAGTCCATTCCCAACGCTTCTTCAAGCACCCTCAGAGCGGAGGCGGGAGTCCCTTGCTTAGCAGCCATCGGAGGCGCTCCCGGGCCCCGCCCGCGGACAGCCTGATCCCTCCCTGGGAGCAAACGCGAAGACGCTTGCCAAGCAACCGCACGCAGCTCTCGCGATAGTCTGACACTCCTCTCACTGCTCCCACCAGGCGAGCTCCGCGCTCCGAAGGGCTGCCCCCGCCCTAAAAGCGTTGGTGCCCTCTGACCTTCACAAGTTACCACGGCAACGTCGTTGCCTAGTTATCCTGGAACGCAGTTCCTGGAGTGGATGAGAGGAGAAGCAAGAAAGTTGGCTTGGATTACATATACATGTTCTTGCCGAACCAGTTTGGGTTTTTTTTTTTTCTTTTTTTGTCCGTTTCGACCCTGGCATTTCTTTCTCACTTCATTTTCTTCCCTAAGTTGCCTTGCTCCTGGTTCTTACATGCCCATCATCAGCCCCTTAATTTTAGATGTGTGGAGACCCCCAGTTGTCCCCAGGGAAGACTCCTGGAAAAGAGAAAGAACCTCAGAGCCAGGAGGAAAAATAAAAAAGTTATAGAAATCATTATTGAGAGACTGACTCAGGGGAACTAACCTCAGTCACATAGCAATAAAGACCTAGGGTAGTCACCTTAGTCGATTTCCTTCTTGGGCTCTTTTAAAATATTTATCTGGACATCTGTTTTGACTTCGATTTCATACACTGGGGCTTGGAAGAGTATTTGTAGTGTTGACTCGTGAAAAGAAAGACACTTCATAAGAACTATGAGGTACAAATCGTCCTAACACAATGTGTTATAAATGATATTTGCCCAATCATGTGCACTCCTTTTGCAATGACAAACTCTTCCTCAGTTTTGTATTGTGTATATATAGGAGGCATCTGCTGGGCCTTTTTCTTTGTAGATTCTTTTCCATTCTATGTTTCTTGATGAAAACTGGATGCCATATGTGGAATATAAGAAACGGCACAGAGGATCCTAGGGGAAGGGAGGGAAAACTGAATGGGAAGCCATCAGAGAGGGAGAAAAACCATGGGAGACTCTTAACTATAGGAAACAAACAGGGTTCCTGGAGGGGAGATAATTGGGTGATGGACATTAAAGAGGGCACGTGATGGGATGAGTAATGGGTGTTATAGGTAACTGATGAATTATTGAACTCTACATCTGAAACTAATGATGTACTATGTGTTGGCTAATTGAATTTAAATTAAAAAAAAAAACTGGATGCCAAAGAGGAATTCATTATGAAAGCTCCCATTTATTATCAAAAAAATAATAGTGGTATTTTCCTAATGAGGTGATTGAGAGCCTGGGTGTTGGAACCAGAGAGGCTGCATTCAGAGCCTGGCTCCAACACTTACTAGTTAAGAAACTTTGGGCAAACCACTTACTGCCTCTAGCCTCAATTTCCTCATTTGTAAAATGAGGATAATAACATAATCTACCACAAAGCATTGTTGCAGGGGCAAAATATAAAGAATTAAGAATTTACCAGGCACAAAGTGGACACTAAGAAATAGATGTTTTTTCTATTGAAGTTAATTGCTTAGGCTTGTTATGTTTTTTAGAATAGCCAAGGGTCACAATTAGTCATAATACTCCCTCATTTCTTGTATCTATTATTTTAGTAACTTACTCTTGATGTCTCACATCAAACATATCCTCGATGTTCATTAAATGCAAGGAACAGTTATAAGGGACTAAAAATACAGGAGAGGAGCTCTGAAATTAGAGAATCTAATGCTTTTATAGAAAGTCTGCTCTTTGTTCCAAAGAAGACATTACCTCATACCCTCAAGTTTCTTCTGTAAACACTTGCCTGAGAAATGGCCTGGGTAAAGAGTGGTGAGGGCTCTGCACACCCAACAAGGTATGAAGGAGCATAAGAGAGCCAGGAAGGAAGGTCTCTCTGAACAATTAGTGCTTACTTTGATTTTTTTTGTGTGTATTACATCGGTTCTTGGCTGTTCTTTTTCTTAGCTTTTAGATGTAATATGTGTCATGTTCTACAGAAGGTTTGAATCCTGGCTCTTTTGTATAATCTTAATTAACTTAAGCTCTTTGAGCTTTAATTTCCTTTTCTTTAAAACAGATATTTTAATACCTACATTACTAAAATATAAATAGTATATGAAATTTCTTCTTTGGTAAAATGTCTATTCACCTCTTCTGTCCATTTTTTAATTGGATTATTCATTTTGGGTATGTTGAATTGTGTAAGTTCTATATATATTTTGGACTAACCATTTATCAGCTATGTCATTTGCAAATATCTTCTCCCATTCTGTAGGTTGCCTTTCACTTTTGTTGATTGTTTCCTTCGCTGTGCAGAAGCTTTTTATTTTGATGAAGTCCCAATAGTTTATTTTTGCTTTTGTTTCCCTTGTCTCAGGAGACATATCTAGAAAAAACTTGCTATGGCTGATGTCAAAGAGGTTACTGCCTGTGTTCTTCTCTAGGATTTTTATGGTTTCAGGTCTCACAGTTAAGTTTTTCATCCATTTCAGGTATATTTTTGTGTATGGTGTATGGAAGTGGTCCAGTTTCATTCTTTTGCATGTTGCTGTCCAATTATCTTCACACCAATTGTTGAAGAGACTGTCTTTTTCCCATTGGATATTGTTCCCTGCTTTGTTGAAGATTAGTTGACCATAGAGTGTTGGGTTCCCTTCTCGGTTTTCTGTTCTGTTCTATTCATCTATGTATCTGTTTTTGTGCCAGTACCATACTGTTTTGATCACTACAACTTTGTCATATAACTTGAAGTCCAGAATTGTGATGCCTCCAGCTTTGCTTTCCTTTTTCAAGGTTGCTTTGGCTATTTGGAATCTTTTGTGGTTCCATACAAATTCTGGGAATGTTTGTTCTAGTTCTGTGAAAAATAAAAAAAATAATACAAGAAACATCAGGTGCTGATGAGGATGTGGGAAAAGGGGAGCCCTCTTGCATTGTTGGCGGAAATGCAAACCAGTACAGTCCTGGAAACCAGTATAGAGGTTCCTCAAAAAAGTTAAAAATAGAACTACCCTATGATCCAACAATCACACACACACACACAGGTATTTATCCAAAGAACACAAAAAAACTAATTCAAAGAGATACATGAACCCTAATGTTTATGGCAACATTATCTATAATGACCAAATTATGGAAACAGCCTCAACTGATGAATGGATAAAAAGATGTGGTATATACACACAATGCAATATTACTTAGCCATAAAAGGGAATGAAATCTTTCCATTTGCAATGACATGGATAGAGCTAGAAAGTATTATGCTAAGCAAAATAAGTCAGAGAAAGACAAATACCATATGATTTCACTCATACATGGAATTTAAGAAAAAACAAACATGAAAGGGGAAAAAAAAGAGAGAGGGGGGCAAACCAAGAAACAGACTCTCAGCTATAGAGAACAAACTGATGATTATCAGATGGTAGTAGGTGGAGAGATGTGTTAAACAGGTGATGCTCATCACAACAAGTGTATGGAAGTGTTAAATCACTATATTGTACATCTGAAACTAATATTGCACTGTATGTTAACTAACTGGAATTTAAAGGAAAAACTTTAAAAAGATACATAATAGTAAATGAAATGGAATATATAAAAAGCACTTATCCCCATATCTAGTATATCAAATATTTTCAATAAATAATTGCTAATAAAACTGACTGAAAATGTTGAGTTGATCCCAAATTGGATATTATATTTGTAAGAAACTTACATATATAGGAACATTTTTAAGACAAAACTTAAATGTTTTTAGAAACATGCAGCACTCAGAGCATCTGGGTGGCTCAGTTGGTTAAGTGTCTGCCTTCTGCTCAGGTTATGATCTCGGGGTCCTGGGATCCAGGACCACATCCCACATGGGGCTCCCTGCTCAGCTGGGAGCCTGCTTCTCCCTCTGCCTGCCCCTCCTCCTGCTTGTGCACACATGTGCTCTCTCATTCTCTCTCTGTCAAATAAATAAATAAAATCTTAAAAAAAAACCTTTATAGAAACACACAGCACTCAAAAAAGGGGAAGGTTTTAATAGAGTCATAAGAAAGTAAATAAATAATGGCCATTATCCACCACCTCAGGTAAAGGAAAATTGGGAAAGATTCTTGTCAAAGAAATTTTTATTTTTTATTTTCTTTAAGATAAAAGAGCTCTTTAAAAAAAACTGTACCTCAAAGAAGTATCATCACTGCCCTCCTCAAAAAAAAATTTTTTTTAATCTAGAAGTCTCATTCTCTAAAAGTTCCAAATAACCAAAGTTTTACTTCAGAGTTCCCAATTTGATTATGTCAATTTCATGGATTTTAAATTGAGAAGTCACCCAAGATATTTTTGGTTCAAATATAATTTGAACACATTTCACAGGGACGTACACTATAGTATATTTAAAAGTTCAATTTAGAAACATCTTTAATATTTTTTAACCTTTAGATCTCTACAATAAATGTGTAATTTGTTAAATCAATGAAATAAAAGCAAAAATAATCTTAACAAATGTAAACAGAACCAATAATTGCCTTCAGATAAAAAACAGGATAAAAAACAGATAAAAAACAAATTTTGTAGCAACTGCTAATATCTTAAAACTAGTATGTCTTTGCAAGGGATGACTTTTAAAATATTTTTATATTGGAATTATTCTGTTAATTGCTGGTTTAATTTAAAAAGAGTGTGAATGCCTTACTAAGAAAAAACAAAAACATCAGATCATAGTAGTGGTTTCAGTTATAATGCTGTTATGTGGTCTTTCTATTCTACAGTCCTTCCTTTTAAAAAATATTTTACAAGCTTCCTTGAAGTGGGGAAAAAGAAAGTAGCTTCACATTTTGATGAATGAATGGCAAGCTCTCTAGTTTCCTCTTGAATATGTTCCTGAAAGAGGTAAATAAAGAAAACCAATGGAGACAGTCAATATAATGCAACAAGTACAAAGGACAACAAATTTTATTTGATCCCAGCCTAAATGCTCCATTTTTGTAAAAGTGAAGTTATTTTTAAAAGCAAAACCAGGAAGTAATTTGACAATGGATTTACTCTCCCTATTTGTAGTTTCAAAGGAGAAAATATTCATATTCAAAAAGATAATAAAGTACTATTCAATTTTCACAAGTATGAGTGTTAATGTGTTTCCAATAGAACCCAAGCCATTTACTGATGCATCTGTTTATAAAAGTAACTATTTTATTTTCTTTCAAAACTTCATAGTAAGTAGTAGTCAGTTTTAGAATTTCAGAATTCATAAGAAGTAGTGGTCATTGACTGTGGTGAAATTATCATTTTTCAAGCATACAGCTATATTTCCCCTTTTTATACAATCAACTTTTTGAGAATCCATGTCTCCTGTACTCTTGATCCTGTCAAACAGGATCAATCCTCTGACTCTGAGGATTACATGACCCTGGCTTAACCTCATAAGAATATTTCATTCCATTCAACTACAGTGATCAGTTCCTGAGTTGGCATGTGACCTATAAGTAGCCAATGATATGTGATGGGAATTTGTTGAAAATTCTGGTAGAGAGACTTACTCCGTTCCTTGGGACTCACATTCCAGAGTTACCATAGCTACCTTGCAAGTATGAAGAAAGTTTCTGTCCAAGAATTGAGTCAATGTGAAAAAAAAAGAAAACCCAAGTCCAGATAAAATCACCTGAACCTCTAGTACACCCATATATATTTCCTTGTTCTGTCAGCTGAGAACCTAGAAACAACAATACCCCTATAAAAATGAGCACATCTAGCACAAAATCTTGGTTTCTAATACCATTTTCCAATAAAAGGGATGGCCATTGGAGAATGGCCAAATCTAGGGCTGAGCTGAGAATGTATGTAATGAACCTAGAGAATCTTACAGTGCCAGAAAGTGAAAAAGTACTCCCTTCACTAAAAACTTACAATAATGAGGACAGGAGCAAGTTGAAAGAGTTCCCCAAAATATACAAAGCTAGAACAATTTGAACAACAAAATTAATAAAGTAGTATTGGAGTATAACCCATAGTATAAAACAAATATTTATGTGTCCATTTGATATAAATAAATGATTACCTATATAAATAAACAGAGGAGAATGAACACATCTCCTATCAAGAAGAATTCCAATTAATATATGTAGATGTGCCACCTTATGGGAGGGGAGTCTAATTCCCCACCCCTTAAGTGTGTAATGCACATGATGACTTTCTTCCAAAGAATACAATATGGAAGGGAGGGGGTGGAAAGAGTAACTTTACAATGGAGAAACTTGGCAAACTACTTCAAAAAACCATGACCCCAAGCTAATTATGAGAAAAACATGAGACAAATCTCAGTTAAGGGACATTCTGCAAAACACCAGTACTCCCTAAAACAGTCAATATCAACAAAAGCAAGGAAAATGTGAAAAACCATCATAGACATGATGGTTAACTGTAATGTAAGATCTTGTAACAAAAAAATGGACCTTAGGTAAGTACTAAAGAAATCTGAATAAAGTATGGACGTCAGCTAATAATAATATATCAATATTGATTAATTATACATGGTAATTGCACCATATTCATGTAGGATGGTAATAACAGGGAAAACTAGGTGTGGGTATATGGGGACTTTCTATACTATCTTCACAACTTCTTGATAAATCTAAAACTATTCTAAAATTAAAAGTTCATTAAAAAATTACTCAAATCATAACTCTAGTAATGAATGCCCTTAAAAAACTCACCCCTTGATCTTTCTGTTACTTGAAACAATAAATTACTTTTGCTTAAGCAAATTTCTGTTGGGCTTTCTGTCACTTGCCATTCAACAAGACTGAGCTGATATATCTTTATTATTTTCATACTATTTAAAGATATACTTTACTACTATGAGGTTTTTTTTTGTAAAAAATGTCTGATATAACATATCTATGTGCATTTAGTACACAGATGGAAAAAACACAGTTTCTTCTCAGATATAGTTGAAAACTGATGAGCTGTTTTAGAAGTCCAGGGCACCCTCTTCTATCTTGTCTACTGGTCACATACTTCTTCATCTATGGACTGAAAAGAGAAAGATAGAAAGAACTGGCCACCCGCCACCACTCCAGCAACCCTCAGTTGTTTCCTGAGATTAAGAATTCCTCCTATCAGTGAAATCATATGATAGTATGTGCTATGGTGAGCGCTGTGAATTGTATAAGACTGTTGAATCACAGACCTGTACCTCTGAAACAAATAATACATTATATGTTAAAAAAAAAAAAAGAAGAAGAAGATAGCAGGAAGGGAAGAATGAAGGGGGGGAAATCGGAGGGGGAGACGAACCATGAGAGACTATGGACTGAAAAACAAACTGAGGGCTTTAGAGGGGAGAGGGTGGGGGGATTGGTTAGCCTGGTGATGGGTATTAAAGAGGGCACGTACCGCATGGAACACTGGGTGTTATACGCAAACAATGAATCATGGATCACTACATCAAAAACTAATGATGTAATGTATGGTGATTAATGTAACATAATAATAATAAAAAAAAAAAGTGGCCAAGTCAAAGGCAACAACAATGGCAGTGATTGGAAAGAGAAATTGTGGAGAGGACAGTGCAAGTTGGAAGTAGTACTTGGAGAAGGGGTAGGTAGAAAAGAAGTCCGGGGCGCCTGGGTGGCTCAGTCAGTTAAGTGGCTGCCTTCGGCTCAGGTCATAATCCCAGGGTCCTGGGATTGAGCCCCGCATCAGGCTCCCTGCTAGGTGGGGAGCCTGCTTCTCCCTCTCCCTCTGCCTGCCTTTCTGCCTACTTGTTCTCTCTCTGTATCTCTCTGCCAAATAAATAAGTAAAATCTTTAAAAAAAATTTTTAAAAAGAAAAGAAGTCCAACATGGGAGACCATCATGACAATTCCAGCAGTGAACATTAAATGCACATCTAATGCCCACATCAAACAATGGAAGCTTGCTGTGGAAATTCCTTTGTCCAATATTCAGTGGGGTGTAGAACAATTTCCAAGACAGCCTTGTTAGTTGGAGCTTTCTTTTAGACATTGCAAGTTTAAATGCCACATTTCCATAACTAAAAACAATGAAGTGGATTCATTTAAAGTGTTTTGTAATCTCTGATTGGTTATAATATTTCTTAGCATTCCACAGTTGTCCATGCCAGTAGAAATAATGAAGGAAGAAAAAAAAGGAAAGGAAAGGAAAGGAAAGGAAAGGAAAGGAAAGGAAAGGAAAGGAAAGGAAAGGAAAGGAAAGGAAAGGAAAGGAAAGGGAAGGGAAGGGAAGGGAAGGGAAGGGAAGGGAGGAAGGAAGGAGAGAAAGAAGAAAGAAAGAAAGAAAGAAAGAAAGAAAGAAAGAAAGAAAGAAAGAAAGAAAGAAAGAAAGAA
>NW_027397064.1:22122702-22498973 GCF_003265705.2 Callorhinus ursinus
AAAGAAAGAAAGAAAGAAAGAAAGAAAGAAAGAAAGAGAAGGAGGGAGAGAAGGAGAGTAAAGAATGAAAATAAAACAAAACCTTCCTCTTAGACATACACCTGCAATGCTCAGTTCTTTGGGGAATATGGGAAACAGAGTTTGAATTTTCCTTTTTTTTTTTAAGGTAACACTTTATTGTTTGTTGTTCCTCCACTGGGAGAGTAGGGCTGGGGGTAGATAAACCGGTTAGGTATTGTATTCAGAATGATCAGTCTGGGGGAATGTTGGGATAGAGAGCTGTGTCTCAAAGGATTTATCAAAGTTAGAGGGCTGAGTGTAAACTGAGTGTCCAGGGACAAGACACAGAGCCATGCAAATCACAGACTCAGGCAAAATGAGAATAATGGATTAAATGAAGGGTAATGGATAAAAATCCAAGATACATATGTCAGTTCTAAAAGAGTCAGATTTGGGGGCGCCTGGGTGGCTCAGTCGTTAAGCGTCTTCGGCTCAAGTCATAATCCCAGGGTCCCGGGATTGAGCCCCGCATTGGGCTCCCTGCTCCGCGGGAAGCCTGCTTCTCCTTCTCCCACTCCCCCTGCTTGTGTTCCTGCTCTTGCTATCTCTCTCTGTCAAATAAATAAATAAAATCTTAAAAAAAAAGACATAAAAGAGTCAAATTTTGATTATTGTAATGAAAAATGTTGTGTATGTTATGATAAATGAATTCTTCAGTTCACTATCCATGCTTGCTTTAAACCCTACATCCGCTCCCCCACAGCCGCCCAGTTCTGTCATTTTTGCTCTTTTGGTAAATACTGCAATTATCATGGTAAATAAGAATACTTATTTCATGCCATTATTATAAGAATTTAGAGGAGCTTAATATGTACGAAGCATAATGCTTGGCATACTGTAAATAAACAAATAAAGATCGCAATTTCTAACTAATTAATTGCATTTTACTCATTGAACATACCTACATTAGAGAACTATTTTGTGTCAGGCACAACACTAAGCTTAAGAGAAGATATAAAAATACTCATATTTATTCTATGCTACAGAAATATTAGCATTGAAAATATCTATTTTTTAATCTAGATTTTTTTTTGGTGTTCATAAGAAATTGACCTAAGTTGCAGATGCACCTTCCTCCAACCTCACACAGACACACCATGATTTTGAGCACTTACATATTTTGTTTTTCTAATCAATAAATTAAAAATTAATCAGGCACAAGGAGGTGCTTCTAAAGCTTTAGTAGTATCTGCAGGAGAAAAATAATCTATGTTTTACAAAAATATTAGAGGGATTTCAATGACAACAGTTGCTTGATGACAAAATATAGCAGGAGAAACAGGATCTGAGCAAGGATAGCAACAACTAAGCTAACAATTATGAAGGCTCTAATTTTCCACACTTTAAGTAGAGATCTATGGAAACTGACATCCTGCCAATATCCACTAACATTTCTCTTGCATTTACAGAATATTTTTTAAGTTCTTTAACAACTCCAATATCCAGAAAATATTTTTCATATTTATATAAACAGCCAATGCCTTGCAATAATTTTTTGTTTTTACATAGAAACATTTGAAATATTAAAACAAATAGAATATAAAAATATTCTTATGACTGAACTTAGCAGCAAGAGAACATTAAGTAGGGGCCATTGTTCTCAGATGAGAATTATTACTAGATGATCAAGAATTCTTAATAAATATATCAGAATGTCCAATGGCTACTGGATTGTATACTTGAATCTAGAAGGAAATAAATATTTTATTTTCTAAGAAACTTCAGTCATGAAAAAAAATCTTTTCCATAAGATTATTCACAATTTTAGCTTCTGAGAGTAAAAAGTAATCTGGAAAATATTTCTGAAAATCCCTCTTCTTATATGATTTTATGACTGTGAAGGCCATTGAGCCCACCACCACTCACAGCACTCTCAACCATTAATTTTCATTCCCTGACAAGTAGTGAACTATAGTGTCTTTTTATGTTTGTTGTCATTTCAACTTATATGAAGTCTCTTTTATTATTTTCTTCTTTTCTATATTTTTTGTCAATTTGTGAGAGCTGTTTGTAATTATTGATATTAGGTTTTAGTCTATAAATTCTATTATAAATATTTGTCCACATTTATCATCTTGTTATTGACTTTATAATATATTTTGAAATGAAAAACTTTCAGTTTTCCTGTAGTTAATTATGGTTATATTTTCTTTTATGTCTTCTGGGTGTACAGTCTTGGTTAAGAATATTTTACCAAATCTTAGATATTATAAACACTCTCCTAAATCCTAAAAACTCTTAATGTTCTTATTTTTTATTTTCCATATTGGTCTTCAATTCATCTATGGTTTATTTTTGTATAAGAGATAAAATAGATTCCTACCCGGTGGCTAGTTAATAATATCAGAACTTTTTAAAATAATTTCTCCTTTCCCATTGAATATATCATTTTATATATTAAATTCTCATTTATATTGAGATTTATTTATGAAATATTTATTCTTGTAACTTGTTTTTTTCTATACCAATGCCATACCGATTCATGTTTAGTGTTGTTGTTTTTTTTTCAGATACAGCGTTTGGATATCTAGAACATCAAACCTCCTTCCTATACCTCTTTTTTCTTAGCAAATTTGGGACAATAGACATTCATATTATTTATACAAGCCTCCTCCCTCCCAAAAAAAAAAAAAACCACCTTGGAATTCTAACAAGAGCTGCATTGAATATGTATATTAATTTTAGAAGTATCGACTTCCTAATAATGTCTTCCTGTGGAAGGACATAGTACACTTTTCCATTTGCTCAATTTTGTTTTATGTCCATCAATAAGATTTTATATTTTTATATCATGAACTATTCCAAAGGTATATAAAGTATGATAAATTATTTACTATATACATTTTATAGAAATTAAATGATTCTTCACTCAAGAAAATATTTTATATAAAACAACTCCCAGTTATGAGGAGTTCCTTGATTTAAACCACTTCATTTTGTCTTGTGAAGCATTATCTGTGATTTCATTTTATTTGATTTATCTAATAGTTATTGAATTTAATCAATGTTCTCTACAATTTTCAGATAAAATTCTATTTAATATTTTGTACTGTTCTAACTCATTTTCGATCAATAAACTTGTATTGATTGCTTTGTCTTGATATATTGCACCAGAAAATATCAAAAAATAAGGAAACATGGTACATTCAAATAAAGTATTTAATAGGTTAACATCCAAATTTATTCAGGTTTGATTATTGCATACTACCTTTTCTTCCTACAGGCTCCTATTTACCTTCAGTTCTTTCCTTCTTTTCTTTGCCTTCCTAATACTCAAATTTCAGATGATTTAAAACTCTATATGTGACTTTTTTGGTCTTGGGAGGAAAGTAGAGTAAAAAACACAATATTCAATGCAACACATATTTATTGATTTCTTCCATGCACAATGTTCAGTACTAGGCATCAGTGAGAAGAGTGGATTAGAGATTCAAAAATAAATAGCACATGTTTCCTTATTCCAAGGAGTTTACAATCTAATAGATAATTCTACTTTGAAAAATTATTTAAGAAAAAAAAATGACTGTTCCAGAAATATATAGCAGCATAAAATTAGAAAATGTTACTGAAATAATGAGAAGGGGGAGGAGACACAACTTAGGTTAAAAATAAAACAAAGACTAAAAAAAAGAAAAAAATTCAAATAATGAAAAGAGGAAAAGTGGATTCTATGGTACATGACTGTGTGACAACATAGAATACATTTTGAAAATAAGTTTTTAAAAATTTATGGCGTCAGGGCACCTGGATGGTTCAGTCAGTTAAGCATCTGCCTTCAGCTCAGGTTGTGATCCCAGGGTCCTGGGATGGAGCCCACATTGGGCTCCCCGCGCAGCGGGAAGCCTGCTTCTCCCTCTCCCACTCCCCTGCTTGTGTTCCCTCTCTTTCTGTCATTTAAGTAAATAAAATCTTAAAAAAAAAAATTATGGTATCATAGTTGACTTTCTATTTAAAACTGTAAATTGGTCATAAATTTCAAGGTGTAAAACCATCTTCTTTCTTGCAAGTGATTCTCTAAGCTCAGTGCTCAAACCAGCAGCAGCACTTGGGAACTTATTAGAAATGCAAATTCTAGGGCCCAACACAGACTTACGGAATCAGAATCTCTGACGTGAGGCCAGTAAAGTGTGTTTTAACAAGCTTCCCAAAATATTTTGGACACTGAAGTTTAAGAACCATTGCCTTATCACATTTTTCAACTAGTTTCCAATAGGTGTCTTCAATGTATATGCATGTAAAGATGCAAAACTTGGTGCTTGTAAACAGGTGTTTGGTACAGTGCTTTCCAGTTTTCTCTGGCCAGTCATTAAGTAGTTGATGAAGTCACCAGCATGTTCAGGATAGCTCCTTATCAAATTTTGATCTCTGGATAATCTACCACAACTTCTACTTCTGATTCACAGAAATTTTTCCCAGTAGATAACTATGCCCATTGTTACTTTAATTACTCCCCAAAAAGGGTTCAATGACATTGCCTTCAAAGTGAAACAATGACTTTAATTCCACCTCCAAAATGGTTATGGTTTACAGTGCCCTGGGGGTATCTGTCCAAGAGACAAATGGCAATGGGTAGTCCATAAACACACATACCCACACACAGAGAATGTATTTCAACAGCCTTGAATGACACTTCCTCAAGAGCTGGGAACCTAAGCAACACAAACAAGAGAACAAATGAAACCCAAACAATCCTTTTGCTACTGAAAGGATGCACATAAGTGCAGAGGGAATATTTGAATTGATTTCATCCATGCAAAATTTTCAGGAGTGTTAAGTAAAATAATACAAACTTTAAGGCTAAAAAACAATTTACATATTTTAAATAAATACATATTTTTAAATAAAAATATAGGCATACATGTCTCTTAACCAAACCATGAATTTTATCATCTGTGTTAGAGCTTCATCATCATTTCTTGCCAGATGAAAAGGGACAAAGGCAAATGAAGATGTAGAAACAACTTTTTGAACTGGCATTTGATGCCTGTCGGTGTCATAATGCACAAGAAATTCAGGAAAAACCCAAGACTAAGAAGAGAATATTAGTGACTACAGCATAGTCATAAATAGTGCAACCTCTGAAGCAACCATTTAGCAGCAGAGTGACACTGGAATAGTTACTTAACCCTTGTGAGTCTCAATGACTCATCCATAAAACAGGATTATAAAATAATTTATATGGAGATATAGTAAAGTTTCTGGAACATTATAAGAGCTCAGTAAATCTTATATAGTACTATTTTTATAGACTAATCTAAGACAGGTATGCCTCCTGGGCTTTAGCAGATCTGTCAAATTTCAGCTACCAGGTGCAATGATAAAGCAGAGCAAATTTCCTCTGAAGCACTCCCAGATGTCTCCTGCTAGATTTCTGTAGCCCTAGAGTTTCTCTTTCAACTTCTTGGGGAATTGAGCAAGCAAGAACAGGAAGCCTGAGGGCATTGATTCTCAAAGTGTGTGCCAATCAAAGTAAATTTCACTAACATGATTCCTTTATTTCTATTTATACCTATTCTAAAATAGAAGATAATTCTCCCCAATAGAGCTAAAACCTCCGTAAGAAAATATTCTAACAGTGAGAGTTCCACAACTTCTCAAATAAACATCTCCAAATTTAGTGAAATTAAATGACAGTGAATGAGCAAATATACTGAGTTTAACATGGATTTCATCACACTGGAAATATGTGAAAACATTTAATTATCTAATCACAAATTAGAAATGTGAATTACAATGTTGCAGTTAATCAACTCATAGTCTTGAGTTCCTGAGACCGCAGGAAGGATCCATTTTTCTTTCTGATAGTCATCTTCTAAAAACAGAATTATTTCTACATAATTTCATTTTGATATATTTTTAAAATTTTTTACTGTTATGTTAATCACCATACATTACATCATTAGTCTTGGATGTAGTGTTCCATGATTCATTGTTTGTGCATAACACCCAGTGCTCCACGCAGAACATGCCCTCTTTAATACTCATCACCAGGCTAACCCATCCCCCCACCCGCCTCCCCTCTAAAACCCTGTTTGTTTTTCAGTGTCCATCGTCTCTCATGGTTGGTCTCCCCCTCCGATTTCCCCCCCTTCATTTTTCCCCTCCTGCTATCTTCTTCTTCTTTTTTTTCTTAACATATATTGCATTATTTGTTTCAGAGGTACAGATCTGTGATTCAGCTGTCTTGCACAATTCACAGCACTCGCCATAGCACATACCCTCCCCAATGTCTATCACCCAGCCACCCCATCCCTCCCACCCCCCACCACACCAGCAACCCTCAGTTGTTTCCTGAGATTAAGAATTCCTCATATCAGTGAGGTCATATGATACATGTCTTTCTCTGATTGACTTATTTCACTCAGCATAACACCCTCCAGTTCCATCCACGTCGTTGCAAATGGCAAGATCTCATTCCTTTCGATGGCTGCATAATATTCCATTGTGTACATATACCACATCTTCTTTATCCATTCATCTGTCGATGGACATCTTGGCTCTTTCCACAGTTTGGCTATTGTGGACATTGCTGCTATAAACATTGGGGTGCACATACCCCTTTGGATCCCTACATTTGTATCTTTGTGGTAAATACCCAGTAGTACAATTGCTGGATCGTATGGTAGCTCTATTTTCAACTGTTTGAGGAACCTCCATACTGTTTTCCAGAGTGGTTGCACCAACTTGCATTCCCACCAACAGTGTAGGAGGGTTCCCTTCATTTTGATATTTAAATAAATGTGTACACACAAACAGTATTTGTTATAAGAAGGAGAAAATATACTTATAAAAAAAAAGGGTAGAGAAGCGGCTGCAGTGCCGAGTGGAGCAGGCAGGCAGCCGAGCGCGAGCAGGGGCTGGGTGGGCACCATGGCGGGGATCACCACCATCGAGGAGGTGAAGCGCAGGATCCAGTTTCTGCAGCAGCAAGGAGATGGCTCAGAGGAGAGGGCCGAGCGCCTGCAGTGGGAAGTGGAAGGGGAAAGGCAGGCCCTGGAGCAGGCCGAGACTGAGGTGGCCTCCTTGAACCGTAGGACCAAACTGGTGGAAGAGGAGCTGGACCGCGCCCAGGAGCACCTGGCCACTGCCCTGCAAAAGCTGGAGGAAGCGGAGAAAGCCGCTGATGAGAGCAAAAGAGGTATGAAGGTTATTGAGAACTGAGCCTTAAAAGATGAAGAAAAGATGGAACTCCAGGAAATCTAACTCAAAGAGGCCAAGCACATTGCAGAAGAGGCAGATCGGAAGTATGAAGAGGTGGCTAGCAAGTTGGTGATTACTGAGGGGAACTTGGAACGCCCAGAGGAATGAGCTAAGCAGGCAGAGTCCCGTTGCCGGGAGATGGATGAGCAGATCAGACGGACGGACCAGAACCTTAAGTGTCTGAGGGCTGCTGAAGAAAAGTACTCTCAAAGGGAAGACAAATATGAGGAAGAGATAAAGATTCTCACGGATAAACTCAAGGAGGCAGAGACCCGTGCTGAGTTTGCTGAGAGATCAGTAGCCAAGCTGGTGAAGACAATTGATGATTTGGAAGATAAGTGAAATGCACCAAAGGAGAGCACCTTTGTACACAAAGGATGCTGGACCAGGCTCTGCTTGACCTGAATGACATGTCGAGCACCCCAGTCCGGCCCTGCCGCTGCTCGTCCCTCTGACCCAGACTCTGCCTGAGGCCAGCCTACCCCTGCCCGAAGCTGACCTTGAAACTGAGGGCTGATCTCTAACTGGAAGGCTGCTTTCTCCTTTTGCCCCCTCTCCCACCCCAACCCCTGTGTCTTTTTCACCAAACTGTCTCTGTCTCCCCCTAGAGATTCCAGTTGGGCTTGAGGCTGAGCACCTTTGGGAACAATGTTTAAGGGAATGTGAGCACAATGCAAAGTATCTTGAAAAGCGTGTTGCGATGTACACATTTTGTGATTACCTTTTTTTGGTGTTGTTGAGGTAGTGACCATTTGTAAAACATTCCAAATAATTCCACAGTCTGAAGCAGCAGTCTAACCCCTTCCTCACATTTCGAAAGTAACTTTCAGTTTAGTGCATACTGTCCTCTCCACAGAGGAGGGAAAGCCACAGGGGCCTGCCTTACTGAGAGTCAGAGCCCAGAAAGAGACCCACTCTGGGAAGCTTCATTGCTTTGGCCAAAGTACCAGCCAAATTAGAAAGGTGATTCCAGAAGGAGTGGCCAAAAAAGTGTGGTTCAGGGTTTCAGCTTTAAGGTATCTTTGAGCAACTTTATTTGTGATTTTTTTTCCATCAGAAGTGACCAAACAAATTAAGATGGTGAGACTTCTGAGACCAAGCCCTTATCCTATTTTTTACCCTAACTGCCCACAGAATGGATCATGTTCCCCTTATGTTGAGGTGACCACTTATTTGCTCTCCTGCCTCCTTGAAGGAAAAAAAAGAAAATTATGTGTTTGCCACTGATTTAGCCATATGAAACAAACTCATCTCGTCACCCTTTGCTAGGTCCAAAGCTGCTCTCTAAAAGTGTCATCTCGTGCTTTGTATCAGTTAGTGCTGGAGAAATCTTGAATAGCTTATGTACAAAACTGTTTTTAAATTTTATATTATTTTGAAACTTTGCTTCTTTAGGGTTGGGGCACATTAGCTATCCCGTCTAGCTGAGAATTCTCTACAGTCTGTGGGCTAACTGTGTGCTGGTCTTTTAAAGTTTCTTTCCCTCCCCAGTTCCTCTTTTTGGTGAAGTTTCTGTGATGCACCTGTTAGGTGTGCATCCTGCAGCTTATTGGCTTAAAATGCACTCTCCTTGGTGTGCTCTCTTTGAGGGCCGATTGGGAGAAAGAGAAAGAAACCAATAGTGCAAACAAACTGTTTTGATACTGAAAATTGACAAGTGTCTTTTTGAAATAAAGAACCAGTCCCTCTAAAAAAAAAAAAAAAAGACAAGAAAAGAAAAGAAAAAGGTATAGTATGACACCATCCCAAAAGTGGGGATTAGTGATTAATTTTGTAGAAGTTAGTATGTTGTTTCATTTATTTTAAAGTATATTTACTCTCAAACTAATTCAACAGTATACCTATAGAGCTACTGAACTGGAGCTTATCAGGTTATTATTCAGGCTGTCAGAAAAGATTTAATTGTTGTAGAAAATTCAAAAAATAAATCAATTGCCCAAACCATTGTTAATTGAAACAGACAAGTCAAAAAATAAATCAGCATTATATCAAAATATATCAACACTGTTTTTGATTGATGAATTTTTCCTTTTAACATAGCCATCATTACTGTGTAGAAAATTTCCATTTGTAAATTCAAAAATATAACTTCTTCCCCTTCTCATTCATCCCATGTATCATCTGTTTGAAAGTACGAAGTTTCTACTTACCTATTCTTTCATCCATTTTCATATTCATCTTCATGGGCTAAGTTAAGCAGGAAAGAGTATGAGCACTCACTATTGAAAAGCTTCAGGTATTAAACACCCTAATTATTTCACATATAAAAGATATTGCAGTTAAGCTGCCAAAAATATTGAAAGCCAGCAACACCTGACTTGAAACTTACCTCCTAATGTGACATCCATCCAAAGAGACTAGCTTATTTTCTGCTCAGGCTATGGAGTCATTACAACTGAAGCATAAAATGTAATCAATCTATATCTTATTTATAAGAAATGAAAGTTTTTGACTTGGAAGAAAAAAATCTCTCAGTTGAATTTATTTCCACACCAAAAACTGATTAAATCAAAAGTGGAACATTTTCCTAGAGTTAACCTTTGCTCAGTGAATCACATATAAGATCCTCCTGATATATTTGAAATAACGAGTTTTGAAATGTAAAGAGGAGGGTATAGAAATAACACTGGTGATGGAACTAAAAGGCAGAACTTAATTCTTGCCAGTGTGAAAATTTTAATTGTTTACAAAATAGTCAAGGAATATATGTTATAAATCAAACCTTGGATTAATGAAATTTGGTGTTAAGCTAAGAGAAAGCAAACCAGAAAACATTAGAGAATATTTCAAAAAGCTAAGTATTATAAAACCCCAGCTATCTGGAACTCTTTGAATGCTTTATTATTTTGGACCCTCAGATTTTATAGGCATATAATGTTTTACCTCTGAAAGTTAAAGAACAAAATTTTGGTACATAACTGTTTCAAAAAGGTATTGTGCATTTCTCTCAATCCTTAAATAAAGAATTTTGCTGAAACTTTAAGTCAGCTTCCAGATGATGGAACATCATTTTTATGAACATCTGCTATTTCACTATCTGTAAATCAAAGGCGTGTAAGACTGGCCTATTTTAAATGTCTCTAGACTTTGTACTTTGTAGTCCTACAACAGCTTTCAGTAGTAATGTGGTTTCCTCTTTGAGGATAAATTGCTCTCTCTTCTACATGCTATCAGCATGTCTACATAAAGTATCATCCTAGAGTTTATTTTGTTTAATCTGCAGAAGACCTGCCAGAATTGTGTGCAAAATAATAATAAACATCTTCTGGAAGACCAATGAAACAAGGTGGCATTAAGCTAGGTGCTATTTCTTTAGCAGGAGCCTGTCTTTATTTGCCACTTAGTGGGAGATAAAATTTCTATTTGGGTTAGGTAATATTGCGAACCAGTAAATTCCAAATAGGTATTGTCATTTTAGGAAAATACAATTAGCATCAGAAAAATAATATATTTAGATTCAGACTCTTAATGTAGACTAATTTATATAACAAAAAAACCCTTTAATTTAAAGGATAAATTATACCAGTGTTTTAAAGGCACTTATAGACAAAAATAAAACAATAAAAAATCATATTTATGTTACAACTTATGCACTTATTAAGAGAGATCAAGAACAAACAAAAAAATTGTTCCAGTAATTTTTTTATGTATGTTTGATCTCAGAATCTTAAAATTACAGTTTTAGGCATGGAAACTTCAAAGATGATTTTCTTCCTTCCTTTCTTCCATAGATGTCAGCCTGATGCATTGATCAAAGTGTGAGTTAACGGTGGAGCAAAGAGAACTGGAAACCAATAAACTTACACCTAGGTTTTTGCTCTTCTTATTAATATATGTATTAATTAATGCTCAACAG
Organism: Callorhinus ursinus; assembly: GCF_003265705.2. Classification (NCBI taxonomy): domain Eukaryota; kingdom Metazoa; phylum Chordata; class Mammalia; order Carnivora; family Otariidae; genus Callorhinus; species Callorhinus ursinus. Next base: position 22,133,819 of record NW_027397064.1, read on the forward strand.
AATAATCCTAATTATGTCAACTGTCAATTCTCACATAAAGACCACCAAAAATAACTAAATAAAATAAAAACAAAAACAAAGCTGTTGACAAGCAAAGCTAAGTGCATTAAATTTACTTCAGCAGGGGATATTATTATCTTGATTGTCTTAGTAATATTTCAAAGAAAGAGGATAGGGAAGAATATTTATAGAGTTTTGGAGTCTTCTCTCAAGTTATTTAAGGTGAGTCTTTCAAGGCAGGGGGATCTAGTTAGAATTGGACAAAGTTAGTGCCTTAATAGTTTAGGATCTGAGGTGAAAGTCTTAAAGTAGTCTTAATAAACTAATGGATGTTGTAAGAGGTAAGTTCTTTATTCAGGCGAGCAAACTGGTATTCTGACGAGTTATTTGCCCAGATGAGAAAACTGTCAAGAAAAAATGCTTTGCAAGTGTTTTAAAGCAAACAACTAAGATGTTTATGGGTTTGAAGTCTGATTTAAAATTTCCTGGCTCAAAGTAAAGTAATGTTGACACAGGTAGTCTCACATTACTTTCTGAGATTTGGTCTGAGCTCAGGAAAATTACTTAAATCAGTTAGTGTCTCGTTTTTCTCATTAGCAAAATGAAGCCCAAGCTCTTACTGGGCTGTCAAAACATCTTAAACTCTATCTGTCAGCTATTGTCACAAAATTGAGGCCTTACAAGCCACTCCAAAACTCAGGAGCAAACAACAGTAAGACTTTCTTTTTTGCTTATGCATCTGTGAGTCAACTGGGGTTCAGCTGATCGAGGCTCAGCTTACTCAAGCTTGACTCCAAAGTCCGGGTTGAATCCAAATATTTTCCAGGTGTCTTTCATCCTCCTTGACAAGATGCTACATGTTCTTCTCTTGGTAAAAAGAAAAAGCATAAAGGCGCCTGGGTGGCTCAGTTGGTTAAGCAACTGCCTTCGGCTCAGGTCGTGATCCAGGAGTCCCAGGATTGAGTCCTGCATCAGGCTCCCTGCTCAGCAGGGAGTCTGCTTCTCCCTCTGACCCTCCCCCCTCTCATGTGCTCTCTCTCTCTCTCTCAAATAAATAAATAAAATCTTTAAAAAAAAAAAAAGAAAGAGCATAAGAGGGCAAATTCAAGCATTCAAGCATATCAGGTCTTTGTGCGTGTTTGTAGTGTAAACCCTGATGGTTGGGTTTTCTCTTTTTTGTAATGAAAGTGCCTGACTTAAGTTTCGATTGCCAAGGCACCCGTTTCAAAGATGGCTGTCTCCAATAAACACCTTGCCAGCCACATGACCAGAAAAAGAACCAGGTGGTCCACCCACTCCCCTAAGGCTCCTTCATTTTAGAGCTCTTGGTTGGTTTCAATAACTATTTGACTACTTTGTTTTATCTCTTCCTGTGCTTTAAATATTCACTGTTTTAAACTCACCAATACAGAGTGAGCCAAAAACCCTAGGTCCCCACCCTCAACCCCAATAAAAGCAGAATTCCAGGCCTGCTCTCTTTTTCACTCTCTCTCTCTCTCCCCCATGACCTCACTGTATGGCACCAGGACTTGTAAACTTTTTTTGCAAAGTTTCTTGATGCCAATTGCTGAGGGTGCCTCATAATCATAAGAATGACAAAGGCCAGCCCAGACACAGCCTTGGTTATCTATAGGGTAAGAGTGGCACATAACAATGTCACATCTCTTAAAATCCCCATTGACAAAGTAAAACTCAAAAATCCAACCCAAAAATCTATCCAAACTGAAGTCCAAAGATCAAGTCAAAAAATCACCTGCCATGAAGCCATATAAAGGACTGAAGAATTGGGATCCAATTCAACCTCCCAAATCTTTTGAAAGAAATATCCTTAAATTTAGCCTTCAACCAGCCTCCGTTGGAGATGGGTTGGCATATTAGAAAGCCTCTGTGCAGGCCTAGAGAAGCACTCAAATTGTGATTAACATGGATAGTTTCTCCCCCACATCATTCTATGTATCATTTCCACAAATCAGTTTCTAGCTTGTTAGAATTAGAAACTGATGACATTTTTGGCAATGGGCCAATCAAGGAAAATAAAAAATACTGAAATACTGATTTCACATGAAATTGTTTTGATGTTAAATCACTTAAATGTACCCAATAAATCTATCCACTTATAATGAATATGTAAAAGTCTTAAGAGTTTACATAAGTCTATGAGACAAAACAGCTTCAGTGCCCCTTGATTACTCAAGGATCCCCCAAAGAGCTATCACTGCTCAAATTATATTCTTCCTTCTTTCTCTCCAAACTTTCAGTTGCTATTCCTGAAACTACAATATCCTTTTGCTCCCATGAGCATACACTAAGTTTTTGGTATAACTATAACAAAACTAATGATTACAGGGTGAATTATGAACTACAAAATCATTACTTAAAATTCACATGAAAGTGATTAATAATTCAAGTCAAAATTATCCAGGCAGTTATATGTTGTTATTTTTAAAGAAGACAATCCTGAAGTGGTTTTGGCCATAAGTCCAAATGTTAGCCCTAAAAGGATGAAGGTGTGAAATTATTGTGCCCACATTCCACCTGTGGCCAAGATGCAGCACTAATATAACTCATGACCTGGTGATTAGAGTGTTCTTTTGATTTTTAATAGCAACAGCAATTTATTTACCCTAAATAATAAATAAATGATAAGAATAGATAAGACAAGCAATATTGCTGAGATGAAATCTCATATTAAGAAAATATTCTCAAGTTAAATTTTAATTCTAAAGTGTTCAACAGAAGCCATTAACTCTAGAAAATAATAAAATCTTCTATACAAAAATCACTCGTATGAAATGTGAAAACATAGAAGTATGCCGAATCACTACTACTTTTACCCTCTCCATATTAACTATTATTTTTTTAAACCTTATACAATATTTCTATTAAATTATAATAATACTGATAACTGGTTTATTTATTTAAAATTATTCTGAGCACCTTCTGTATGCCTGGTAGTATGCTAAGCATCAGAGAGACAAAGTTGAAGCTATGCTTCTTTTTTCAACCATGGCGTGAGCACACCCCATGATACAAAGACTCTCTACCAGGCACACAATCTCTCCGTGCTAAGTGTCCAGGATTGCTGCCTTCTAGCAATCCATTGTGAGAATAACAATTAGAAAACACAGAAAACAGATGCATAAAGTACAACCCAAATACTCTGGGGAATTCAGAGGATGAACTCATCAGGCTTCATGAAGGATCTACTTTCGAACTTGCCTTGAGGAATGTAAACTTACGGGAAAGGAAAGAAACCATTGCTGGTAAAGAAAATCATTGGGTTGAAACATTGAATTAATAGAGTATCTTAGTTCAATCAGGCTGCTGTCATAAAATACCACAGGCTGGGTGGTTTCTAAACAACAGAAATTTATTTCTCACAGTTGTGGAAGCTGGGAAGTCCAAGATCAAAGTTCCAGCATGGTTGTGTTCTGATGAGGGCCCGGTCCATGCCCGCTGCCTCCTCACTGTGGCCTCACATGGGGGAAGAGGCTAGGGATCTCTCTGAGCCTCTTTCGTAAAATACTAATCCCATTCATGAGGGTTCAACCCTCATGATTTAAGCACTTCTCAAACACCTACCTACTAATGTAATCACCTTTGAGTGGTAGGATTTCAACATATGATTGGGGGTGGGGGGAGACAAACATTCAGACAATAGCAGAAAGGAAGAATTAAAAAGTCGTTATAATAATTGCATTAAACACACAAGACGGTTCTTGTTATATACTTTCCACTCTCACAAACTAACCCCTTTTCTACCTCACCCCTCACTGTTCCCCATACACTCCAAGTTCGAGTGTTGTTTCTTTGGTGGTTGGGGGTTGTGTTGGGGAAGATGTCACCCATCCCATCATTTATTCAATCCAGCTACAGTGAACTTCGTCCTGTCTGTGGACAAAGCCATATCGTTCTTGCCTAAAGTCTTTGTACTGCTATGACGTCCTCCTGGAAGTCTACAGGCTTTAAGGAGGAAAAGTAAAGTTTCTACATTGATTATTGCTGAAAAATATTCCTTCCAATTCTTTAGAAAACATGAACTCTTTGTTCTCTTCCTGTTTCCTGCGACACAATATCAATCTGTCTCCATCTGCTCTCCCCCTGCACTGCCCATCATCTTCCCCTATGGCAGCAGCAGTAGTTAAAATGCATTTGTTTTAAACTAAGGAAGCTGATGTTTCAGGGCCTCTCATTTGCATGTCACTTCCAAAGCCTTGAGAGAGACCAAAGGAATTATTTTCACTGGAGTAAATTTTTGTAAACTTGGCCAAAAAATAAGAGGTTTTAACAACACCAATGAACACATCTGTTTCCACTCTAACATCCCACTTGTGATATTTCTGTCTTGTTGAAGATGTATTACAGGGGCCGCTGGTATTTGGGGGATCCTACGAAGGGCAAGGTAAGTTGAGAATATATTTAGTTTGGGCAAAGCAGGCTATGTTTATACAGTTCACAGTCATTTCTGTGTATATTTAAGTTCTTTCTAGCCTCTCTGGTATACTGTGCTTGCTACATCCCCTTGTTTACTCACCAAGGATTCTAACAGTAAAGGGAAAAGGTAGAGGTTTTATTTCTATATGAATGTGTCCTATGGCACCAAGAATTGAAAGAATGTGCAGAGTGGAAGAAGAAAAAAAGGTTTGAAATGTGTGGATCTAGAAGCAAGTCTGTGGAAAATCCTTCAATAATCAAACCTGTAAAACTGTGAGCAAAAGATTCAGTTCTTGTGGTTGACTAGCCAAAACAGAAATGTCCTCCTCTCAAGAATCAATTCAACAATACAACATTTACTATTATTAATTACTATTAAACACTCTTTGTGTTTTACCTCTTTTTTATGGCAATCATGGGAAAGAGAATTCATCAGAATCCCTGTCCTGGACACCAACCTGTAGCAGTAACTGAAAGCAGAGAAATGCCTATTTATAAAAGTGTATGTTTTGTGCATTGCAATACATATAAGCATGACAAGTTGCAAGGCTGAAATAAACGTTTCTGAAATATCCATAAGAACAAACAAATGTCAATTTAACCGTGATAGAGAAAACCTAAATTATCTATCCCCTTTATAAGAAATAAGGTTAAAATTCATCATTGGAAGAGGTTAGCAAAGAATCAGTAGCCAAAAATACAGGCCAAAAGGAGTGTTATAAACAGCCAATTAATAAATATATTGTATTTTTTTCCTGGATTTTGTGATTTTTTTTGTATTTGCCAGCTTTTAAAAATTTGTGATTTATTATAATTTCTTTTTTCTCATTCAAAATAATTATGAACTTTTATGCTTAGCTTTATTCATAATCCTGTTTTTCTTTTCTTAAGGAAGGACTCCAAAATGATATAAGCTTAGAGCCCTACAAAACTGAAATCTGCCCCAAATATATATAAGCATTTACACAGAGTTTTGAGGTCTTGGGTAAAGAAGAGAAATAATACTGGAACAGTATAGTACAGCAGATCACAAAATTGATGATAAAAAACCTATATAGTAGTTCTTAATGAGGTACAGGCAATTTTGCCTCCCAGGGGACATTTGGCAATGTCTGGAAACATGTTCGATTATCATAACTGGAAGGAATGCTACTGGCATCTAGTAGGTAAAGGTCAAGGATGCTGTTATAATACACAAGACAGTCCTCCACGGCTCTCCAAATTATCTGAATTTGTCCAAGAATTATCTGGTCCAAAATGTCAACAGTGGCAAGGTTGAGAAACCCTGACCTATACTAAGTAAGCCAGACAGAAGATGAACTTGCACTTATTAGATCAGTGCTGAGACAAGGAAATAGCCATTCTGACATGGATCAGTCTGAATCAAAATGAGCTTGTGGACCCTCCCAGCTTGTCGAAGCCGATGATGTAGATCCGGGGTGATGGCAGGAGACAACTAGACCAGAATTAGGAAATCTATTTGCCTGACATTCGTGACTAAAATTTTCACTGATACCACACTGCCATCATGCCTCTCTATCTAATTTGTTCTTATGACATCTTTATCTTTCAAAATCTCAAGCTTGTCACCTTAACAAGGAAATCATAATCCTTTATAGAATTATGATACATTATTTTTAAGTGCAGAGTGTCCTTTCCTCCTAGAGTTCACAATATTGTGTTAGGATGGGGGTGATATGTGAGGCATGAACTCCCTTCTCCTTTCTGCCTTACACTCCCAACTCGCTTTTGACCCTGAAGGCCAACATAGCCAGATGACATCAGTGGGAAAACCAGAAAACCTAGAGCAAAGTCTTAACCTGTCAGTTTTAAAAAGTCAGGCTCGATGCAAAATATTTAAAAGAATACCTACGGAGGGAGATGTTTGTTTTGCTTTGCTTTGCTTTTTGCTTACGTTGTAGATCAGAGAAGAGCTTCTACGCTGGATGGAAAAAGAGAAACCAAAGGAGTCTAATTGAGAGACTGACACGCTGCTCTGGGAAGTCCTGGGTCGTCTTCTCCTTCAGGTCAAGTGGGTGATGATGGAGCAGGGAGATGTAGAGAGAAGAGTGGACCTCTAAATGAGGTTGATAATCCGAGAAGAAAGAAGAATGATTTACTGACTCCCTGAAACTTCTAGAAGCTATAGCTTCTCACACATGCCACCATGCCATGGAGCAGGAGAGCAAAAATGGCTGCAGGGAGAGCTAGACAACCTGAGGCAGCCCCAGTAACTTTTTCATAGCCCCAGAGGAGTACTTGAGAGTGGCTGTCCCTTTCCAGTGTCCATGAGGAAAGCACAAGAGTTAACAGAGAGAGAGAGACAGAAGAGAGCTGGTAGATGTCATCCAGATGTGGGGAGGAGATACCAAATGGAGAGAGGCTTCAGTCCCCTCCCTCAGCAGCATATGAGGTCTAGGCTGTTTCAGCACGTGTCATCATGAAGGAACTTGCCACCTGAGAACTGCAGAGAGTTGTTGTACATTTCAGCGGAGGCCTGAAGACAATTGATTAACACCCATCCTCCTGTAGCCTGTGTAATCTCCATGATTTAAAATCAAATTCAGACAGAAAGGAGAGAGGGAGGTAAAATCCTGAGTTTAACTGAGTTCAAACCTCTAATGCCTAAGAGAAATCTCAGAAATGATTAAATTAAAATTGCCTGGACATAACTAGATCACAGCTTCTAAGTTTAGTTTTATGATTGCACTTATGGGTGTATGGCTTGTGAAAAATCACACACTGCATGTGTATGTATGTATGGTTCTATACTTCTCAACGAATCTTTCGTATTGTCTTGATGAAGTTTTAATTGAAAAAATAAATGCAACCCAGCAACAAAAATCTTGAGGTATTTTTTTAAAGAAAGGCATGTAAATCAAGTAGAACAGAATACTGTTTTTAGGGAAATTTTTGGTCCCTAGAGAGGAAGAGAGAATCAATACCCTGCCCAGGAGACAGACTGACATGGGAAGCCACTGGGAAGCCACTGATAGATTAAACCTTGAAGAGCAAAGTGTGAGGCTTTTCTGAGAGCCAGCTGTCCTGTTTAAAGCTTGAATAAATATTTGCTGAGCAACACACTAGCCTGTAAAGGCATCATACTAATCATGGAACACAAAGAAAAATAAGAACATTTCTTGACTCCAAGAAGTACATAAAGACTTTTCCTTGTTTACTTGCAGTATAGTACCTAAAGAGATAAAAGTCATGTCTCATATGGATTCTGATGAACACAAAGAGGTCAAAGCCTTGAACCTGATTGACATAAACCAAATTGAGATTGAAATTAGAGATGATTTTGACTCAAATAGCTCTAGTTACTGATAAGGCTGAAGCATTCAACACCCAACTGCAGGCTATTTGGCATCTACTACCAATCCTAAATATAAAGGATAGCAGTAATGTGGTCCTGACTTAGCAAGACCTACAGGAGAGTATAGCTGAAAGACACTAGGCTTCTAAACAAAACACAATGTCCAAATCTTTGCATATTCCTAGAAAATATGTTTCACTTTTATTTACACTATTTCTGTTTAAATATGAGATTGACAAATCAGATATTTAAAAATTAGCTTTTTTTTTCTCTCATAATAGATGAGATGTAATGAATGGGGGAATCATAGGGTGCACTCTTTGTACCCAAATTGCTGGAATAAAATACATCTTTTTGCTGATGAAAGACATCTCAAGCATGTTGAAGTAAACTATATATACATATACACAGGCCCAAACATAATTGTCATCCATCAATTTTCTGAGTTAGCGAGAAGCTCAACAGCAAATGAAACAAATACAGATGATCTCCCTGTGGTTGTCTCCAAATTATTCTTTTATCAATGCATAATTTCACACCATCAAGCAACCCTGAAAATCCTAGGAAAGAAACTAGATCTCCAGAATTAAAGTAAAATGAAAATCCAAGGACGGCAAACCCTATCTCTTTGGTTGGAGCAAAACCAAAACATTCCAAGAAGGAATTCACATGCTTAATGGCTCCTGTGAAAGGAACATTAGTGAGGAGTTTAAGAGAAATGCTTAGAAATCCATTTGTGCCTGTCAATAACATGCCCCCTTTCAAGCTATTAATCCATTAGAGACTACCAGCTGACTTGGTACAAAGCCGGACAATAGAAAAATCACAACTATTGCAGGGAAAAATAGTGAACTAAGTTTCTATTGTTGTTATTGCATTGTTTTATTTGTTTTCGGATAAAAAGTAGAAGTAAATGGACTTGAGATTGACAAAAGAGCTGGTGGGGGGCAATTTCAGTGATCTGTAAAAAAAAATGTTAATATGGAGCATCTTCTTAATGAAAACCGTATTGACTAACTTTTATGATCATTGCCATGTCATGCATGTCATATTATTGAAAAGGGATAATAAATATCAAAGAGGTATAAAGAGTATTATTATCCTTATCATAAAGAGATAGATTTTCCTTAGCATCATTTACATAAGACTTTGTTCTGTTGTGCTGGCAAAAGCATTGAAATCATTAAAAAAAAAAAAAATCATTACACATGAAAGAATTTTAGGCTACCCCAATGGAACAGTTAATAGCAAAAGTATAAAGGATATTTTGGTCTTTTAAAACAGAGAGTAGCAAAAAAATGAAACTTTGATGTCATTTCAAATTAATGATGACTTTCAAGATTGATTCTTGGATGGTAGTTGAAACAGCGTGTCCCTAGCGCGAGCCTCTGCCTGCTTGGAAGCTGCCCTTTATTAGAAAAGGACAATAGTGCCATCTACTGTCGAAGTGAGGTATCACTCATATCAGAATGACAAGCAGATTTTTTTCAAGTACTGTGATAAAAATCTTTAAACTATGTGATAATAAGTGTAAATCCTATAAGGACACGCCACATAAACAAGAACTTCATTAAATGCCTTTTCCACCAGTTATTTTTGTATACATTTATATCTTATTTAAAACACTGTTTTACAAACCATATAAAAAGTAAATTGAAAATAGAACTTACAGGGTAGCAGTAAAAATTTTGTGGATAATTTTGGACTAATTACCCCCTCTTAAATTTATTTTTTTCATTAGTTTCCAGACTATTTTCTAAATCTAATTAGCAGTGAAATTTTCCTTGTTAAATTTGGAGGAACTTGCTTGGGAGACAACTACACAAAGCAAGATAGTAAAAGAAGCACATAGATGTGTTCATAAGTTTACTGTATTGCTGCTGAGCATTACCAATAATGAGTTTTAAATGGTAATTGTAAATCCCCTAATGTACTTTCTATATTAACTATCCTATAGAAAAGAGAAAGTTTGAAGTCCCTGAATAAACAGATCACACATATGGAATTTTAATTAAAAGGTATAGAGATTAATTGCTTTTGTTATTATACAAGTCATGAAGGGCTCAGATAGACCTAGAGGACAGCAAAAATTAACCAGGCCTAGAAGAAAACAATCAGCTTTAGGCAGCAAATACTATATATATATATATATATATATATATACACACACACACACACACACACAAAATTTGACCTGAAGTAGCATACTATACTTGCTAAACCTATTGATATCATAGTTGTTACAGTTGGGCAAGTAGTAAGAAAATTAGTTGGTTGCCTTTAAGTCTGTTTTAAAAACTTGGGATGAAGAATACTCTGCCATATTCTTTAAAATGCAGGATATTTACAAGCTGTATAGTAGGCTGTGATGAAGGAGGGATGGGAACATTCTCATATGAATGAATTTGACCATTGTCACGACCTTCTCTGCCAGTTAAAGAGCACAGTTATGCTCCTTACTTATCCTAGTCTTCTTTGGGAGACCATCATAAACACCATAAGAAGTCACTATTACGAAAGTTCAGAAACTCACTTACTATGGTATAGAAAATCCAGCGAAGAGTGGGAAGTGTAAGTCGTAACTACATAGGAATATTGCTGATATACAGCAGAAAACCCTGCCTTTGCTACCTGAAGATACGTTTGACTTGGATATTCTAGGAGTTATAAAATCTCTTGACCCATTTCCACAACCTTAGACCAGTTTTTACCTTGCTTGAGGGTCCCCAAAGTTTATTTTCTCCTTTTATTTCACTCTGACTTCACTGACGACAAGCCAAAGCTTTACTCAGAAATCCTGGGGTGTTGGGCACCTGGGTGGCTCAGTCGTTAAGCGTCTGCCTTCAGCTCAGGTCGTGATCCCAGGGTCCTGGGATCGAGTCCCACATCGGGCTCCCCGCTCAGCAGGAAGCCTGCTTCTCCCTCTCCCACTCCCCCTGCTTGTGTTCCTGCTCTCGCTGTGTCTCTGTCAAATAAATAAATAAAATCTTGAAAAAAAAAAAAGAAATCCTGGGGTGTTTAAGACTAAAACTTATTCCCTGTGGGTTCTCTTAAAATTCCCCTGGCTCACCAGTCACAGAGGTCAACTCCAGTTAGTGTGCAGGGTTAACAGCTTCATTTCTTTTTACAATCTCACTTTTTTGGTTCACATTTTTGATCCTTCAAATCACCTTCTATGGTCACATGGATCTGTCCTGAACTATAATAGAAACTAACCAGAAAGTCCTCCTATTTTTTTGTTTGTTTGTTTGTTTGTTTCCTATCTTGTCAATTTTTATCCACTATAAACTTGTGTAGCGTAATCTTGGTGCACTCGCTGATTGCGAGTATCTGCAAGATTATTCACTAGTTGGGGTGCCTGGGTCGCTCAATCATTAAGCGTCTGCCTTCGGCTCAGGTCATGATCCCAGGGTCCTGGGATCGAGCCCCGCATCGGGCTCCCTGCTCCGCAGGAAGCCTGCTTCTCCCTCTCCCACTCCCTCTGCTTGTGTTCCCTCTCTCACTGTGTCTCTCTCTGTCAAATAAATAAATAAAATCTTTAAAAAAAAGATTATTCACTAGTTTAAAACAAATCTCATTTCAATAAAATCAAATGCAGGCAGCAGGCTTAGTTCTAATTGATTCCTGTTAAGTTAATAACTTGCTCCCAGGATTGACGCTAAGATAAGGCTATCAGCTCTAGAAAGCAATGAAGGAAAGCTGCCTCAAAACTGGGCAACAAAGAAACAGACAGATATGAAGAGAGAGGAATCTTCCAGATGTTGGGGCAGAAGAAAATTCTGTGCTTACATGCATAATAAGATCCTAGTGAAATGAAAGCTTTTGGAGTTGGAAATCGTGTCTTACGAATTACATTCTCGACAGATGATGAAATAAGGGGAAATGTTGGCATCCGAGCACAGGTAGGAGAATGACCACATTGCATTTGGAGCAAAGGAGAGCCTGGCCTGAGAAAGGTGGAGAAGCCCCACTGCAAGACAAGAAGCAACCAGTTAACCAGGTAGGTCTCAGCATCACGCGGTCACTGGGGAAGTCACGTCAATTCAAGACTGGGTAATCAAGTTAGAGGGAACTTCTGCATCCAAGGAATAACTCAAGTCAAAAAAGTTAAACAAGTGTCAGTATCCATAGGATCCAATAGGATGGCAAAACAGATTCATGAAGTCAAAACATCGACCAGAAGACTCAACAGTAAGGGGAAACATATCTAGGCAAGTCACCATATAACATCATATAACAGAGTGCTTGTGAGTGAGACTCAGTGATAAGAATCCTGGAGCCCAAGTTAAGAGTCCCAGACAAGAGTGACCAAAATTCATGTAGCTATTTCTCAATTGTCTTAGAATCTCAGCAGCAAGAAAATCTTGATTTAAATAGCAATGATTATAACTATCTTCAGCCTCATCTCTGAAGACTTTTAATGTTACTAACTTTCTGATGCATCGACAGATCTCAGAGTAAATTGAACCTACATCCTCCTAAATAGAAACGCACATAAATGGGCACATGATGAAAAATGGGAAAGTACGCAGTGGAGATAAGTGTTACCATAAAGGGAGCATGCTATGGAGGGCTCTGATATCTCCAACAGAAGGGTCTTTGGAGGGCTTCAACAGGGAAGCAGTTGAACACACTGGTGAAAAACTCAGTCTGATTGCTGGAGGACAGGGCTGCTAGGAAGTTGTTCCAGAGTAAGCAAACTCTTTTTGGAATACTAAAAAATATGTTTTCATGGTTTAGCTCAAAGGCACTTCTCGGCTTTCCTCAGAGCTGTATTTTGTAAAAGAGTCAAGTATCTCCTTTTGGAAGATATAACTCGTGCTTGCCTTACAAGCTCACCATGCTGCATGGAAATTCTATTCAAAAGGAGGAGGCTTTGAGTCTTCCCATATAGGAAGCTGTGTAATCCTGAGGCATAACAAGATGGTCCTGGGGGAAGGGACGAAAAGGAGAAGAAATCACAAATTTGTGAATCTCCACTATAGTTAAGACTTTCACATCCACTAAACTGTACATTTCTCGAGAACAGGGAACTTGCCTTCTTTATTCATGAAATCCTGACACTTTCTGCCTCAAAATAAAAGGCATGCATAACGTTTATTGGTGTAAATTCTATAGATGATTTGTTTATATTTTAGAATGTTCTTTCATTAAAACATTAACTTTTGGGAAGCAGTTAACTATTTAACATCCAAACCAAGTGAATTGTTTATCTCCTCAAATTCTTAAAACTACAAAAAAAATTTGACTATTTGTCAACTTTGAGCACATTCTGAGTTTTACAAATTAGGAAACAAATGAAGAATTAAATCTACTCAGCTTCATTCATAGCCATAAGAAAAATAAGTGTTACTTTTTATTCTGGTAAAACTATAATATTTTCATGGAAAATAAATTAGACATTAGAAATATTTTGAAAATTACATATTAGAAACATTTCTATATGTCCCCCTAAAATATATTTAACAAACCTGTACTATAACAATAGCTAAGCATTAAAATTTGAAAACTTAAGTAACATCTCTATGGGGAAATATTTTCCACAGAAAGAATCTTTTACTTCATTGTGGGCAGGCAGAAATTATATAGACAGCATAGAAAGCAGTTTCTGTTACTGTCACTATAAATCATAACACTTATTTCCAGGAAAAGAAAAATTCATGGGTAGCAAATGATTTCAAGTTGCATATATAATTACCAATTTTACTTTAATTCTGAATTACACCATTCCCATTTGCAGATCATTAGCACCCCCTTGTGGTCATGAATAAATATTTCTCAATCAAGGTGCTTTCATAACAGAGAGAGTACTTTTAAGGTTTGAAGCGCCTTGCTTTGAACAGATGATATTAAGCTAAATTTAAATAAAATATTTATTTCTATGGAACTAGGGGCTGTAACACATGCATTCCAGTATATATGGATATATGTACATATATGCATATATCCAAGTATATATGTGTGTATATATATATGTATATACAGTATAATATATACATGCAAATAAATCTCAAAAGATCATTTGGCTCATATAAATGTCCATAAATCTTGTGGTAGCCTCAAAAACATCTTCTAAGAATATCTCCTCTCTCTTCTACTACTTACAAAATTATATAGAGGCTTTTCATCTCCTAACAGCCATGATCTCAGAGTGGTTCTCACTTCAGATTGCCTATTAGAATTGCCAGGGGATAATAACAACAATAATAATGGTGGTAGTAATAATAATAACAGTAATAATTATAATTAATAATAATAATAATAATAATACCATTTCCGGGCATCCCACAGAACATTAAATCAAAATACCAGGGTAAGGTGCAGGAATCTACAGTTTTATAAGTAACTCCAATACAGCCAGTGTTTCAAACCTCTGATCTAAAAGGCATCATAAGGATTCATCAGTTGGAAAATAATATATAAAATAGAAACAAAAGATGAGTGCACATTACCTGGAAGTGTGAGAATGGTAAAATATTGAGTCTGATCGTTCAGCAAGACATGTTCTGCACAGGGGCTGTTACCGCAAAACTACAAAAACAGAGACAGGCGCTTTCTCTCCTAGAGACTTTGAGACTATTTTACAAACGCAACAGATTCAGTCAGAAAAAAAATGTTATTGTGCGAAATAAATATCCTAGAAAAAGAGATGTGGAAGGATTACATTTTCTTGGGAAAATCACTACCTGATTTGTACAAAGTCTGCTACGCTATTTAATCTGCATATGGACAAGTGGTTATTTTTAAGGTTCATAGGTAATTAGTCTGTAGTTTGAAACATTTAAAAATAATTAGCATTTGTACCTTGGATGTTTCAAGGTGTTATGTGAACTTTGGGGCCATGTGTGAATGCCAAGCTTTTTTAATGAAAAGGCCAGTTTTACTGCCTGTAGACACCTAAAAACACTCTGCAGTTCATATTAATAAGACTGAATGTAATTGAATGTCAGCAGATATGGTGATTTATAAAGTACTTTGTACCCTGTATATAATGAAAACCCTTGGCATTGAATCCTAATATTTGATGAAACATGATAGTGGCTTTATTTCCAATAGCCAACTTGACCTAGAACCTTCTATCATTTTTATGGTGAACTGCTTTACCCTGTTTCTACCTTTGACTCAAGTTTTCATGTATAATTAAGGAAAAGTGGTACAATTTGAATTTAGCGTTTTCCCTTTCTTTGGTTATTTGATATATTCTCAAGGCAATGAAATGAATATTTTATCAAATATATCAGAACTATATATAGGTTTAAATGTAAACTCCTTGAAAGCAGACACCAGGGAAACTAACATTTATCCCATTGATTCTGACCTTGCTGAAAATATTTTTTGGAACTTGTCATTTTTGAATATCTGTTTCTATGGCAAAACTTTGCTTTAGGTGGTAGATTTGAATTTTTTAAACAACATTAAAAGGTATTTGCAGCCAAGACTAATGGGTAATTGGGTTAAGCTGGGTAATGAACAAATTTAAACCAAACAAAACAACATAAAATAAGATGTGTGGGACTGTAATCCAGTAAGCGTGATAGAGGCGGTGAGGGAGTTGCAAATTAACACTAAAAGGCTATTTTGAAACTTTCCTTACACCACAAGAGGCATTTCCCAAATAATTTGAGTAATTTCAGCACGTTGGGAATATGTATAAAGTCTCATAAGTCTCCTGCTTTAAAGGTAGTGGATGTGCTCTGCTGGTATAGATTTCTCTTATAATTGAAATTGAATTATACACACATACACACACACATATTCAGAATTGTATATATAACGAGCATACAGCTCCATTAATTTTCACCAAACTTAACACACCCATGTAACCTATACTGAGATCAAGAGACTATTACCATGTAAGTAGAGTTTTTAAAGCAATCTCAATGCTTTATAGTCACACATTTATTAAAAATAATGTTGTAAAAGAAAAATGCAGCATCCAATTACAACAAAAACCGGGAAAGAATGCCATTTTCAATTTAAACAGCAAGCCCATCATTCATTTCAATGCATTAAAAAATATTTTAATATTATAATAAAACACTTAAAGGACTCTTTGCATGCATACTTCATAAATACCTTGATACTTAAATATGCCACAAGAAGAAAACTGAGACAGAACCAGGGTAAAAAACAAATTTGGTAAGATTTCTAGTATTTTCCCGTAGTTTAAAATGTGAAATTCAAATTTCAAAGAATAATTTCCTAAGTAATTTTGATAGTGTTTGAATGTATATTTTATTCATTTTAATGTCAAAAAACAGGCTCCCCAAATTCTCATCGTAAACATCTCATCACATCCTGTCTACCTGGGCATATTGTTAAAAGGCCATCCTGGCTCAGGAGACTGCATCTCTAACTGGTTTCCGTTTGGTGCGGACACCCCTAGTTCTTGAATCATGCGTTTCAGGAGCAAGGGTGTAGAACTTCCTCTTGTTATAAATACCACATGATATTTTCTCCTCTTTCCAAATATTTTCCCCAATCCCTGGACATGACATTCATTTTTTTTTTTAACTCTTTCTTTCTTCCTGGGTGGTAAAAAAAATAAAATAAAAATCTCATGTTACTCTGTATTGCTTGAATCTATAGTGTCAGTGCCAGGAATTTGCTCAAAAATCTCTCCTGCCTTGGCCCATTCTCCTCCCATTCCCCCATACCTGCAGCTTCCCCAGGCCCGCTGATGTCAGAAGCCCCCTGATGTCAGGCTTACTGCTCACCTGAAGTTTTCAGTGTGATTCTGTGGAGTAAATGAAACTGTAATGTCAATGTCCTCAACCCATGAACATCAGAAAGCTCAATGATACTGCTATTTAAAAAAAAATAAAAATTCTGCTTAAAACAAACAAAACCCCGGGATATCTAAAACAACTGGGCTGTAATACCATCGCTCATCTCCGAGCAATATCAGCTGATACATTTTTGAAATATACTTGTTTTTATGTTTTGGTTAATATGAGTTCCTTTTTTCCTTTTATATCAGTTCTGCAAGACTGAGGGGAAACAATGATTTCAAATATGAAAAGTGGGGTCTTTGCTAACTTGGAAGGTTATAAGGCAAGAACAGAAAGCAAAAATATCAATGAAATTTTGACTGGATAGAGTGTTAATAGCTTCAAATTAATGGCTGAATTTTCAAATAATACAGAAATCTACCCTGTATAAACTTTTCTTCAAATTGGGTAATTAGGTCAATTCAAGGACAGGAATGTTCAAACCATGATAATATAAAAATCTCAAGAAATGTCTTTATTTTTTTAAAGATTTATTTATTTGAGAGAGAGAGAGAAAGAAAGCATGAGTGTGGGGATGGGCAGAGGGAGAAGCAGACTCCTTGCTGAGTGGGGAGCCTGACGTGGGGCTCAATCCCGGGACCCCGGGACCATGACCTGAGCCTAAGACAGACACTTAACTGACTGAGCCACCCAGGCGCCCCTCAAGAAATGTCTTTAATGCTAAGTTTGGAGAGTGAAAGAAAAGAAAATTTTATCAGTAAAATAGATACATGGAATTATATATTTTTCAGTAATTAGCTTATAATGGAATTTTCCAATCTTATGATTGCTGATAACCTAGAATGAACCCATCTATAATCAAATCATAGAGAGATATATAAATAATAATTAGAAAAATCAGTCGATTCAGAGGCTTTCTGAAAATCCACGACAAATTTGTATATATTTTTACTAGATATGCCTGTGAATTGCTTCATTTTCTCTCCAGTAACCTGTCCCTAATTATTAATTCTACTTATTGTTATGAAAAAACAATGACAAGTGAATATGTCAAAAACAATTAAATATTTCTTTATGCATTTCTGGAATGGTCTAGAATTGAAAACCTGGGATCTAATTTTGGCAGCAGCTAATTAGCTTATGATCTTGAACAGGTCAACTAAATTCCCTGACTTCTGGTATCTGATTCTGGGACAAATCTTTGATGCTAGGGAGGAAGATTTTTTCAGGAGTCCCAAGAGTCTTGGGATTTTTAAGAATCCCCAGGGCCAGTTCAGAATCAAATCTCATTCTGACCTTAAACCCAGCTTTTGAAAACTAGGTTCTTAGATTAAGAGTCTAAGAACTTCTAAGACTAAACATCTTATTCCCACTGCTGGTAGAGGATTCTTGTCTCTCCCTTGCTGCTCATGCTTCTGCCTTGGATCCCATTCAGGACTGGAGTTGCTCCAGGACTGAAACGCAGACTTATCACCCCCAACACACTGCTGATACTTAGGACTTTGTTCTGAATCCCCATGCCCATGACCAGAGTACCTTCCCCACTGACTTCTGAACTGCCTGGGCTGTGGGCTAATGCTTCTTGCCCAAATCCTCTTGATTCTGAGATTGCTCCATCTGCCTGGGCTCCACCCACTGCAAAGAATTCACTGCTCATCACATGGCCAGTCTTAGTTTTGCAGGGTCTCCAGGCCCCACACAGGAATCAGCCTATGAAAACAACACAGGTGTTAAATTAACACTCACCTGGAATTGCGAGTGAGGGGGCACTAGATGGTGGTTGGTCTGAGGGTGACAAACTGAAGAGAAGACCCCAGCAAGACAAACAGATCAGGTGAAAAGAGTTGAGTCGAAATGCTTTCTTTACCAAACGTAATCACTCTGAAAAGTAGGAGATTAGGAAAACAAACATAGTTTAAACAATTGCCTGCTGATATCAATCCTGAGATCATAGAAAAGAGTTTAGCTCCCCACAGTTCATTCCACTTTTGCTTCTCGGTTAGGTGTCAATATTTATAAGCATTGTATCTTCTAGGAAACGCTTGTTTCAATAAGTGAGAAAACACGGACAGGAAAAACAGAAACAAATTGCAGCACACCATTGAGGACTTACTTGTATTAATCCATATACTCACATCATTTCCTTTCCTTGACCTCTACTGCACACTCTGCCTGTATTTTACAAAAGCAAAGCTCAAAGAGAACAAATGTAATAGATAGGAATGTGTAAAAGAAGCCAATATTAAACGCCAGGATTGCCTCTCATCTGGTACCTCTCATTTCAGCAAACATTACTTCTTCAGTCACTTGCTTTCATTTCTGATGACCAGATCATTTTTGAAATGTGCATCTGATTTTTATGATCGTTTGTGTATTTTTAGCAATACAGTCTTAGAAATATACACTGGTCTGTGCATAAAAGCATGGGTTCCCGCGTCTACGGAGTTAAAATTTCCAAAGGTGACCTAGAATTTGCCTTAACAAACTCATCCAGTCATTCCCATTCCTGCACCTCCTTTCCACAGAGGCCACGGGAGAATCATTATTGTATATTCATTTTAATTTAGCCCCTCTGCCCCAAATGTTAGGGAGGCAAATGGTTTTGTTTGTTTTAAAAAGTGAAGACAGAACTTAAATACCTTTAAGCAGAGTACACCAACGTCTCTTGCCAAGTCTCATCTCCACCCAGCAACTTTAGAAGGTACTTACAAGCTTGGCGCCTGAGGCATTTAACTTGCTACCCTTGACCTAAGCTCTCCCAGGAAAATGATCATTACCATTTGCAGAGAAGTATTAAACAAATAAGGTAGACAAGCAACTGCGCCAATTTATATTACTTCGTTCAACTAAGCTTTCTTTTCTTTTTGATCTGGAGAAAACCCAAAGCTGGACTGTCAGTGGCCAATGCTATTTAAATCTAAGAATAAGGATCACCTTTCAATTAAAATGTTTTCCTTTCAATTATGGATAGACTGAGCTACCTTGGCACAATGGTTTTAAAATAAAGGCAACACATTTTAAAAATTAATCTGTGGTATCTGAAAATAAATGAAATCCCTCTTGAATACTGGGCATTATTTTCAGTATATGAAACTTAAATAATTTTGGAAACTCAATAAATATTTATTGAATATCTACTATTATTCAATAAAAGGTACTTCAGATACAAATAGAATGGCAACAGATTCCGTTGAAAATGCATACTATTTCTCATCTCCCTTGGCTTAATGTGAGCTTATATATACATATGGATTATGTATATATGTGTGTACGTGTGTGCATAGATATGGACTGATACGCCCATTGATTTTCACCTAACAAAAGTTTCTCTAGGTAATAACTCATATATATGAGCAGGACGTTTACAAAAATAACCATATTTTAAAGTAGAAAAGTCAAAAAAAATAGGCAGTACTAAACAATGTTTTTTCAAAAGGAGAGAGCAATTTTAGCTACAAACATTCATTTATTTTGCAGGCTCAGTATCTTTAAAAGTTAGGTGTTAAGTCATATGGAAATGGAGCCAACAACTAAGTAATTATTTTTGTCTATTTTATTCCATGTTTTGATATATGGAATTAGTTTTAAATCAAAACTAAAGCTTAGTTTTAAATCAAAACAAAATTCCTCAGCCACTAACATTGTTCTGACATAACAATAAGCTTTCATACACGTCCCTGATTTCTAAACACACAGTAGGGGAAATCCATCTTGTTTTTTGCATCTTTATGAGGACTTGGTTTACAACTGTTTCTTTCATTTATCAATCACTGTACACTAAAAACAAACTGTCTTATTTGTTATCTGGATAATTCATTATAATTCAGAGATAGAAATGATCCATTACATTCTGTCTCATTCCAAAATATTCTGGAACAATCTCCACTCTTATAATGTGTTATTTCTAATTGTTCTCATGACAATAGAGTATATTGACTTTAGAAAAACTGAACTTTCCAGTTTGGTAACCACACAAAAGTTTAAAATTGAGTAATCTCAGGAGAAGCAATTATTTGTGTATTTTGCAGCTTGTGGACATTGATTAAACGTGAATGAATCTGATATTCAGATTCTCTAATATTGTGGCGCTTACTCTTGAGCCCTTGAGATGGCTTTGGCACCACCCAAGCCTCAGTGCAAAAAGGGTGTTAGACATCTATCTGTTCAGATCCTAGGTTGAGCAACAAAACTGCTTTTGTTCAAAGAATAACTAACAGATGAGTAATGAAATCACTTACCCAAAGCCAAATTCCATTGTCAATAAGAGGAGGTTTGGACCATATAGTTTCATCTAACAACTATGTTGGAATTTAGATTTTCTAAGAGAAGTCAGAAAGCAACTGTTCTTTCAATTGGACTTATCTTTCTCAAGAATATACCAGCAAAGTGTGAAGTATTTTCATCTCTTCAGTTTTTTCAGAAGGGGTTCTTGAACTTGTATTATATTGTAAACTTAACCTCTGTTAAGTTGTAAATTTGACAAATTATTCTTTTCCCTGTTTATTGTCAATAGTTTTCTTTTATTTTTTTTCAGTAGAGCTTTTGAAAGGTGTGGGGGCTTCTCGATGATTGCTTTTGTTTTATTTTGCTTTGCTTTCTTTTAAAATACCTTTTAAATGTTCATTTAGCAAGAGAGTCAAATTGGAACTAGGAAGGCAATTCCTTAAGACTGTTTTCCAAACTTAAAATTCCTGTGGCTCTTACCCTATTGTGTGAATATTTTTGCCTTATGACAGGATACAAATGGAGTTAGGATACATCCTCTAACAAAGTGCAGAAATCAAGCTAACTCCATTGAGTTTTGCTGCTAGGGTACTAAATAAATAAATACACTTTTATATGTATATTTATATGTATATTATATATTTATATATGATTATCTAGGTATAAATTGATAAATTTATACATATATGTATATACAATGTATATGTATATAATACATGTGTGTGCATATGTGTGTGCATGTGTGTGTGTGTGTGTGTGTGTGTGTGTGTGTATAACATTGCATCCTTTGCATCTTTACTTATCATGAAAATGCCTGAAGTTTAGAGAGGGGAAATTGATACTAACTTCTGTGTAGCACTCTTTTTTTTTTAATATAGAACAATTTTTTTAAATGGTTGAAAAACAACGTCTGAGATCTTTAAGCCTAAAGCAGAATTAGAAAATGTAGTTTCATTAATGTCCCATTAACATGTAAGGACTTTGCTGTCAAACAGGAGGGCTGGAATTCTGGCTCCACCATTCTCTAGCTTGACCTTGGATAAGTCAAAACTTTCTGAGCCTTGGTTTCTTCCTCTCTAAAATGGGAACCATAAAATCCATGGTATAGAGCTGTTGTGATCATTTCTGTAGAGTACTTAGTACCTGTCTAGCTGTGTAGCCTTGGGGAAGTTACTGAAACTTTCTAAGCTTCAGTTTCCTCATCTTGGATTTTGTAGTACCTTTCAGCGCCTAAGGAAACATGCTGTATCAGGCATAGGTTTATAGAGCAAATGGTTTTCAGTAGTAGCTCCGACAAATAATCACCAAGACTATATATCTGTGTAGCATTCTTGATGGATTCCTCCCAGTTCAGTAGATTTGACACTTCTCCTAGAAATAGGAATAAATTTTAAAATAAAATAGGAAAAAATATGTCCTTCCTTTTTTCATAGAGACATCTACAATGCCACCCATGGAAAAGTATCAGGCTGGTTATAGACACATTTATAATACATATATTTGCACAGTTCTCAGTTTTTTGTTATAGTGAAATTAACCATGTCCCTGCCACAAAATTATTTCTTCTCAGGCATTATTTTTTTTTCCGAAAATTTTAGCGGATTTCTTTACCTAATTTTAAATAGCTTTTCTACTGCTGTTCTCACCACTTTTTCTCTTTCCCCAGCAAATGTCCTTTCTAATAAATTTTGGTTTTCACATGATTCTGCTACTTTGGGTGTTATGTCTCTACAAGGTACCTTTCTTGTGAACTCCAGCATCCTGGATGGCATGTTGTCTTCTATCCAGGGGATACTTAACCAGCTACCAGTCTTGGTCTCTGATAAATAAACCGGAGGCTTACACTGCTTTTTATTTTATGTGTACCCTTTCTGCCTGTTTCCTTTTAGTCCACATCCCATTATTATTATCATCATCATTATTTCTCAATTTTGAACCTTTTCTAAAATCCCAGAGTCCATCAAAGGATCGTTTCTAAGTATCAAAAGAACTCCAGTAGTTGATTTACACAGTACCCTCTCATCAGAAGGTGTTTAGAACTCGGAATTTTAGTCTATACAATGAAAATGAGAAAATAATCTTGTCTTCAACCCATAAACTTTCCAAGGGCAGCACAACAGAATTAGTCACTAATAAAATGTATGTTGAGGGTCATAAATGGTGGATCAATGTATGAGTAAGAACCTATGCCTTTTCATTTTTTCCTATAACCACGGCACGGTTAATCTAATAGTTTTTCACTGTTCTTCGAACCCTCAGGTAATGAGTGCAGCTAAACACAGGATATGAGGTCACACAGTTATCTGATTAATGTTATAAGTTCTACATGTTTATACTTTCAGATTTTTCAATATGATGGCAAAAAAATCTAGACTTGGAGGAAGCTGTTATACAAAATTTCTCTAACATTCATTAGATTTTTCTAAGGACTCTGATGGATACTTTTGGTGTGGTCTCTTTTAAGTTCATTGAAATTCAAAGTAATTAATGGAAATAAAGCCCTGTATTTGTGCATGCATTCTGAGTAATTAACTGAAGTGAAACACATGTATTGCTAATCTTGCATGCTGTGATTAAGATAGAAATAAAGACATCCATCAAACTAGATTACTTCTTCATCAAGGAGGCGCAGAAATATCTCCACAGCTGTTTGGCTCATTTTAATTGTATCAGAGCCTCTTATATCACAGGTTTAACTGAGACACTATTCCCCCCCCATTAAAAAAAAGGGAATATTAGGATATAAAAGTATACTAATCAGCATGTGAAAGGAATTTCAGTGCATTCAAGGTCTCCTCACTAGTAACATTAGATTAATTAAAGAAACAAAAGGTTTTGTGTGTTTATTGATCTATTTTCACTCTTAGTTGCATAAACACAGAGCTGGGAGGAGGAGATGGACCCTTAAATTTACCATCAAATGTGTTCAAATGATCCCCTATGACCTCTCTAACCCCTTTTAAAAGTGAGAATTGTACAACCATCCCTATTTGAAAAAGAAATCTAATTCATGACCAAAAATAAAAATGACACTAGTTACTATATTTTTCTTAAGTTAATATTCCTCCCTCCAATAGGAATATAGTTCCTAAAAGCACCTGCTTATTCCAAAAAGAAAAGACCCATTTACTCTAACCAATTTTTTGGTTAGTTACTCAGAATTACCCCTAGTAAGGTGTTTGGGTCACTCAATAGGACTGGAGAAGAGCAGAAGAAGGCCAGAAGTTGTCTCAGAATAATGAATGATTTGACACAAAGTGATTCCTTGAAAGCCAAAGTTACCATTTCAGGAAATCCATTCTCTTGTGGTTCAGTGAGCCATGAGGGAGGTGAGTTGAACCAAATGAGAATAAATCAAGATCCGACATTTCATGGATATAGTCTTCTCTTTAGGTATCTCAAAATGCTGCAAGAAGCCCTGTTTTTCATAGCACTCATTGTGTGATAAAAACCTACTTATTTTCATCTTAAAGACTAAGTGAAAAACTTCAGCGATTTGGGACAGAAATATATATCCACATGCATAATAACTTGAACCAGCAAAAAGCCTTCCTATCTAATTACTTATAATTACTTTAGCAATTAGCTGTGCAAAAGAAAAAATTGATTTTAATAAACACTTGCTTTTTTCCTCATTCTGTTTTATATGTAAGGATTTATATGATTTCTATCCATTTTGATTGGTCTTCAAGTTAAGCACAAAACAAACATGACTTTAGGCTGACTTCAGGAATGTGTGGGTTGGAGAGTTCACCCGCAAATGCACAGAGACATACACATGCAGATCCCTAATGACAAAATGGCTGAACCCCACACTTTGCTTAGATTGGACAGGCAAGTATTAATACCACTAAAAAAAAGAAATTAAATAATGTATTAAATACTGATACTGAAAACGACATGCATTTATTGCAAGGAATCCAAGTATTAAAAAGAATCTCTATGTTTTAAAACTTTAATTATAATTGCCAAATCAAATGGCAGCATCAACAATAAATTGAAAAATATATGTCAAGGTTGAGAAAAACAAAAACAATAGGTAACAGAAATATAACAAAAATATTTCTATAAAAATGCATTTATTGACATAGAAAAAACTATATATTTTGCTAAATTTTTAAAGACCTATCAAAGAGTCTCTTATTCTATTTATGTCATATAACATAGAATAAGTAATATAATATTACATGTAATAGTAATGGATAATATTAATGTAAATAAATTATCTATCGGCCTATAAGCCACATATTCTAGAAGTATAATACAACAAGATTTGAACAATAGTTGTATAAAATGGTAAAAATATATTTATGACTTCTGATCATCTCTGTGTCCTTTAATTTTTCTACAATAAATATGTATTACTTGTGTCAAAAAATATTTTTAATTCAGGGCACTTGGCTGGCTCAGTCGGTAGAGTTTGTGACTCTTGATCTCAGGGTTGTAAGTTTGAGCCCCATGCTGGGTGTAGAGATTACTTAAAATCAAAATAAATCTTTAAAAATATATATTTTTAAATTCAATTCAAGATACTTTGGGTTCATTCCGGCAGTCGGTTTAACCATATGTGATTCAAACTCCCCTGCCTTTCCAGTGAAATATTTCCCAATGGAATATCCATGGAAACACAACAATGTAATTTCTCAACAACACAGAAAATTAAGAAGGTCTGTCAGCTAACTGAACATCTCTTGAAGGAATTCCTCCTAGTACAGGCTGAGTTAAATAAACTGAGAAATGATGAGGAGCAGCCCGCTCATTCGGAGACCTCTTTCTCCCCACGTGTTATTCCCTGTCACCAAGGACCCCCAACTACAGAGATGCAAGCCCTCAGACCAGAAAAACCTAAATACTATCTTATACATGAATTGCCTGCTAAGATTGTCAGAGTTGTCTCCTATTCTCGCATCAGATCTTGCATATTTTACAACTATTTGAAGGCGGAGCTTCCAGGAATCCAACAGAGCCAGAGGCAACAGAGGAAGAGCAGTGGTAAAGGGGGAAGAAACAGAAAGAGTACTTGGAGCATAAGAATCAGGAACATCAAGAATGACTGAAAGAGGGTCAGTCAGAGAACTGTCCCTCCTCCTCTGGGATAGAGGCCTGTGTCTCCCCTTGGGAGGGAAGGGAGTACAATTTCCTCTTTTGCTCAGAAGCCTTCCTTCTTCTTCTTCTTCTTTTTTTTTTTTTAGATTTTATTTGACAGAGAGAAAGACAGCGAGAGAGGGAACACAAGCAGGGGGAGTGGGAGAGAGAGAGAGGCAGACACCCCGCCGAGGACGGAGCCCGATGCGGGGCTCGAGGCGGGGCTCAATCCCAGGATGCTGAGATCATGACCTGAGCCAAAGGCAGACGCTTAACGACTGCACCACCTAGGCGCCCCTAGCTTTCCTTATTCTTAAAGCAAAGCCATGGGATGGAAATAATTGTATCTGTTTCAGGGGAGACCAACAAAGCCCAGAAAGATGAATACTTGGCCTAAAATCACACAAAAGTGATAATGAAATTCTAAATCCTCATAATCAACCTTAGCATTCCAAATTATGAAGTTAGTACTTTTAATTGCAAATGCCAGAGATCAAATTAATCAAATATCAGCTTTAATAACCAATACATTGAAAAAATATGTTTTTTATTTTTTAAAGATTTTATTTATTTGAGAGAGAGAGAGAGCATGAGCTGGGGAGGGGGGAGGTGGCAGGCAGATGGAGAGGGAGAAGCAGGGAGCCCGACTCGGGGCTTGATTCCAGGACCCCGAGATCTTGACCTGAGCCAAAAGCAGATGCTTAATGAACTGAGCCACTCAGGTGCCCCCAAAAATATCAAAAATATTTTTTGATAGTTTTGTTTTCAAATTAATCATTTCTTTACTTAACTAATGGTTCTAGTGTCCCTTGAGGCAGTGAAAGTGATAAAATTGTCACTACTATAAATTTTTCTATTCTCAATATTTTAAGGTTTATAATTTATTATTATGATTTAGTAACAGGACAAGAAATATATAAACAAATAAATAAAGCCAATAGCCTGGGGGAAAGTACCTCATCACCACAACCTACAATTGTTTATTAACCATATGCTGAAGGGATTTGTCTCTATCATTAGTTTCTTAACTCCTTGAGAGGAGGAATAATATCTGTAACGACACAAACTTCTCAATACCATGTTTTGCATACAATGCAAACTTTAAAATATTTTTGATAGGAGATTAATTAATCCTAGCTGGCTTAGGGGTAATAGTTGTGAGATCCTATTATTATGACTTTTGAATTCGTTCTAAAATTCCTACTGTAAATGGTAATTCTACCTAAACTCCATTTGGTAGAAAAGTCAATGCTCTTCAAGGAAGGACAACATCATTTCAATTTGTACTGAATAGGAATTTAAGTGCTGCTAAGTTCACTGCCAGTAAAGGACAAGCATAGATAAGGGATGTAGACTTACATCACTTTTCACTAACTACTGGAGAGTGTTTTTATTTTAAACGGGATAATCGTTTGCTGATGATCTAATATGCAAACCTCACAGTATACAATTTATGCACCTATGTCATTAAGCAGAGTGTCCTGTATCTTCTACAGGTTACTAAATATGCCTCCGCATATAGACTTCAGCAATCTGTAAAGATTCTTTTCCTAAGACAGAAAGCCAACTTCATAGTCTAGGTTTTGTATCAAATAGCGTTTGATTTGATACTTAGTATTAATTGTTTTGAAGTGTGCGAATGTTATGTTATTTAGTGTGCCTAAACCACAAAGGGTTCCTGGCGAGACCTCATACCATTAACAATGAGATTAGCAGAGGAAAATGCAAAAACACTCAGGGGGATTGTTTGTACTTTTTTTTTTTTTTTTTTTTTTTTTTTGTCGAGTGTGTTTTTGCTCTGTGGGATAGAAGACAGTTTAAAACAGCACTGCATGAAAAAAGAAGCAACTGACCGCAGGTTGCTAGTGTGCTTAAATGAAGCAGAGGTTTCTACCGCTCCTCTCAGCAAAGGGAGGTTTCTAACGGTCCCCTGCTGACTTCAAATGTGCTCACAGCATGCACCCAGCAGCCACAGTGGAAACTTACCGGTGTGATAATAATCACTTAGAGTGAGACTGTGGTGCAGACCCTTTTCCCCAACCAGAAATCCCCTGAGTAAAAGCTTTATCCCCTGGGGAGACACAGAGATGCAAAGACATAAAAACAGGTGTACATTTCCCTGACACTTAGAAAAACTGTGTACGAACAGCTTTTCACTCTTGATATCCTCGGAGTCAAAAAATTAGCACAAGCACAGCCTTACCTGAGCTTTAGGCATCTAACTCAGAAGTGCCTTAAAACATTAGTTGAGAACACCTTTCATATGTAAAAAGGGATAATCTTTTTAAAAGAAAAATAAACTTCTGGTAGAGATAGAGACTGAGTGTGTGTGTGTGTGTGTGTGTGTGTGTGTACATGCACCCTGGCATCCATATGTGTAAATAAAATACTGGCATAATACACACCAATATATTAATAGTTATTGTCTCTAGAGCTTGGGGTGCAGGGTAGAGTAGGAACCACTCCTTTTACTTTTTCAATTTCTGCACTGCTTGCATTTGTTACAATCACCATACAATAGCATGGTAATTATTTTTAAAGCCTTTTTTTTCACAGTTACTTTGAACAATCTCCTCTCATAAAGGTAAACTCTGTTCTCTCAGAAAACTGCCCTAGATTTTATGTAAAACAATTTGCAGTTTGAAACAATTTTATTTACCTCTGCTATGAGCATTTTGAAAATTTCAAAGTTCAATTAATTTTCTTCAGTGCAGTTCATTGTTGCCAAAAACAAAAGCAAAGTTTCATGTGGTATCTGAATAAAAAGATTAGTAAGTTTGGGGTGCCTGAGTGGCTCAGTCGTTAAGCGTCTGCCTTCGGCTCAGGTCATGATCCCAGGGTCCTAGGATGGAGCCCCGCATCAGGCTCCCTGCTCCGCGGGAAGCCTGCTTCTCCCTCTCCCACTCCCCCTGCTTGTGTTCCTTCTCTCGCTGTGTCTCTCTCTGTCAAATAAATAAATAAAATCTTAAAAAAAAAAGATTAGTAGGTTAAAAAAAACTGCCTTAACTTTTTATAAAAGGTGGTGTTTAAGTAACTATACGTAATAAAATGTGCTTCAAGGATCAGCATCCTTTGGATCATTAAATTCATGATGGTGATTTTTTAATTACATTCAACTTTTGTATGTCACTTTCCAGATTACAAAATGCTTTGCTCATTCATAACCACATTTTCTGCAACGACAGTCCTCTGAATTGGATGTTAAATTAATTTTAAGGAGTACTATAATCAAAGAAAATTGATTATAGTCCAAGAAAACACTACATACCATAAAAATAGTTTTGCTACCTTACAATGAGCTACCACTGAATGCTGTCAAACTCTAAGAGGGATTCCTAAATGCTAGTGATTCAAGTATATCAATGATTCACCCCTTTTGGAAAATTTCATGAGGAATAAATGTAAGACAAAAGAAGCTCTAGTTACACACAGGTGAACTTGGTGCTAGGGCCCACATAAATCAAGATGGCTATTCTTTCTCTCCCACATCCTTATTTTTCACTCTATCTAAACATACATAAAATTGGAAAACAACATTTCTGGGAAATCAGTAGCATGTTCTCTCTACAGGTGTAGCTGCCAATGCTAGGGAAAAGCTAACCTTACTCTTACTGTTATATTAAAAAGGTCTGTGAAAGCCATCTGATAGCTCAATTAAGGACATGCTTTAGAATCACCTATGGATCATTTTGAATTTAAAGATACCAAGGCAGGCCAAACTGAATCAGAATTTCTGGGGGTGAAGTCCTAGTGCACATAGATATATTAAATATATGTCCATATTTAAATCTCCACAGGGGATTATCATGCCCTGATTATAAAATATTTGTAGAGAAATCTAGGATAATAAAAAGAGAAGTACCCGGTGGAAAAAGAATAATTTCAAAAGTATATACTTCATTTTCCCAACTCCAAAATTGAGACTTAAGATTACTTACCTGAAATTAACAAACTGAATGCAACAATACACTGAATTGTGCCTTTAGATATCCAGATCCTCTTTGAGCTAACATAAGGTCACCATGGTAAAATAAGTATTTGCTAAGTGTCTTTTGCCAGCGTGCAACCATTTTCAATTCTGTAAAAGGAAACTATCAGAAACTTTTCATGTGAGAACTTAAAAATTCTTCAAAAAAGTAAATTCCAATGAAGAAAACACTGTTTCCTGTTAACATAGAGAGAGAACCCCTTTTCTGTCACCAAAGCACTTTTCAAACTGAAGCCTATGTGACTTAATAGTATAAGCCTTGTATATGCATATTGCTCCCTTTAAGAGAACTCAGGGGTGTGAGGATGCTCAATCATCACTCCAGAATTCCTGGGAAGGGGAGGAGAAAGAGTTAATTCTATATATATGTTTAAGAAATTGAGGCATACACATATTAATAAGTTAACGGGAGTCTGCAGCTAGGCCAGGAATAGAATCCAGGTTACATATTTTTAGACTCCTGCCTTTCTGATTTTCACACACAATATGATGCTTACCCATATGCTTTAAAAGGACACAGCTTTCAGCAAGGAGAGTAGCAGAAAAGAGAGACTTTGTGTGACCCTAAATGGAGTAGAAATCTTCATGGCACAAGCATGTGTGTGTCTGAAGTGTTCCCTTCAAACCACTGTGCGTTCCTTCACATCTCCTTTCTACCCCCCAAGCCACCTTCCCTCCAAGGAAACATGGAAAGCTCGAGGAGGACAATAACCACAGCAACTTTTTATGTTCCAAGCACACGATTAGGCACTTAACATGAATGTTTTAAGTAGTCACAATGATCCCGCAAAAGAGGCGTTGTTCCCAGTTGATAGGTAAAAACAAAACAAAAACAAAAACCTGAGGTTTCATGACTTACCAAGTGAAAACCCGGGGTTTTTTTGGACATATTCCTGAAGGTAATGAAAAGTTAATACTTCAGCTGTTTCTGTTTAAATATGGATTGACTTGGAATTCTTCCAGGTGATTGATCGGATCAAGAGAGGAAAGATATCTCCGTGGAGACCAGTGGTAACTCATGCTCTCACTCCTAAAACGTATCTTGGAGAAGAAAACGTTAAGAGATTCATCGAAGCAACACGGTGTAGAATAAAAGTAGGAAGTCCAGGATTAGACCACCAGGTTTAAATACTAGCTCTGCAATTTGTTACCTTTTTGACCTTGGGCAAATTACTTAAATCTTGGTTATCATTTCCTCCTCTTTAAAAAGAAATTACTCCTATCTCACAGGGTTGTTGTGAGGATTAAAAGAGACAGGGGTGCAGGTTAATGTTTAGTTCTCTGCAGGGCACATGGCCAGTGCGCAGTAAGTATCAGCCCTTGCTATTTCAGAAAGCCTAACAGCTGTTTGAGACCTGGGTGAGGACCCCACACTCAGAGGGCTGCTTATCTTCTCTGTTATCAATACTGGAAGGCAGCCAATCACGGAATAGCCTCTGGCTGATCATCTTTCCTCAAATAGTATATTAGAATAAGATATATTTTAATGATATCAGAAATATTTTCTGTACATCTTATTTTGGCCTGCATTGATTTGGAGTTGTTAAAATACCCAATATGTATTGAGCATTTACTGTTCTCCAGGCTCTAAGTGTATTTAATTCTCAGAATGAGGCTATGAGGAAAGATGCTGTCACTACGGATAATGTCACCATTTAATAAATAACATAAGAAGAGGTGAAGGCAGGACACAGATCCAGACACTCTGGCCGTAGAGCACACACTCTGAAGCATCTTCCCCCAGTGCTTCTCACTTGGCTGTGCATTTGATCATTTCATTCATCTACCCTGCTTCACAGACGGCATCCATAAACTTGCTTTATTACTCTCAATTCCCAGTATTTTAAAGCCTTGACTTCTTTTGTCATATGGATAGGCATCATCTAGACTGAGTCATGGAAGAGGATAAAAGAAGATCTTGATTTCTTATTATCTGACAAGACCTTTGCTTTGGGATTATAGTATTCCAGAGTTCCACACCTGATCACACCATTTGCTGTGAGGAGCGCCTTATGTCAAGTCAGCACATTACCAATGTCCTTTGAGTCTTAAAAATTGAAAAACAGTGACTGTAAAATTTGATACTGCTCATTAAACTAAATGTAAAATTAAAATCTTGCATAAATAAAATTTAGTGTTAACTTTTTTTTAACATGAAGGGTAATATATTAAGAAGAGTGTATTTTAATACAGCAAAAGAATTTCAACATTAAAAATTGGTTCCTGGTTGTGCTAAGCATCCTACACTTCCATAGTACAGATTCTTCATAAGAGAATTTTTCATATCTGCAAATTAATCCAAGTTTCTAGCCATTTATATTATGTAAAACAAGATTTGTTCAAGGCTTCCAATGTCATCTGCAATTAGTTGATCACAGAGAGTGAGACTGTGAATAAGGATTGTAATTAAGTGCTCTTTCCCATAACGTTCATGCACACACACACAGAAAGAGAGCAAGAGAAGCTTTCTTTCAGTATATTTTCTATGTGACTGCAAGACCTAGCTTAGTCTCATTTTTTCCCCCAGGCTTAGAGGTGTTTCTCAGTCCTGGGACCGCCAGGGGGACCCTAAGGTGACCTAAATTGTCTCATTTTCAACCTACCATATGTCCCAAGGGAGTGAGGCACGGGCTAAGACATTGTTCACTGTTCTAGGTCAATGTGTAAGTATATTAATCACCTCTACACAGGAACATACCCTTTCAATGAGCAACCTATATGATTTGTAATTATTTTTCCCTATGTTGCGTTTGTTCTGATTATGTTTATTGAATTCCAACTCAAAAAATAGGGCTTTATATATCTTTTTAAATTTCATTTTTCAAGTAATTCATTCTTACTATTTTATAAAGGTTGCTGTTTGAGAGGCACTGCTCCAAGCTACGTATACCTTGATTAATAGGAAGTTGAGCCTCTCTTCTCCTTCCCCTAATGGAATCTCCCCATGCTTATTCTTTTTTTTTTTTTAAAGATTTTATTTATTTATTTGAGAGAGAGAGAGAATGAGAGATAGAAAGCACGAGAGGGAAGAGGGTCAGAGGGAGAAGCAGACTCCCTGCTGAGCAGGAAGCCCAATGTGGGACTCGATCCTGGGACTCCAGGATCATGACCTGAGCTGAAGGCAGTCGTTTAACCAACTGAGCCACCCAGGCGCCCATCCCCATGCTTATTCTTATTTAAAGTTTCAGTCTTGATTTTATTCTCTCAACACTCTAGCCAGAGCTCATACCTGCCCCCTTGAGGTTGGAGGAATCATGGTCACTTCTTGATGGGTAACCACACGAGTACAGGAGGCCATGATACTGGTAGGGTCACCAGACACAAAGCCCGGGTGCTGTATATTAAATCTGGCTTGCAGAAGTCCTACTTCCATTGGCTTTCCTATGACTAATGCTAGAGCATCTTCTCCCTGCCTGATGAAACCTCACCAGGGCTGTCAGGGTAAGTGTGATTTCTGCCCCCTATAGTTCTCTGAAAACTTCACTGCCAACACCCTTTGCCCATTGTTATCCTCGGCCTGGGTCATCAGTCTTCATACTTGTTGGATTGCCTTACATAACCTGCCCCCAGGTTAATAGGGACAGTATATGTTTACCGTTCCTGGTGAATTCCATTGCCTCATAGATTCAGAATCATCATTCACTCACCTGACCTGATATTGGAGTCAGTCTAGCACCCCCATTTGTTCCTATCCTTAACTTAGGGAGCAATTGCCTTTATACAGTATAAGCCTAAGGTCAAGGCTACCTCAACTCATCCTAACAAATTTCAATAACTTTGAATTTCAACTGGAAGTGGTGTGGGTCTTGAACCTTTTTCTACCAAATAACAGTTGGGCTTGATCACCTTCTTTACCAGCAGACTTCAAGTTTTGCTCATTAGTAGTCTCTGCCAAAGGATATACATCACATATATTAATTCTGCTTCCCTGGAAATCCCCTTACATAATTTAAAATTTTTGTTAACCTTAACATTTTTCAGACATCATAGTTCATTTTAGACTTTAGCACCTCTGACATTATCCTGACAGTCAGTATCACCATAATATTTAAGTATGTGGCCTTTCTTCTTGTGTTTCACCAATTTAAAATCTGATCCTGTCAGTAAGTTCCTGGGAAGTTACACTGGTTTCTTTCAACACTGTTCTTTTTTTTTTTTTTTTTTTTTTTTTTTTTTGCAGCCAGTATGCAAAATGCATAGTTTGCTAGCACCAATTTTCCTAATAACTTTCTTTACCTTTTACTGGATGAAATTATCAGTGAGATAAGACAAGAATTTATCAAATGCTCTGCTTTTGAGAAATGAGATTTTCAATTGAATGTGTACTTGTAGTTTGTCATTCCCACCAGGTGAATTTAATTTATTCACTTTCTTTAGTCAGGTCCCTGTAGTACACTCCTACAGTGATAAAAATAGCTAATATTTATTGAGCGCCTCCTTTATGCCAGGAAATTTATGTTTAATCTCATGTAATTCTCACAGCAACCATAATACACATTGTATAGACAAGGAATTTGAAGCACTGAGAGATTAAATAAATTGTCCAAGGTCCCCAACTATAAGTGCCATATTCAGGGTAGGATCTCAGACAATCCAGCTCCCAAGTTCAGCCTTAAAACCACTATGATATGGCACTACCTAATTTTGTTTCTAATCTTCTTTTATCTTCACACAAATACTGTCCTCAATTCTCCAGATTTTTATGAAGGAATATATCTTCTTGGCACACAGTTATACTCTGTTCTCTTAATAACAATTCTGTTTCTTTTGAACCAAGAATGATCATATCCTTTCATGGTGCATTTCCAGTAGTGAATTCCATCCTTTCTCACCTCTCAGGTCATATTTACTTTCATATCACAATCTGTTTTATTTTGTTTATTAATCACGTTTTTCAACTATTCTGGCCCCTAGGTAATGCACAGGGAAGAAAAAAAAAAGGTGGCCTGAGCAAGTTAATCTAAACTACCTCCCTCAAAAGTATACTGGGTTTTGACAAATGCAGGGAGGAGTATACCCTTATATTCCCATTACTTATCTTAGATATTTTTAAAGTGAAAATACTGAAGAAGGGTCATTTGTAAGGTTAAAGTTGGAAGATATTTTGGAATTCATCTAATTTAACACTTTATATTACCTTTGAAGAGATGATGCTTGCGTATGTTAAATGATCTGCCTATAGTTAAACAACCAGTTCCTTAAATTGTTTTTCTAAAGTAATGCTTTCAGTAAGTGATCAATAGTTAAAATGATACTTGGTTTTAAATTTAATTATATTAACTACCATTCTCCCACATCTTTTTCCCAATTAAATAGGTAGTACATTTAAAATACATCCCTTTATTATTTTGCATTTTGAGTTTCTAAGGCTATAGTTGTTTCAATTATATCCATAGTGATAGATTCAGAATGGGTGAAAGACTAGATCTTGTAACGTAAAAACTTCTACTGGAATTAGACAGCATGTGCTCTGGAAAATACATGTGAAAATGTGAAAACAGTGTACATAAAAATTCTATAGCATTTCTAATGAAGAATCCTTTCTAAAAATTTCAAATGTAGGCAAAAGGAGAATAATAAAAATAGGACCCTTGTTCTCAAAGCAATCTCAACAACAGGAAATATGTATTCAGTGGGAAAGCATACAGCCCTTTTTCTCTATTAGTTTTTCTTTTCCTGAATTGGAAATAGAACAGATTTCTTCTCTCATTCTAGTAACACTGTATTTGATAAGGTAACACCGTTGCCCGTGGTTGTTTAATTCATTACAAGCATACCTCACTTTTTGGGGCTTCAGAGATATGGGTTTTTGGGTTTCGGTTTGTTTGTTTGTTTTTTGTTTTTTGTTTGTTTGTTACAAATTAAAAGTTGGCGGTAACCCTGTGCAAAGCAAATGAAGTGTATTGTGCCATTTTTCCAACAGCATTTGCTCACTTTGTGTCTCTGTCACATTTTGATAATTCTTGCAATATTTCAAACTTCCTCATTATTATTACATTTGTTCTAGTGATCTGTGATCAGTGATCATGACTTGCTGAAAGCTCAGATGATGGTTAGCTTCCAACCTGGGTCATCTTTATTTGGCTTATAATTCTCTATCCATTTACTACATTCACCAGAAAGCATCTCAATTACAAATAATTTTGTGCTGCTGAGGAATATCAGTATTGTCGCTTTGTCTTCCAGTTCTTTTGTCAAAATCTATCCCTTCTTTTTTTTCTTTAAGTTTTTTATTGTTATGTTAATCACCATACATTACATCATTAGTTTTTGATGTAGTGTTCCATGATTCATTGTTTGTGCATAACACCCAGTGCTCTACGCAGAATGTGCCCTCTTTAATACCCATCACCAGGCTAACCCATCCCCCCACACCAATATTTTTAAATGAAGATATGTACTTTTTTTAGGCATAGTGCCATTGCATACTTAATAAACTACAGTATAGTATAAACATAACTTTAAATGCACTGGGAAACAAAAAAATTCATTTGACTTGCTTTATTACAATATTTGCTTTACTGCAGTGTTCTGGAACCGAACCCACAATATCTCCAAGATATGACTGTATTTGCCATAAGTGTAATTTACTGATACATTTCATAAAAAATATGTTGGTTTTAAATGTAGGCATTGACTTAAAAAAAAAAAAAAACCAGAGCATTATGAAGAAACATTTTCAAAATCTGTAATTTAATGACAAAAATTTGCATAAGCAGGTCAAAATGGGTATCAGGGAAGACTGAGAAAATTAAAAATTGTGGAAAACCTGAAGTTTCACATATGATATAGCTTTAATTATAACCCAATGCATATCCTTTCCTGCATCTGATATCATATTGAAAATAAAACTCAAAGGTAAAAAGTAAACTCAAAGGAAATTAAATTTCATTGCACATTATATACATAATTTCTGAGAATAAAAATTTGCAAACTGGGGCTTGTGGGATGACTTGACAATGACATAATAGAAAAATAGGGGCACCTGGGTGGCTCAGTCAATTAAGCCTCAGACTCTTGATTTCAACTTGGGTCATGATCTCAGGGTCATGAGATCTAGCCCCAGTTGGGCTCCATGCTGGGCGTGGAGACTGCTTAAAATTCTCTCTCTCCCTCTACCTCTCCCCATCCTTGTGCATGCACATACTCTCTCTCAAAAAAAAAAAAAAAAAAGGTAATGATTTCAACATAAAGAAAACCATTTCTTTTCAGCATTTCTCCCCTGGGTTTTTGTAATGGCGGTCAACTACTTTAACAAGTGTCTCCTCCTTGTCAGCCACCTAATGTGATAGGATTCACCTTTGTTCTGTTCCACAAGGGACTTATCCTCAGGGCAGAGTAGAAGTACTAAAGCAGACTAAAAGTACCTACTTTTAAGACCTATGATTTCAAATTTGGAAAAGGATGTTTCAGAAAGTGAATAGTTTACTTTTTAAAACAAGAAATGAAGACACTTGCTATTATGGTCATTACGATCAAACTGGCTTCACAAATGTCCTCAGAAAAGCCAGGTTTCCAGGGAAAGGAATATTGGGTCCAGAATCAGAAGTGCTTGAGTTCTAGGTCCTATTTTGCAGCTATAAAAAACTGCTAATACATTGAGGCAAGTCACTTACCTTTCTGTTCTAATAATTTTCTCATTTATAAAACTAATTTGATGCTAATTATTGCATAGTCTTCATTTTTCATTCATTTTAGTTTTATTTATGTATTCATAACTCAATTTCATGTCAAATTAAGTTTGAGGCAGCTTCCAAAATAAATAGAAAAAATAAGTAGGAGAGTCAGAAGAAGAGGAAAAATATGGAGAGTAAAAATAAAATGAAGTCAGGGGAAGGGTTGGTGGACAGTTTGCATGGTGTTGTATTTGGGTATAAGCTCTTCCACGGTCAATGATTCCCATCTTAGTGTGAATTGACGTATTCATCTCTGCTGTCAGAGACAAGGTTTTCATAGTAGGAAAGAGTAGAGAAAACATAAAAAAATCCCTAAATAACTAAGGGAGGT
This sequence comes from Callorhinus ursinus, assembly GCF_003265705.2. Classification (NCBI taxonomy): domain Eukaryota; kingdom Metazoa; phylum Chordata; class Mammalia; order Carnivora; family Otariidae; genus Callorhinus; species Callorhinus ursinus. The sequence continues at coordinate 22,171,605 of NW_027397064.1, forward strand.
AAAATTCTTTAATTATTTTCCAGTTTTGTTTCCACTGGTATATACCGAAAAAAAAAAAAAAGAAAGGAGCAAATCTCTAAAACTTAATGTAGGCCAGTATTTTTAGGCTCTGACTATATATCCAAATCATCATATAATTTCTACGATAAAAATCTCATAATTCCAGAACTTAAAATATCTGTTCATTGATGCCGATGTAGGAAATAATCCTGTATAATACTTGCTTTTCTGACACTCCTGCCATTAAACCATAGAATCTTCATGTAACTGATACTTACAAATACTTTCTGTCATTTTCAGCCACTCTCCATTTTTTTTTTCCTTCCTCGGCCCCAAATTATGGAAGCAGTTTTTAATGTCTCACAGATGTATTCCCTTCCAATCCAAAATGAGCCTTAATAATGTAAGTGTCAGGAACTGTTCCTTAGCAACTGCAAAAGGAGCTTTTACATGGACACACGTTTCTAGAGAAATTACGTTTGGAACTCACAATAGTGCAAAGAAACTTACACTAAAATTATCTCTTGCATCTGGTAGGAGAGATAGGAGTAGTTCAAGTATCTCAAGGATGTTTCTTAAGGACTCTCCCTAGGTCAGTTACGTTGTATTATTTTGCTAGCAAGCTTGTGTCACTTTAAAGCAAGATTCAGACTCTGAAAGTAATACTAACCTCTTCTGCTAAGTGATTTAAATGATCACAGTTTTCAAAAGATAAAAAAAACAATAATTTTGCCACGATATTTTGTAATTTCCTTTCTCACGTATAAAATAATTTTATTCCCCTAAGAAAACCTGCTGAGTTAATAGGGAAGAATTTCCACTACAGGGTACTAAAAATTCACAGTAACCCTTACAGTTCATACAAAGAAAATCAAATTCTATTTTAGTGAAGTTTTCATAACAGCCTTTTGGCTAATAATGTTGAAGAATCATGATATATTTAAGAGATATTAATTCTAGTAATAGTCATTTATCTTTGATGTCAAAGAGAGACAAAGGCTTGGGAAATAGAAGATTTATGAAGACATATTATAGACTCACTTGGTAGATGTTAGATTTTTTAGTCTTCCTCTGAAACGACAGATAATGAAGCTTTATCAACTTCCTTTTATTAAGGCTAAAAATATATCCTATAATAGGATCATAAACATTTAATGAAACTCACAGCTGTACTGAATTTTAAAATTAGATGAGAATGGACAAAGTAGTTCATAGAAAAGTAAATCAGCATAACTCATACATTATGATTTGACAACCCAGCTTGTTTAAATTTAATATATCTCCGGGCCTGACCTCTGTCCTGGAGTCCAGACATGTATTTCCAACTTCCTAAATGAACCTGGGTATCCAAAATGAGTTGATTTTCTTCCCAAGCACATCTGGATATCTGAGACATGTCAGTAGAGAAAGCTCAAATGCAAGAAGATAGAACAGGATAATTGACCTTCCTTTTATTCTTCTGCTTTCTGAGAAGACTGAAATTCTTCTCTCTGTCTTAACTTGGGTTCCTCAGAAACACTCTGAAATGAGGACTCATGCGAAGGTAATTAATAGGAAGCTTTCCCAGGAAAAATCATAGGGTTGTAACGGGACTAGCTAGATGACTAAGGAGGGATATGTTATCAAGCAAAGTTTCATGAAGAGTAAGTTTGACTCTGTCCCACAAAGAATGTCTAAAGACAGGTAGGCCACACCTCAGATTTATCTTGACCAAGACAAAGTAGCTGCAATATTTATTCTCCTGTACCTGTCAATCATTGGTTAAGAATTGTCCCTGGGATGATATAAACTCCCAGGTACTTCTTTTTTTTTTTTTATGTTATGTTAATCACCATACATTACATCATTAGTTTTTGATGTAGTGTTCCATGATTCATTGTTTGCATATAACACCCAGTGCTCCATGCAGAACGTGCCCCTTTAATACCCATCACCAGGCTAACCCCTCCCCCCACCCCCTCCCCTCTAGAACCCTCAGTTTGTTTCTCAGAGTCCATAGTCTCTCATGGTTCATCTCCCCGTCCGATTTCCCCACCTTCGTATTTCTCTTCCTACTATCTTCAACTCCCAGGTACTTCTAACAAAGTGAAGCAAAATGAGTTCTAGCAGCCTGAGGCCAACCCCCTAAGAGACACAGTGCTGGCCACTTAAGAGTGAAACACACCTGGAGCCAGTGCGCTCGGGAATGAAAAAGGATCCAAGCAAGCTATGGTGGTGCACCGACCACCACCAACCATGTCTGCTCCAATCTCCATGCTGATTACTGTTTCAACTTATTTTCCTAATACCTATCTTTATTCTTCTTTAAATGTTATTTACACAGGGGTACCTGGGTGGCTCAGTCGTTAAGCGTCTGCCTTCAGCTTAGGTCATGATCCCAGGGTCCCGGGATTGAGCCCCGCATCGGGCTCCCTGCTCAGCGGGAAGCCTGCTTCTCCCTCTCCCACTCCCCCTGCTTGTGCTCTCTCTTTCTCTCTCTGTCAAATGGATGAATAAACTCTTTAAAAATTTAATAATGTTATTTACACATATGTGGTCTTCTCTATGCATCCTGGAGTGGGGGGATATAAATTCTTGACAGTAGAGTGCTACAGATAGGCCAAAGCTGAAGTTCCTTCTCTGTTCCACAACTTCCTGAGGCCAGTTTATCAACTGTATTATTGGTCAGCTCAGTGTTTTAAAAAACTGAATAGGAACGCCTTCAGATGAAGCATGTTTTCTCTAATTCATCAGAATTTCCCACCAGTATAAATTATAATTTGAGGGACGCCTGGGTGGCTCAGTCATTAAGTGTCTGCCTTCCGCTCAGGTCCTGGGATCGAGCCCCACATCGGGCTCTCTGCTGGGCGGGAGGCCTGCTTCTCCCTCTCCCACTCCCCCTGCTGTGTTCCCTCTCTCGCTGTCTCTCTCTCTCTCTGTAAAATAAATAAACAAAATCTTAAAATATATATGTATATAATTTGATTCAGCTGCATATAACAAAAAAAAAGAGGGGCGCCTGGGTGGCTCAGTCGGTTAAGGCTGCCTTTGGCTCAGGTCGTGATCCCAGGGTCCTGGAATCGAGCCCCGCATCGGGCTCCCCACTCTGCGGGAAGCCTGCTTCTCCCTCTTCCACTCCCCCTGCTTGTGTTCCCTCTCTCACTGTGTCTCTCTCTGTCTAATAACTAAAAATAAAATCTTTTAAAAAAATCCAAAGCAATAGTGGTTCTCAAAGTATGGTTTCCAGACCAACTGCATTAGCCAACAAATAATATGGTTCTATGAAGTCATCAAGGACCCAGTGTCCTCCTACCTTCGTGGGATTTAAAAAAAAAAAAAAAAAAAGGCTGTTTTAGCAGCACCATCACATCCCCATATCAAAATGGAAGAAGATGCAAGAAAGGATGTGAAGGGCTTATGCAAGGTGTTTTTAAAGGCTACTAATGCATTTTATAGGTCATTGCCCTGAACCAGTATTGTGCTGGTAAACATTTGATAAACAGCCCTCCAATTATCATTGTGTAAATACTCCTGCCATAGCCAAGTTCAAGCTACCAACCTGACATCATTGAACAGAGATGGGGAAAGACATGCACAGTTAAGTAAAACAAAGAACATGATATTTGGTGCATAATTGTTCACGAATATGCAAAAATCCCTTACATGAAGGAGCAACGTTAAAAAGGAATGCTAGACACAGTTGCATAGCAACCTTCCACAGTGAAGGGTATTCCTGTTCTGTGTATTCATGGGGTCAGTATGTTAAAGAGCCTTGCTGGCTCACTCTTTAGTTCAAGAATTTCCTTGTAGAAGATAAAGCCATTAAAACTATCCTGCCTCCTCTTTTACACAAAATTTCTGCCAGTCAACGCTTGGTACATTTTGTCGTCCCTTTTCCCAACACACATCACAGTGATGGTGGTTGATGATGGTTCTCAATCTCAGAATATATCTGAATCAAGTCTCATTTCTATTCTGTGCCTAACAGATTTTTGCTGTGGTTAGGTTACAGGGCTCTAATTTAGGTCCAACTGAGTTTGAACTCAACTCTGCCATTTGCTATTTAAATAACTTGAAAGATCTCATTTTATCTTTGTGTGTATGTGTGTATTCCAATAAAACTTCATTAGTGAACATTGAAATTTCAATTTCACATAATTTGCACGTGTTATGAAATACTATTTTTCTTTTGACTTTTTTCAATTATTAAAAAGAATTAAATTATTTTTAACTTGACATTCTATACAAAAAAAGGCAAAGGGACAGAACTGGCGGGTAGGCTGAAGCTTACCAACCCCTGCTCCCCCTGTATCTTCTTTAAAACACAGCATTACTGATATTTAAATCACCTACTAAACAATTCACCCATTTAAAATATACAGTCCAAGGTTTTTAAATACATTCACAGAGTCATGCAGATCCCTTAATCTAATTTTAGGGCATCTTCCTCACTCTCAAATGAAATCCAGTGGCAAATACTTCCATTTATCCACTGAACCCTCCCAACTCCTGCAGCCCTAAGCAACTTTTCTACTTTCAAGTAGAAAAGTTTGCCTATTCTTTTATATACACAGCGTCCGATAACATGTAACCTTTTGTGCCTGACTTCTTTCACTTACATAACATTTTCATGTTTTACCCAAGTAATAGCATGATCAGTACTTCATTTATTTTTATGGCTAAATAATTCTCTATCTTGTTGATTTTCTGTCTAGTTGTTCTACCCATTATTGAAAATGGAATATGGAAGCTTTTAACTATTATTGTTGAATTTTCTATTTCCTCCTTTTAATTCTGTCAGTTTTTGCTGCATGTATTTTAGAGCTCTGCTGTTGGATGCATATATGTTTACAATTATTGTATCTTCTTAGGAGACTGACCCTTTTGTCATTATTAAATAACCCATTTTTATGTCTAGCAATATATTTTGTTTTAAAGTCTATTCTGTCTGATGTTACTCTAGCCATTCCAGCTCTTTTATATGGTTGCTGTTTGCATTACATGTATGTGTTCCATTCTTTTACCTTCAACATATTTTTTTATTTTTAAATCCAAATAGTACCTCCCATAGATAGCATATAGTTTGATTTTTTTTTGTTTTTCTGTTGAATATAATTTTCCTATTTCTTATTTTTACTGGATTGTTTAATACATTCACATTTAGTGTTGTTACTGATATGGTTAGATTTACATGTCATTTTGTTTTTTTTATTTTCTATATATCTCATGTCTTTTTTGCACCTATATTCCTCCTTTATTGCCTTATTTTACAGTGAGTGGACATTCTCCACTGGAACATTTTAATTCCTTTAATGATATGTTTAATTATATGTGTATGTTATTTTCTTAGCAGTTGCATCAGAGCCTACAAAGTGCATCTTATCAGAATCTACTTCAGATTTATACTGACTTAATTTCAATAAAATCTAGACACCCCACTCCTATGTAGCTTAGTTCTCTCTCCACTTTTTCTCGTGCTATTACTGTTACACATATTAAGTGTATATATGTTGTAAATCCAACAATATATTGTTCTAATTATTATTTTATATACCCTTATGTATTTTAAAGAAACTTAGAGAAGAAAGAAACCTAGTATTTAATTACAGAGTTTGTAATTTTAACTTTCCTATTTATCTTTTGGGGTTCTCTTCATTTTTTTTCTACCAGATGTACATTATCATCTATTGTCATTTCCTTACTCTGATATAGCTTTGTTCACACCCTTCTCCTTTATGCCATTATTATCAAATACATCTCTCTGTTATAGACCCCCAAATATAATTATATTCCTATTGTATTATGCAATTCCTTTTAAAATCATGCAAGAGGTGAAGGGAGAAAAAATATGCAATTACATTCTCTTTTATAATTACCTACATACCTACATACTTCCCGTATGAGATTCCTACAGGTGCTGTAACAAATTACAATGAACTTCATGGCTAAAAGCAATGCAAATTTATTCTCTAGTCAGTTTTAATGGACCAACATCAAGATGACAGCAGGGCTGGTTACTTTTGGAAGCTCCAGGAGAGAATGAGTTTCTTGTTTCTTCCAACTTCTAGAGGCTGCTCGTATTCCTTGAGCTGTGGCTCCATCACTCCAGTCTCCACTTCTATTATACATCCTCTTGCCTATCACCCTGTCTGATCTTCTTGTATCCTTCTTATGAAGACAACTGTGACTGCATATGGTTCCATCTGGACAATCTAGGAGAACCTTGTCATTGCAAGACCTTTAATTTAATCACACCTGCAATGTCCTTTTGCCATATAAGGTAATATTATTAGGTTCCAGGGATTAAGGTGTGGACATCTTTGTGGGGACTACTATTCAGCTTACCAAAATCTACCATCTGGTCCCCAAAGATTCAAGTACACTTCACATGCAAAATACATCCAAAATCCCCCAAAGTCTCAACCCATTACAGCATTAACTCAAAGTACAAAATATTATCTAAATATTACTAGCTCAAAAGTCCCAAGTCTAATCATCTAAATCACCTGAATCAGGTATGATTAAGATGTTCAGTATGATCCATTCTGGGGCAAAATTCTTCTCTATGTCTGGACCTATGTATCTAGAAAACAAGTTATTTGCTTCCAAAATACTATGGTGGGACAGGCATAGGATAATAGTTATTGTCATTTCCATTCAAAAAAAGGTGAAAGTTGAAGAAAGAAAGGAGTAACCAAATGGAAGAAAGAAATGAGTCACCTGTCCCAAGCAGTTGAGATTGATTTTCCTGAGTATGTGCAGCCTCCATATGTGCACAACCTTTCTGACTCCCACAGTTGAGTGTGATCCCAGGAAGGCTTTTTTTGGCTGTCTCTTTCACTAGTTCTGTCTAGTGAACTTCTGACTACTCTGCAATTTTGTTTGCATCAGAACTACCAGCCTCCTCTTAATTGCTCTCCACCAGGATCGCCATTCTGCATGACAACACCCTTAGGGATGGAGTTCTCCTCTTTCTGTTCCAAATAAGAATTGTCCCCTCAGGTAAAACTGCCAAGCTCTTCCTCTTTATGGCCTGCCTTACCCCTTGGGCAGAATCCCTGTGCCATTGCACCAGAGCTGGGGTTGGGGGTCTGCTTTTCCAGGAGTGATACTTCTACCCTACAAGTGGTCACAGGGGCAAGTGGTGACTGCCCCAGCTCTCCTCGGCTTGACTCTCTCAACATGGAACTTCAACTCCATGAGTGAGGTGGGAGAAGTGGTGGCAGGAAGGAGGAAGTTTATAATCAGGACCTCAATATTCTCAATCTCTTGTGCCTGGAGCAGAGCTTCTGCTTTAAAAATGGGGATTGGGTAGGGAGGAATGTCCTCTCAGCCATGCCTACTTCTACAATACGGCTCTGGGAGAAATAAGAACTTCTGGCAGTCAGCTCCTCATGGTAAGATTTATGGCTCCGAACAGGGAGCTGGAGGAATAGGGAGCTCCCATCTTAGATACACACACTGGGGTAGAGCTTCTACAACACTAAGCCAAGTAACAGAATGGGTCATGGTTCAAATATTACAGAATCTCATTGTTCTTAAGACTCTCTTGAATAAATCCTTTCCCATTTGCTGTATGTTCTTAGGACAATTTCCAGAAGTTTAAATAAATGTTTTTCGTAACATACACCAGTTACTTTTTTATTTGCTTGGGAGAGAGTTCTTGTCATTCTGGAAGTCCTGCTCCCTAACCTCTTTAAGCCTCATGTCCCCCATCTGTAGCATGAAGATGATGATGATGGTTGTATGAGGATTACACATTGATGCGTTTTCAATAGCTGGGAGATACTAAATACCAAAAATAAGGCTACCTATAACTAGAAAAATATGCAGTTATATTCTTCCATTTTAAGCAATTATATTTTACTAAGATCCCTTAGTTAACACAAAAGTAGCAGCAATGCATTATAGAGCAGAAAAAAAATTAGGGGATATGATCCTCTCAAGCTAAAGATTACTCCATATATGTAGATACTCAAGTTTTAATTTCAGCTCTGTCACGGACCTCTAATGAAATTTTTGAGAGTCTATTCTACTGCACAAACATTGCTTCATTATTTAGTCTTGTTCTTTATTTTCACAGTTTACCAAATGATTGGATATGGAACCTGCCCTAATGAAGAAATAGCTTTCTCAAGGAACAGTACTCTTTTCTTCATGTGAAATGTAAATAGAAAAGATAGTCTTAAAACACCGTCTTGTCAGGAAATAGCAGTTGGTTGAGTATATGCATGAATATTTGTGACATGAAGACAAAGTGTTCTACAACAATGAGGTAGTTCCATCCCTCTTCTTGGAATGCTGAAACTCTGCTTGACCCTGGAACAAACCTGAATGGAAAACAATCAGTTATTTCAGAAAAAAAAAAAAAAAAAATTTAAGCATTATAGCTTCTGGTGACTCACTTAACACTTGGACTTGCCCAAACTGGTTCTGGTGGTTCCTTTTTCTGCGTTAGCCAGCCGGGAGATTACCTAAAGTAAGCTGGTCTTGATTTCTAATGTGGACTATACCTGTTACTTTTTTAGTTATGTAGGTGGATTTGTACTCATTCGTCTATAATTTCTTCCAAGAATAAATTCTCTGTATTTGTAAGTCATAAAACCTGGAGTGGGGTGAGTTAGAAACACTGCATTAGAACCTCATTACATCAGTTTTACAAAGCCTATCTCAAATTAAAACAACTTTCATAAAGTTTCTGAGCACTTAAAACTTCCATACGTTGAAAAATATGTATCCATTTTACTATGTTTGATGCCTGTAATTCCATTAAAGCAAAGTTTATCTCATTTTAAACCACTGGCTCTTATTTATATGAAAATAATTTTAGAGGAGTTATTATTGTAAACTATGACGAGTTATGAACTACTTTATTGTTTTATTTTCAACTGTGCAATTCTTTGAGATAAGTCTTTGGTAAATGGAAGAAGACACTGAAAGCAAAATAAATTATCTGAGAATGGTTGTCACCAGACGAATCTTTCAACACTGGAAAAATGGCATCATGAAAGATTATATAGACCCCAAAAGGAAAAGTAGAATCTCCTGCACACACACAAAATTCAATCACTTCTCAATTGTCCCTAGGCCAATATAGAATCCCAACTGCACTACATTAAAGTTGTATTTGAAGATATACCAAAAGACAGCACTAATGTGTGTGTCCAAAAAGCCTGATAGTTTGTCAGGGGCAATGAGGCAGTGCCATATAAAGAGAATCTGACAGTTCTTCATAGCTTCAAAACAAGCATAAATCAAATGAACAACAAAGAAGAATCTAGTATAAGATGTAGGGTTATTTTTTAACTGTACCTTCATATAGATGACAAATATACATCATTAATTTATTCTAGTTAGATCCCCATTTCCATTCCTAATACCGGTTATTTGTTTTCCTTTAGTTCTTAATTTTGCCACTCTCAATTAGTTTTTATGTTATAGATCTTCTTCATTGTGTATATATTATTTCATCAATCTGTGCATTTGCTTATTATTCTCTACTGTCTTGCTTTTATTCTATTGTTCTAACTCCCAAAATTCAATGATTACCTCACTATTTTTTCCATCTTTTGTGTTTTCCCTTAGGTATTTATACAAAGAGCTAAAAATGTCTCTCTAAGAACTTCTATTACTGGGTCCAACAAATATCTAATACCGTGCATTCACTGAAATCTAGTTCTAAACGTCATAATTTATATTTTTAATTATTTTTTGGACCCGCAACTGCTTAGAATTTTAGGTTTTTAGTTTGCCAAGATAGGACTATGAGCTTTCTTTCCTTATTTAGTTTATAAATTAATTACATTTTGATCTGAAAGTGCAATCTACATGATATTAATTTCTTGTTATTTATAGAGATTTCCTCTGAACCTAATAGTGGATTATTTTTATAATCAATATGTAATTGAAAAGACTGTATTCTTTATTTGAGAGTCTATAATTGACCAGTTCAGGTTTCTAAATTTATTATTCAAATTTTCTTTATCATCACCATTTTTTGCTTAGCTTGAATTTATTGACTTTTGAGCAAGGTGTTAAAATTATCCAATTATGGGGGCACCTGAGTGGCTCAGTTGGTTAAGCATGGGGCTCTGGATTTCCACTCAGGTCATGATCCCAGGTCATGAAATCAAGCCCTATGTGGGTCCATGTGGGCATGGAGCCTGCTAAGAGTCTCTCTCCTTCTTCCTCTGCCCTAACCACCCCCAATGCCCCTGCTTGTGTGCTTGATCTCTCCCCTAAAAAAAAGAAAAACAGATTATTCAATTTTGTGGTAGATCTGCCAATTTCTTCTTATAATTCTGTCCGTTTTTACCTTATATCTTTGAGGCAATTTTGTTATACTATATGCCTACACCTAAAGACTCAGCAATGTTTTGTCTTTCTGGTGAGTTGAAACTTTATAATTAAATACATATCCTGTCAATAATAATTTTTCTCTGGTATTAATATACCTTTTTCTCTGGTATTAATATACCTATGCCAGATTAATTTGGGTAATTTTCTCTGGTATTAATATACCTATGCCAGATTAATTTGGGTAATTACCTTGTGATTCTTTTTTCTATCTCTATACATCAGTCATGTTTTAAGTGAATGTTTTGTGCAATCGCATTTTATTTATATTTTTAAAGATTTTATTTCTCTATTTGACACAGAGGGAGAGAACATAAGCACAGGGAGAAGCAGGCAGAGGGAAAGGGAGAGGCAGGCTCACCGCTGAGCAGGGAGCCGACCTGGGGGACCTGAGGCTCTTGGGGCTCCATCCCAATCCCTGCGATCATGACCTGAACTGAAGGCAGACGCTTTACTGACTGAGCCACCCAGGCGCCCCTTGTGCAATCACATTTTAAATGAATCTCTTATAAACAACATTTAGTTGGGTTTTCAAAAAAATCTGGCTTTAAAAGCTTTGTTTTTTTAACTTGCTAGTTTTACTAGTATACATCATGATGATTATATCCAGTGTATTTTGATTTGTTTCTTCTATATTATTATACTACATTATATTACTGTATGTCCTATGTTTCCATTTATCATACATTTTCTTTCTTACTTTTTCCATTCTTACGGCCTTCTAATGAGTGGATGATTTTTCTTTCTCCCTATTTTCCCTTAACTTGTTTAGAAGTTTATATATTCTATTTCTATATGTTTAATGATTATCCTTATTACATAAAATACTTAATTGATTAACAAAATTTAAAAGTAATCATTATACAGAGGGGACCAACTAAATAATTTATTTTACTTCAAATGATAGGTTATAATAAATGTTTTTTTTAAAAAGCATCCCAGTATGTGCTGATACAGAACAATCTCCAATTACACAGTTTAATAAGAAAAAGGAAGGAACAATTACGTAGTAATGTGTTATTATTTTTGCATACACAGACACATATGCAAATGAATGAATGTACAAAATATCTCTGGGAGTATACCTAAGAAGTTGGTAACAGTGGTTGCCTCTGGAGAAAGGAAATAGGCACCACATGTGGAGTAAATGTGGGAATTGAAAATAATTTTCACTGAATACCTTTATACATTTGAATTTTATACAACACATATATGATTTTCAAAAAGAGCAATAATGATTTAAAATAGATTAACCAGTACCTCTTCTCCCAAACAATTCAAGAGACTTAGAATGTTTTAATCCCAATCTTCCTGTGTCTCCATCCTTATTAGTAGCTTATATATCAGTTAGTGAGAAGTACCATCACTGAAATGCACTTGCTGATTTCCAAGGGTATGATGGGATCTTGAAGTCCTAAAGCTAAGTAGACACAATTACCTAGTAGATAGCAGAGGTACAGATTGGCTATATCTCTTATTTGCAATGTATATTCTGTTTGGAGACATCCGAGAGTTTTCTTAAACAAGAAAGTGTTCTCCGTGACCCCCCACCATAAGCATTCACTCTCTCTCTCTCTCTCACACACACACACACACACACACACACACACACACACACGTGCACAAAAAAAATCTGATGCTAGTTCTTAAGATAACATTCTTGTCACTATCATGAATGTGAAAAATACTTTGGGGGAAATATCAGGACAATTTGGTGATTTGTAATAAGATCTTAAGAAGGACCCTTTCTTTTGCCCCAGAACTGGTTACTAAGACCCAAAGTTCAGGTAAAAGTAGCCTCAAGTAAGCTCACTCTAAATAAAGTAACAAATAGTTGAGTAAATAGTAGGAGCTACATACCTATTTTGGATATAAGAGGCATCTGAATCAGCAACCTCCCCCTCCCCCTGCTATAATCTCAACTGCAATCTTCCCTATTGTCTATAGAGAGAGAAAATACAGGAAGAGTGAGTGCTAAGGTTTTTATTTACCCTTCCCACCCCCACCTCCATCCCTTAGGTGGAAGAAGACAATGTGATGGGAGGGGTGCTTTGCTTCCCAAAGACTAATAAGAGAGGAACTCCAAGAAAATCACTCATAAACAATTGAAAGTGCCCATCAGAATCGGAGAGTGACACCCCATCCAGTTCAGCTGATGTATTTGTTGTTTTGTTGAGCCTACCACAGCCAAGAAAAATATGATTGGAAAATGACAACTGGACAAAGACAAGAAGGGAATGTGGCAGCCAACTCTTCTATCATTTATCATTGCAGGGCTCGCTAGGTTTCCTATGATCCAAGAAACACAGATGTAACGTTTGCTCCATCTAGCTGGTACCTAAGAAGGGAAAGCCTGACAAGAAAGGGGAAGATCGGCAGAGAGTAGCCATGGAGGATAATCACAAGGGCTGAAGTGTTCTGGAAAAGGAAAAACCTATTGGTGCAGGGAGCTCCAGAAAATAGAATCTTCTCCAAATGTCATTAAGGATGGCAAAGTTTTTACTATTGATAGAAGGCAGTAATTTTAAAAAAATAAGAGAAAACCTTTTTGTGTGTTCGTATACTATTGAGTTCAAAAGGTGCAAGAAATAGGTTATAAATCCACAGAATGCTGAAAGAGGACGAACCAAAGAAGAAATAATGAAGACTCTGAGGTTTCAACTTCAGGCCACTTGGAAGATGGTAATTCTCCTAACCAAGGGAAAGGGGCAGGGAGGATCAGTGGGAGGGGCTGGGATAACTGATGGGTCGGACATTGCAGTTCCACAGAGTGCTGGGATTTCCAAAAGGAAGTGTCCAGAAGGTAACAGGAAGTGCGTGAAAGGAGGTAAAAAGGAGGTCAAGGAGTAAAGATGTGGCAATGGTTCAGAAAGAGATGATCACCAAGCATAAGAAACGGAATAAATTCTCCATGGTAGATGTTCATTAATGATACACGTACATCTCTCTAAATCATAATGCAGGTTTCCTTTTGTCTACCTCAGGTCACAAAAAGAAAATTTAAATATTTAAATATTGCATTAAAGTAATGATGGAAAAATCAAAACAGAGTGGCCTATGCCTTTTAATTATTCTTATTCCTTCATTGATGAAACTCTAAGCTCTTACATTTGATGATAGCCATTATATTTATAATAAAGTCCCTTCTATTCTTCATGAAAAAGACATTTCTTTTCAAGAAAGCCAAACTTCGTTGAAAGATCCTGTCACTCAATAACTCCAGCTTTGCTATTTAAACAGCCTGGATTTGTCCTTAACGACCAGACAAGTGTCTGTCACTGTAAAATTAGGCAAGTCTAACTTTTAACTTTTGGAAAGTTACAGTTAACTTTCTGAGAACCATTCTTCACAGGAATGGGAGAACAAAAGTATAAGGGCCTAATTTCCTAGATATATAATCTCTCTCAACCAAAAACATAAGCTATATTTATTTTTTCTATAAATTTGTCTATTATCACTTGAACCTCATTCATAAAAACTAAAAATTAGACTGTTCATTTGAAATAGTAGAGGTGTGTGATGTTCTGGATGTTCATGGTATTTAATAAAGCATACCCTAATAGGAACAAAGAAAAAAAAACCCACCTTTCTTCTAAAAGCAAGGGTGTTCCCCCCCCATGGCACTTTATGACACTTGGCAGCTCATTATCACACTTCACAGAGTCTCGTGTCAGCATGTCAGATTTCTCTAAATTTTGACAGAATTAAAGTAGTGCCGTTTGTTATAATTGATATTGTACAGTTAATCAGGCAGTGGCTCCATAACAGACTAACATTCTCAAAAGGCTTAATTACTGAACTGTGAAGATTTACTGCCATCTGGAAGTTCCTTTCCAAAGTTCTGTTCCTGCATTTTATGTAGGGTTCACAAAAATAACTTGGTCCATTTAGAAATCATGCCCTCGATTTGAAGATTAAAATTGTTATTTTTGGAATCTCATTTGGCCTAGAGATCATAGAAACCTTATGAAAAATAAAGGAGCAATGGCAAATGAGAATGGAGGAAATAAAAGTGGGAGCTCTGGAAATTATTTTCTTGATGTCATGTTTAAAAGTACAGACTCTGGAGCCAGATGGCTGGAGTTCAAACCCCAATTCCACCACTTACTCAGCATGTGACCTTGGACAAGTTATTTAAACTTTTTGTGCCTCAGTTTCCTTGTCTGTAAAATGAGGATACTAATAGCACTTACATTATAGGGTTAGAGTAAGGATGAAATGTAACAACATTTGAAAAGTGCTTGGAACTATTCCTGGCATGTTGTAAGAGCAATAAAAGGGCTTGCTGTTATTGTCATTATTATTGTGCTCATTCTAAGAAACAAATATACCATTTGAAAAGATTCTTCTGGCTAGTAAACTCCCTGCCCTAAAAAGTCATTAAGATAAATACAAAGTAGCATCGTCACTGCTCAGGAATCCTATAGCCAGGACCTCTCCTTTTGAGTAAAAGGTTGAACTGGATTTTCTCAATTTCATCCTGGCCTAAGAATCTATGATTCTATAAAATTAATTATAACAACTGCTATGTATTGGATTGTGTCCCACCAAAATTTCTATGTTGAAGCTATAACCCCCAGTGTGATAGTATTTGGAGATGAGGCCTTTGAGAGGCACTTAGGTTTGAGTGAGGTCATGAGGGTGGGGAGGAGATCGGTGCCATTGTAAGAAGACACCAGATGGCTGGCTTCCTCCCTCTCTTCACTATTTGAGGACACAAGAAAGAAGCCACCTGCAAGCCAGGAAGAAAGACCCTTCACTAAGGGACTAATTGAACGGCACCTGGATCTTGGACTTCTGTGAGAAATAAATTCCTATTGTTTAAGCTAATACAACCAGTAAGATAACTGATAAATTTCAGAAAAGGAGGCTTTTATCCAGAAAAAACATTAATTCATAATTCTCTATCTTGCTGATGCAGAAGAAGGTGCTATGAAGAATAAGAACAAGAATGAAAAGAAGCAGAAGAAAGAGAAGGAGAAGAATTATTGCTGTTGTGGAAATTCTTTCTTAGTAGGAAGTTAGAAATAATTTCTGGAGAGAAAGTGAGGTCTTCTGTAGCCTGAGTAGAACCCCAGGAGGATATAGCAAAATACATGGGAAAAAAGAAATAATAAAGAAGTACATTAGTCATTCTGAAGAATGAGAAAATTATTGATTTAGACAAAACAGAATTGATTTTATAAAATCAGGTCATACATTGCTGATATAACCAGAAGTTTAAATTTCATATTTTTGTGAATTTTTGGGGGCACCTGGGTGGCTCATTCGGTTAAGCATTTGCCTTCAGCTTAGATCATGATCTCAGGGTCCTGAGATCGAGCCCCACGTTGGGCTCCCTGCTCAGTGGGGAGTCTGCTTCTCCCTCTCCGCCTGCCCCTCCCTCCTGCTCATTCTCTCTCTGGCTCTCTCTCTCTTTCAAATGAATAAATTTTAAAAAAATTGTGAATATTTTAAAATCACTGTATATCCTTCTATTATTGTAATTTTTGTTAGGGATCCACAGTGTTTCACTGAACAGACATACCACAATTTTTGAGTAAATCCTGAATTGATAGTAATTTATCAATTGTTTTCCCTTGTTTAATGATATGATAAATATTCTTATGACCATAGTATTGGACACCTCTTAAGCACTTCTTCAGATCCTTTAATTCTTACCTGTTTTATCACGGACTCTTCTGTGACAACCATTTCTGTACAAGGTCTAACCGGCTTCACATAGATGCTACCAGATAGCATCTTTCCTTAGGCACCTGTGATGAGTCTCTTGACTCCTATCCCAAGAATTCTCCATTGATTAGAAGGCATGGGATTCCAAGAAATCTCCTGGTGCCCATGCCTCATGGGATGAAATTTTGATCAATAGGAATGAACCTGGTGGATATAAGCTTATCACCTTTCTATCCCAGGATGGACAGACACGATAAGAATTTTATCAAATTTCTCAGATGGTCTACAGTATTTAACAACCAGCTGTCCATAGTGATTTTCCTCTTTCTCTTCTTTGCTTCCCTGTGTAAACCTCTCCAAATAAACATGTATACATAAGCCTTTGTTTTATGCTTTCTGGGTGAAAAAAATCAAGAAAGATGGTATTAGGAATGACCCTAGAATCAGATCATCACAATAGGATTTTGGAGCTGGATTACTCAATGGTCAGACACTAATAAGGACCTCC
This sequence comes from Callorhinus ursinus, assembly GCF_003265705.2. NCBI lineage: Eukaryota > Metazoa > Chordata > Mammalia > Carnivora > Otariidae > Callorhinus > Callorhinus ursinus. Next base: position 22,188,121 of record NW_027397064.1, read on the forward strand.
CCCCACACACACACACATACACACTGATGGCATCCTAATTACTAAGGCTTTCTCCTTTGGTTGATTGAGATGAGGTATAATTAGAAGGTGAGACATCCGAATGAAGATATGAAGGCAATTATAATTACAGTTATAATTGTAAGGATTGTGGTATAGGCTAGCTTTTGTTTACTGTATTAGAAATCTTAAAAAAAGAAAATGAAGTCTCATAATAGCTAACTGTCAACTCCAGCAACCTGAAACTCAGAGATCCTCTATGGCAGCTCTGAAGGAAAATCTCATCTCCTCCAGTTACAGTGCCCACTTGGTTGAAAATCAGGCTTAAGATATAATTGTAAAGGTGGCAGAGTTTAAATGAGATTATGAGGCAGCATCTGTAGAGAACTTCTGTATCAGAGTTGGGCCCTGATAGGGAAAGGCTTGGAGCTCAGAACTAAAATGAGAACATTTGGATGGAAAAGCCTAAGAATCACACACTCTCACATTCTCAACTTGATATTTTGCTGAGGCAGCACCTTTGTCAGAAGAGAGGACTCTTCCCTTGCATGGAGAATCTGCAATGACCTCATCTGAGTCTGGTGCCTTGCAAGATGATGCAAGACCTGCCACTGAAATGCTTCTTAGCCTCCAAGTCGGTAACCAGGGTCAAACTGCCGAGTGACCACCATGTATAGTTCCTGCTCTTGGGAGAAATAGCTTAAACACCAAGAAATTGCAGAACCTGGATAATATGTATAAGCAGGAATCAAGAGAACATGTAAGAATGGCTCTTTGGCATAAATAATGAAGGTATTGGAATGAATATAGAGATTGCAGAAAATTTTTTGACATAGGGGTAGTAGCCATAACCTGTAATTCAGGATTCAGTGTCTTATCAGGAATATCTGAAACTGGTCCTAATACTTTCCTGGGATGGATTCTTGAAGCTTGCACTAAAGCAAATGAGATGATTATGAATGTTAGAATTTTCTTGGAATGGTATTAAGAAAGTGGTTAAAAAGTTCATGGAGATTGGAAGGCAAAAATGAATTTATGATGTGAATCCAGAGAATGCATGTGACAGATTATATTTCCCCCAAATGGCCACACCATTATCTCCTATCCCACATTTGATTCTAGGAACTTGCCACCCTCCCAGCAAGAGGTGGTCATTTGAATCTGGGCAGGTTTGTGACTGTTTCCATGAATAGAATGCAGTAGAATCGACATTACAAGATTTCTGAGGTTACATCACTAGTTGCTGTACTATACTCTTCACCCACCGGTCCAACTATACAGTGATTCCCTAGATTGCCTAGAGAGAGCCATGGTTGTCAAAGGTTGAACAATAAAACCCACAAAAATTCAGGATCTTGTCACATTTATAAAGTTTGTTGGGCCCATTGATTTGGGGGCATGTTAGGGTAACCTTTTTAAGTAAAGACATGAGCATGTGAACCAGACATCCTATGTGAATCACTCTGTTTCACCAATACCTCTTTATCATCACCAACCTGTGACTTCAAAGGGGTAGAAGGTCTTATAGAGCAACTGGTGCAGGAGGAAAGTAATTGGGCCTGGTTCACAGATGGGTCAACATAATACTTTGATGTTAACTAAAAATGGACTTGTGCCGTATTATAGCACCACTCAAGATGACCTAAATGACACTGGTGAAGGGAAACTCTCCCAGTGGGAAGATAGTGAGCAGTATACTTAGTTGTTTAATTCAAATAGAAAAAAAGGTGACCCAGGGTAAGGATATAGAGAGAGCCCTAGGCAGTGGCAAATGGCTAGGCTGGGTTTTCAGTGATCTAAAAACAAGTTTAGAAAATTGATGACAAGTAAATCTGTGAAAAAGGCCTATGCACTGGGCACAAAGAATGAAGATTTGTATCTGACATCAGTGCCCCAGAGCACATCCACTACAAAGAATATATGACTTATTCTGTGAATATCAACTTTACTCTGTCCTTCACTATACTAGTGCTAGGAATTCAGTGGCTATTGTGGAGAGGTACAGACTATACATGGCCTCTCTTTAATCAATACTGTACTGCTGAATGACCAAACTTTCAGCAGCAGAGATCAACACATGATATAGCATCATTCCTTGAGATAAGCTTGGTGGCTTATTACAGGTTGATTACTTTGGATCCACTTCCACTCGAGGGCCAAGGGTTGGCTATGGGTCAGGGAAATCTTGAGCTGGTGATGAGGAAAGGAGGTGATAAATAGCTATTACAACCCCTAGACGAGTGGCATTAGTGGAGATTGTGAAGTGTTTTGCTTTGGTTTTGTGTGGTGTGTTTGTTTTTCACTCATCTTCTGTAAAGTCTTTGTAGAAACTGTAGCTGTCCTTCACCTTCAAAAAGCCTATGGCAAATTTGACTTGTACATTTCCTCTTTCAGGGAACAAGTGAAGACAACCTATTCTCACAAAAAAAGAAGGCCCATGTCACAGTAGGGGAGATGTATGTAATAGAGGATATGAGCAGAACTATGTTGCAAGAAATGGGTCTGGTTAAACATCTCCTGTGCACCACATCAGATCCTCTCAGCCTCACGTTCCAGGCAATTCAAAGGCATTGATAAGCTTCAGACAAGTGCAACCTGACAGCACCTCACCTCAGACACAGGTGGAGTGATCCTCAAGCTGGACTTGAGACACTAGGATGCGGATGGATGGACATGTGCAACCTGGAAATGTGGTAGAGCTAAGTCCCCTGTGAAATGAACATTTGCCCAATGAGAGATAGGAACAGATACATACATGCTACCTCTTTTCCCCTAAGATAGAAAGCCTGAGACACATTTCATATGGCTTCTCAGATGACCTTGCACCATCAAGCAACCTCTTGCCCATAAAGGTGACTGAATTAATGTTGCATCCTCAAGCTGGCTTTCCTTCCTTCCTTCTTTTGCTCCCCTGCCCTCACTCCTGCTCCCTAGGGTAACACTGCTGTAAAGGACTCGCCCATAAAACTTTGTTTCAGGGTCTGCTTTTGGGGGACACAGGCAAAGACACTAAATTTCTTCATATATTTATGTTTCCTTAAGATAAATTCCTAGATCTGAAATTGCTGAGTCAAAGCACATTTTTATTTATTTATTTTTTTAAAGATTTTGTTTATTTATTTGACAGAGAGAGACAGTGAGAGAGGGAACACAAGCAGGGGGAGTGGGAGAGGGAGAAGCAGGCTTCCTGCTGAGCAGGGAGCCCAATGTAGGGCTCGATCTCAGGACCCTGGTATCATGACCTGAGCCGAAGGCAGATGCTTAACCAACTGAGCCACCCAAGTGCCCCTCAAAGCACATTTTTAAGACTTAAATTCATATTGCCAAAGCTGTTCTTCAGAAAGATTTTGCAGTTCACTCTCATGCATTCTCATCGTAATGAGGTATACATGAAAGCGGCCATTTCCCCACATACTCATTAATGATTGGCATTATTTTTTATTATTCTGTAATTATGTGTAAAAATGATATATCTTTGTTTTAATTTTTGTTTTTCTATTGAAGAATAAATTTGGACTTTATTCAAAAGCACATGCTTATTGTCCACTTGTTTATATTTAGAAAAGTTTATATGCTTTGACAGTGTTATATCATTTTTTAATGTAATTCCAAGAGATCTTTATTCATTAAAGTTATGAATAAATCCATTCTCTTTCTTATTCGGTGAATGCGTTTTTCCAGTTTTTTGTCTTTTGATTTTCTTTATGATGCTTTTGGACCTACAAACATTTATTGTTGTTGTTTTAGAGGTCTGTCCCATTCATGTGGTTCTTCCTGTATCAAAATTATATTGTTTTATTATGATAGTTTTATAGTGCTCTAATTAATATCTTCTAATGCTAGATTCCTATTTTCTTTATTCATTTTTAAAACTTTCTTTACTATTCTTATACAATCATTCTTTCTAAAAACCTAGTTATACGTTAAATTTAACAAGTGATTCCAGATATCTGAACTAGGTGTTCATGTATCTTTCACTTCGACTTATTTCCACTGTGAATTTTATTCCCAAATTAAACAAGTATTTAATGTCTTGAATATACTGTACATGGTCTCTTTCTATTCCCACTACTGCTATGTTAGTTTGGATTTTTGTTATCTGCTTTATTATAGTGGCCTCCCCAAAAGAATCAATACCCTACAATCTTGCCTTCTCTCCAAAGCTGTAGGGTTTTCTTTAAAGAATCAAATCTGATGAGTTGCCTGGTTCTCCACACCCTTCAGTATGAACTCCATTTAACAGAGTAGGCAAGACTCTTCATAGTCTAGCCTTTGGATTTGTCTCCTATGCCATCCCTCACCATTTTCATTCCCCTGTCCCATCCCAACCTAAAGTGGGCCTCTGTAGTTCTTCAGTTGTTCCCAGAACGGGCAATATACTCTGTCATGGGTGCTTCTGCCCAGGTTGCTGCCTCCACAAAAATTGTCTCATCCTTCTACTTGGTTGTCTGCCTGTCTAATGTCTATTCATGATACTTGGCTCAGCTTTCATCTTCCCTAAGATGCCTTTCTTGATCCAACTTTGAATTTGTTTTCTTTCCTATGTATTCCCAGTACGTCTCATACATACTGCTATCTTTATATGTTCATATTCCATGATCATGGTTGTTAAATCTTTGGAGTCAAGGACCTAGCACAGCCTCTGGCATATTTAAAAAACTCAGTTAATATATGATGGTTGAGAAGATGAATAACTCTCAGTTTTCACATCTTGAAGATGAGGATGATATTTCAACCAAACAATGTGATATAATAGTAAAATTATATAAACATACGAGAGGGGTTTGAACACTGTTAATTGTTATAGAATTACAAGATGAGAATCAAAGATATAAAGCCATACACCCAAATGGTCAGAGTGAGAGAGTTGTTATTTCCTAAAAAAAGAAGATAATGTAATCATTTACAAATTTTGTTTAAAATCCATTGATTCTCAGGAATAATTTTGAGTTCATAGATATTTTATTTGGGATTTTTTTCAATATTACTTAAAAATGTTCTTAGGGTACATAATTATCATTATTTCCACCTAACACTTATATTTTCTAACATTCTCAAGTTTAGAAACTTTCCTTTGTTAAAAGGTTATCTTTTACCTTTTTTAAATCAGTTTTATCAATTACCTCAAAAGAAGAAACCATATATATAAACATATATTATAATCTGAAAACTGTGGATAATTATACATTTGGGAGTGCTTTTAAAGGGCAAGTACACATTCTGAATAACAAGTTACATGTATTAAATAAGTATAGGAGGAGTTGGAAAGACTGATCATAAATGTCTAAAGTTGCTGACATTCTTACTACATAAAAAAAAGGAGTATGGAGTGGAACATTTTTTAAGTTCCCTGTTAAAAAGAAGTGTATAAATGGATTGCGAAACTGTGATCTCCTAAAACCTTTTAAAAAAATTAAAGACAAATTTTTACACTAACAAGTGTACCAAGCTGATTTATAGAGGCTATTCAATTTTGCTGAAGGTTTTAAATATTTTTCTTTAGTAATATACGTGTATATGCTTGCCTTTATATAAATTTTATTTTGTAATTCCTTAACAGTTATTTTAATGCAAGATGGTTATGATAAGTTTATTGGGAGCAAGATTTATTTAAGAATTGATATATAACTTAAGAAACAAGAGAGTGATATGAATCCTGTGATTTCCTTCTATTATGATCTTCTAAACATGTATACCTCTTCCCATATTAAATCCTACTTTGGATTGCTTTAATTACTTTTGTATTTTTTGCTTCTTTTTAAATGTCTTAATATCTTAAGCAACTGACATTTCTTTGGTCTCTCTCTTCTGCCTCTCTTTGCTAATGTTAGATCTATGTATAATATATTTGAAGGAACAATTTTTTATCTTTCTAAAAAGTAAGACATATATAATGGAACTTTTCAGTACAGTGTTTGACTCAAAATGTCATGAATTAAAATGATACATTCTTCAGGAAAAAGCAAAACACTTCTGTTGGATATGTGTTAGAGGAAACGTTAGGCAGTAGTTGTGGTTAAGAAGTTTCCAAATATTAAACTTCCCTTGCACTTATCAATTCCCATCTGCCAACCTTTTTTGTTTGTTTTTGTTTTTATTTCTGGCTTCCAGGATATGTATTTCACCTTCCAAGGGGTCTATAGCCCCTTATGCACTTCATTCTCTATGTTAGAAATTCCCCTGCCTCTTCTTGCTGAATCCTTATTCCCAAAACACTTCATCCAACAGAAATGAAAGCAAAACGTGAAGATGGGGCTGCACATCTGCACATGCCACTTTTGAAGGAAAACAAAAACAATGGTGTAGGAGAGTATGATGTGTAAACAAAACCTAATAATCATTTTATTCTTGTCTATTTCCTCTTCACTACTAAGTGCAAAAACATGTTGGTGTTTAAATGGACTCATGATAAATAAAAAAACATTTTTTTCATTATTTGGCACTAGGTTTGCTGAAAGTAGTTTAGTATGCTGTTTCACTCCCATCTGAAATGCCAGCATGGAATTTTTAGCATCATGGGTATGTTGTGGGATCAACACAACAGACTGAGTATTAAGTCCGTAAAAAGTGAACTTTGCATATTTTTAAATATACTTGTTAGGAAGCAAAAAAAAAAAAAAGATTTTTAAAAATTTGACAAAAGTCACATAATATAGGGTGCAATAGATTACCAACAAAGGAGTTTCAGGAGCAAGATGGGAGAGGAGTAGGAGAACTGGATTTTGTCTGGTCTCAGGAATTCAGCTGGATAGGGATCAAACCATTCTGAACACCTATGAACTCAACAGGAGATCGAAAAAAAGAAATCAACAACTCTCTGAACAGAGAAGCGACCACCCACTGGAAGGTAAGATGTGCGGAGAAGTGAATCCGAGGCGATATTCGGGAGGATAGACGGCGGGGGAGGGGGCCTCCGTCAGCCGCTTCTGGAAAGTAATAGAGCCGCGGAGCACAAAATCGGAACTTTTAGAAGTCGGCTCCGCGGAGGGACATCGCTCCACTGGCTAAGCAGGGGGTGGAAACTTCGCGGGACAGTGTGGTCTCAGGACCCTCGGGGTCACAGAAAGACCAGGGGTACCTGAGTGCAGCAGAGCTCCCAGGTATCGTAGTGGGGAAGCCGGCTGCAGAGACGGAGCCGAGGATCAGGCTTTCGGCTCGGGGTTGCCATAAACTGTGTTCGGCGACACAGTCAGGCCACTGCTCCTCCAGCAGGGACCCAACAAGCGGCAGAGCAGGGGAGACTCCCCTTCCTCCCCCGGGAGGAGCGGCGCGGGAGCTCACCACAGGGATCTGCTGGGTTTGGAGACTCCACACGGGGTCGGGTGCCAGAGATAGAAACGCTTGGGTCATAGGCCGGGTGAGCACGGAGTGCGGCCGGAGACCGGGAGACGGGAGTGACTGCTTTTCTCTGGGGGCGCACTGAGGAGCGGGGCCCCAAGTTCTCGGCTCCTCTGGGGTGGAAATTGGGAGGCCACCATTTTCACTGTCGTCCTCCAAAGCTGCACTGAAAGCTTGCAGGGAACAAAAGCTCCCAAGAGCAAACCAGAGCAGATGGCTTAGCCGGGACCGACAAGGGCGGGGCAATTCCGCCTCCTGCAAAGACGTTTGGGAACCATGGCAACAGGCCCCTCCCCCAGAAGATCAGCACGAACAGCCAGCAAGCCAAGACCAAGTTGACCGATCAAGGAGAACGGCAGAACTCCAGCGCTAGGGGAATACTGCACATAGAATTCATGGCTTTTTTACCTTGATTCATTAGTCTTTCAAAGTTAATTTTTTCACTGTTTTTTTTTTTTAATTTTTCTTTTTCCCTTTCTCAACCAACATCTTATCAATCCCTTTTTTTAAAAACATTTTAATTTTTCATTTTTAGAGTTATATTCTATCCCTTCATAATAGTTACCCTTATTTTTGGCAGATATATATATATAAGTTGTTCTCTCGTTAAAATTTTGAGATACAGCTTCTTCTAACAGATCAAAATATACCCTAAATCTCTAGTGTATGGCTTTGTTCTAGTCTCCTGCCTGATCATATTCTTTCCCCCACTTTTTTTTTCTTTCTTTCCTTTTTTTAATCCTCTTCTCTTTTTTTCAAACATCTTCTTATCAGTTCCTTTTTTAAAATTTTTTATACTTTTCATCTTTACAATCATATTCCATCCCTTCATCATATCAACCCTTATTTTGTAAATATATAAGTCTTTCTTTCTTTAAAATTTTAGGAGGCACGTTCTTCTAACAGACTAAAATACATACAAAATCTAGTGTGTGGCACTGATCTATGCACCAGCTTGATCATATTTGATCATATTCTGTTTTTTTTTGTTTTGTTCTGTTTTTGTTTGTTTTTATGATTTTCTTTCTTTTTTTTTCTCTTTCTTTTTTCTTCCTTTCCCTTTCTTTTCCCCTGGTTTCAGGTCTTTTCTGATTTGTTTAGAGTATATTTTCTGGGGACGTTGTTAACCTGTTAGCATTTTATTCTCTCATTCATCTCTTCTCCTCTGGACAAAATGACAAGATGAAAAAAATCACCTCAACAAAAAGAACAATAGGTAGTACTGTCTGCCAGGAACCTACTCAATACGGACATTAGTGCGATGCCGGGCCTAGAGTTCAGAATCATGACTTTAAAGATACTAGCTGGGCTTGAAAAAAGCATGGAAGTTATTAGAGAAACCCTGTCTGGAGAAATAAAAGAACTAAAATCTAACCAAGTCGAAATCAAAAGGCTATTAATGAGGTGCAATAAAAAATGGGGGCACTAACTGCTAGGATAAATGAGGCAGAAGAGAGAATCAGTGATATAGAAGACCAAATGATGGAAAATAAAGAGGTTGAGAAAAAGAGAGAGAAACAACTACTGGATCACGAGGGCAAGATCCGAGAGATAAGCAACACGACAAGACGAAACAACATTAGAATAAATGGGATCCCAGAAGAAGAAAGAGAGAGAGGGGCAGAAGGTATATTGGAGCAAATCATAGCAGAGAACTTCCCTAATGTGGGGAAGGAAACAGGCATCAAAATCCAGGAGGCACAGAGAACCCCTCTCAAAATCAATAAAAATAGGTCAACACCCTGACATCTAATAGTAAAACTTATGAGTCTCAGAGACAAAGAGAAAATCCTGAGAGCAGCTTGGGAGAAGAGATATGTAACCTATAATGGTAGAAACATTAGATTGGCAACAGACCTATCCACAGAGACCTGGCAGGCCAGAAAGAACTGGCATGATATCTTCAGAGCACTAAACGAGAAAAATATGCAGCCAGGAATACTATATCCAGCTAGGCTGTCATTGAAAATAGAAGGAGAGATAAAAATCTTCCAGGACAAACAAAAACTAAAGGAATTTGCAAACACGAAACCAGCCCTTCAAGAAATATTGAAAGGGGTCCCCTAAGGAAAGAGAGAGCCTAAAAGCAGCATGGACCAGAAAGGAATACAGACAATATACAGTAACAGTCACCTTACAGGCAATACAATGGCACTAAATTCATATCTTTCAATAGTTACCCTGAATGTAAATGGGCTAAATGCCCCAATCAAAAGACACAGGCTATCAGATTGGATTAAAAAACAAGACCCATCAATATGCTGTCTGCAAGAGACTCATTTTAGACCCAAAGACACCCCCACATTGAAAGTGAGGGGTGGAAAACCACTTACCATGCTAAAGGACACCAAAAGAAAGCTGGGGTGGTAATCCTTATATCAGACAAATTAGATTTTAAAACAAAGACTGTAATAAGAGATGAAGAAGGACACTATATCCTACTTAAAAGGTCTATCCAACAAGAAGATCTAACAATTATAAATATCTATGCCCCTACCATGGGAACAGCCAATTATATAAGGCAATTAATAACAAAAGCAAAGAAACACATTGACAACAATACAATAATAGTGGGAGACTTTAACACCCCCTGACTGAAATGGACAGATTATCTAAGCAAAAGATCAACAAGGAAATAAAGACTTTAAATGACACACTGGACCAAATGGACTTCACAGACATATTCAGAACATTCCATCCCAAAGCAACGGAATACTCATTCTTCTCTAGTGCCCATGGAACATTCTCCAGAATTGATCACATCCTAAGTCACAAATCAGGTCTCAACTGCTACCAAAAGATTGAGATTATTCCCTGCATATTTTCAGACCACAATGCTTTGAAACTAGAACTCAATCACAAGAGGAAAGTTGGAAAGAACTCAGATACATGGAGGCTAAAGAGCATCTTACTAAAGAATGAATGGGTCAACCAGGAAATTAAAGAAGAATTTAAAAAATTCATGGAAACCAATGAAAATGAAAACACAACTGTTCGAAATCTTTGGGATGCAGCAAAGGCAGTCCTGAGAGGAAAGTATATAGCAATACAAGCCTTTCTCAAGAAACAAGAAAGGTATCAAATACACAACCTAACCCTACACCTAAAGGAGCTAGAGAAAAAACAGCAAATAAAGCCTAAACCCAGCAGGAGAAGAGAAATAATAAAGATCAGAGCAGAAATCAATGAAAGAGAAACCAAAAGAACAGTAGAACAGATCAACGAAAGTAGGAGCTGGTTCTTTGAAAGAATTAACAAGATTGATAAACCCCTGGCCAGACTTATCAAGAAGAAAAGAGAAATGACCCAAATCAACAAAATCACGAATGAAAGAGGAAAGATCACAACCAACACGAAAGACATATAAACCATTATGAGAACATATTATGAGCAACTCTATGCCGGCAAATCAGATAACCTGGAAGAAATGGATGCATTCCTAGAGATGAATCAACTACCAAAATTGAACCAGGAAGAAATAGAAAACCTGAACAGACCTATAACCACCAAGGAAATTGAAGCAGTCATCAAAAATCTCCCAACAAAGAAAACCCCAGAGCCAGATGGCTTCCCAGGGGAATTCTACCAAACATTTCAAGAAGAATTAATACCTATTCTCCTGAAACTGTTCCAAAAAATAGAAATGGAAGGACAACTTCCAAACTCATTTTATGAGGCCACCATTACCTTGATCCCAAAACCAGACAAAGACCCCATCAAAAAGGAGAATGACAGACCACTATCCTTGATGAACACGGATGCCAAAATTCTCACCAAAATACTAGCCAATAGGATCCAACAGTACATTAAAAGGATTATTCACCATGACCAAGTGGGATTTATCCCTGGGCTGCAAGGTTGGTTCAACATCCGCAAATCAATCAACGTGATACAATATACTAACAAAAGAAAGAACAAGAATCATATGATCCTCTCAATAGATGCAGAGAAAGCATTTGACAAAGTACAGCATCCTTTCTTGAACAAAACTCTTCAGAGTATAGGGATAAAGGGTACCTACCTCAATATCATAAAAGCCATCTATGAAAAACCTACAGTAAATATCATTCTCAATGGAGAAAAACTGAGAGCTTTCCCCCTAAGGTCAGGAATGCGGCAGAGATTTCCACCCTCACCACTGCTATTCAACATAGTATTAGAAGTCCTAGCCACAGCAATCAGACAACAAAAAGAAATCAAAGGCATCGAAATCAGCAAGGAGGAAGTCAAACTCTCACTCTTTGCAGATGATATGATACTTTATGTGGAAAACCCAAAAGACTCCACCCCAAAACTGCTAGAACTCATACAGGAATTCAGTAAAGTGGCAGGATATAAAATCAATGTACAGAAATCAGTGGCATTCCTATACACCAACAACAAGACAGAAGAGAGACAAATTAAGGAGTTGACCCCATTTACAATTGCACCCCAAACCATAAGATACCTAGGAATAAATCTAACCAAAGAGGCAAAGGATCTGTACTCAGAAAACTATAAAATACTCATGAAAGAAATTGAAGAATACACAAAGAAATGGAAAAACGTTCCATGCTCATGGATTGGAAGAACAAACATTGTGAAGATGTCAATGCTCCCTAGAGCAATCTATACATTCAATGCAATCCCCATCAAAATACCATCCACTTTTTTCAAAGAAATGGAACAAATAATCCTGAAATTTGTATGGAACCAGAAGAGACCCCGAATAGCCAGAGGAATGTTGAAAAAGCAAAGCAAAGCTGGCGGCATCACAATTCCAGATTTCCAGCTCTATTACAAAGCTGTCATCACCAAGACAGTATGGTACCAGCACAAAAACAGACACATAGATCAATGGAACAGAATAGAGAGCCCAGAAATGGACCCTCAACTCTATGGTCAACTAATCTTTGACAAAGCAGGAAAGAATGTCCAATGGAAAAAAGACAGTCTCTTCAACACATGGTGTTGGGAAAATTGGACAGCCACATGCAGAAGAATGAAACTGGACCATTTCCTTACACCACACACAAAAATAGACTAAAAATGGATGAAAGACCTAAACGTGAGACAGGAGTCCATCAAAATCCTAAAGGAGAACACAGGCAGCAACCTCTTCGACCTCAGCTGCAGCAACTTCTTCCTAGAAACATCGCCAAAGGCAAGGGAAGCAAGGGCAAAAATGAACTCTTGGGACTTCATCAAGATAAAAAGCTTTTGCACAGCAAAAGAAACAGTCCACAAAACCAAAAGACAACCGACAGAATGGGAGAAAATATTTGCAAATGACATATCAGATAAAGGGCTAATATCCAAAATCTATAAAGAACTTATCAAACTCAACACCCAAAGAACAAATAATCCAATCAAGAAATGGGCAGAAGCCATGAGCAGACATTTTTCCAAAGAAGACATCCAAATGGCCAACAGACACATGAAAAAGTGCTCAACATCGCTCGGCATCAGGGAAATCTAAATCAAAACCTCAATGAGATACCACCTCACACCAGTCAGAAGGGCTAAAATTAACAAGTCAGGAAATGACAGATGTTGGCGGAGATGTGGAGAAAGTGAAACCCTCCTACACTGTTGGTGGGAATGCAAGCTGGTGCGACCACTCTGGAAAACAGCATGGAGGTTCCTCAAAAATTTGAAAATAGAGCTACCGTACGATCCAGCAATTGCACTACTGGGTATTTACCCCAACGATACAAATGTAGGGATCCGAAGGGGTACGTGCACCCCACTGTTTATAGCAGCAATGTCCACAATAGCCAAACTGTGGAAAGAGCCAAGATGTCCATCGACAGATGAATGGATAAAGAAGATGTGGTATATGTACACAATGGAATATTATGCAGCCATCGAAAGGAATGAGATCTTGCCATTTGCAACGACGTGGATGGAACTGGAGGGTGTTATGCTGAGTGAAATAAGTCAATCAGAGAAAGACATGTATCATATGACCTCACTGATATGAGGAATTCTTAATCTCAGTAAACTGAGTGTTGCTGGAGTGGTGGGGGGTGGGAGGGAGGGGGTGGCTGGGTGATGGACACTGGGGAGGGTATGTGCTATGGCAAGTGCTTTGAATTGTGCAAGACTTGAATCACAGATCTGTACCTCTGAGGCAAATAATGCAATATATGTTAAGAAAAAAAAAAAAAGAAGAAGATAGCAGGAGGGGAAGAATGAAGGGGGGGAAATCTGAGGGGGAGACGAACCATGAGAGATGTTGGACTCTGAAAAACAAACTGAGGGTTCTAGAGGGGAGGGGGTGGGGGGATGGGTTAGGCTGGTGATGGGTATTTAAGAGGGCACGTTCTGTGTGGAGCACTGGGTATTATGCACAAACAATGAATCATGGAACACTATATCCAAAACTAATGATGTAATGTATGGTGATTAACATAACAATAAAAAAAGATTACCAAGAAAGAACTTTCTATACTGTATATAATATGGACATGTTTGATCTTTTAAAATCAAATATGTCCCTTAAAAAAAGGAACTCAAAATCTTGCTTAGTGAGTAATACTTCATGTAGCAAGCAAGCAATACTTCATGTAATGGGAAAGAGAGAAATTACTCAAAACTTTCTTTAATCTTAATAGCTGGTGTTATCACCTTTGAAAATCTGATGCACACTTCTCCACTTTAGGGATAGACATAAACTTCAAGAGAAACACTGTGGGGCAAATCCTCATTGGTGGCAAGTTGCCTCTCCTCTGCCACCCAGCTGTATTTCTCAAAATATTTCTCATAAATGTCAAGGGGGCCCTTCTCTGTTACCACATTTCATCTACAGACAGCATAAAGCTTTCACAGGAAATCTTTAAGTCTTTGGTCCGCAAATGTTTAAACCTATGGTCTTTAAATATATATATATATATATACATATATATATATATATATATATATATATATTTTTTTTTTTTTTAGAGAGGAAGAGGGTAGCGGTAGAAGGAGAGAGAGAATCTTAAGCAGGCTCCATGCCCAGCATGGAGCCCAACACCAGGCTCGATCCCTCAACCCTGAGTTCATGATCTGAGCCAAAATCAAGAGTCAGACACTTAACTGACTGAGCCACCCAGCTGTCCCTAAACCTCTAGTCTTTAAAAGGCCTTTTCTCTATTTGCTGTGCCCCCTCAAGCAAGAGTCTTTTACTTACTTTTATTGTTTTGTCATTTAAAAAGTGTTTTCTGTATATTTTTAAGTACATATTTTAATATACTTTTAATTTCTACAAACAGTTGATTTCTAAAAAAATAAAGATAACTTTCTCTTCTGATTAGCAAAATATTGTATGTTCAATGTAAACAGTTCAGGCTATAAATAACCACCTTTCAACATATGTACTTCTATTTATATTTTTTACAAAAATGGGAACCTACTCTAGCCTGTTTTTTTTTTTTTTTCCCATTTAACATTACCTCCTAGAAATTCTTGTCCATAACCCAGAGAACTGGTTATTTCTTAATGAAGAGTATTCCAGGGTGCTTGGTTGGCTCAGTTGGTTAAGTGACTGCCTTTGGCTCAGGTCACGGTCCCGGAGTCCTGGGACTGAGTCCCACATTGGGCTCTTTGCTCAGTGGGGAGCCTGCTTCTCCCTCTGACCCTCTCCCCTCTCATGCTCTTTCTCGCTCTCTCTCTCTCTCTCTCTCTCTCAAATAAGTAAATAAATAAATAAAATCTTTAAAAAAAAGAATTATAAAAAAAATGAAGAGTATTCCACTGTATAACTGATACCTTAATTAGTCCATCCAGTCCCATATTTCCTAACATCAAATTTGTTTTCTATTTTCATTCCCTGAAACAATCTCCCATTTTTGTTCGTACCTTTGTGCTCACCCACAAGACTGTATCTTCAGGATGAAGTGTAAGATGGGGAAAGGCATACACATTCTTTTACTATGTTACGAATTGCCAATTTACCCTGCACAGGATTTATATCAGCCTACTCCTGGAACAACACTGTGGGAGAGTACTTGTATATAATTGTATCTCCATAGTCTCACCAATCCTGGGTTGTAGCCTTTTTTTTTTTTTAAATCAGATTAATGAAAAATAAGGCTTTTATTATTTTCTTTGAATTCCTTTTATTTCTTGTGAAATCAATGACTGTTTTCTGCCTTCGAGTTAATACTTAGAAAACATTTCCTGTTATTTCCTCACATGGCCTTTTCTCTGCACACATGCATCTCTCGTGTGTCTTCCTCTTTTTATAAGGACACAAATCATATTGGATTAGGGCCCCACCCTTATGATTTCACTATCTTAAATACACCTTTAAAAGTCCTATTTCCAAATAAGTCATATTGGGGGTTAGGCTTCCACATACGAATTTTGAGGACACAGTGAAATGTCAGCCATCTGCAAGCCAAGGAGAGAGGCCTCAGGAGAAACCAGCCCTGCCTGTACCTTGATCTTGGACTTCCCTTCCAGAACTTTGAGAAACAAATTTCTGTGATTTAAGCCACCCAGGCTGTGGTATTTTGTTACGGCAGCCTGAGCAGACTGATACATTTCCCCACCTCAAGATTAGAATATTATTAATCTAAATTTTCATCTCATGCTTTATGATCTTATTTTTTCAGTTTAAATCTCTAATTTTAAATGTCAGATAAAATTGGGATATATTTGGTGTAAATGGGAGAAGGGTTTCAACTTTATATTTTTACAAATGCTAAGCCATTTGTTCTAAAAGATTTTTGGAGAATGCATTCAATGCACTGATTTGAAATGTCACCTGTAGTACTTGCTAAATTCCCACTTGTGTCTGCTTTTGGACTCCTTAATCTCTTCCATTGATATGCCTGTTTCTTCTTATGCTGCTATCACACTGTTTCAATTGTCACATCTTAGCAATATGGTTTAATATGTCTTTGGCAAATTCCTAATCATTACTCTTCTTTCTCAGAATGTTTCTAAATAATCCTACATATTTCCTCTTCCAAATGAATGAGGATTATATTGTCATGTAAAAACAAAACACAAGACAAACAAAAAACGGAAGGCACCTCTGTGGTATATTCACAAATAAATTCATAGAAAATTCATGCCTTTACAATATCTGTGCTGCCAAAAAGGACATGCAATGTCTTTGCTTTCATTCTAATGCCCTTTGAGGTCCTTCATTTAGTTGATCAGTTTTTGTTTTTTCTTCATACAGGTTGTATGTATTTCTTGCTGAGTTTATTCTTGGTTTCCTTTGTATAGGGCCTGGACTTTGCATGGGAAGATGAGATGCCCTGCGGAGTTGGTGTGAGTCTGAAATCTACCCCTCCTTCTTAGGTCTGGCTTATTTCTAAAAACATCATTCTTGAAGAACTTCGATAAGCTTCCGATCAATTTTGTTCTTGAGAGCGCCATCTTTTAAAATACAGAACCAGAAATGTTGAAATGAGAGGCTTCTCCCTGCATTGCTACATCCACCTTGTCACTGATTCTCAGTAGCTGCAAACGTGACCTGAGAACAGGCCTGCAAAGCTTTGGTTGCTTAGCAACAAATGGGACTAGCTCCTCCTTTCCCCATTCTTCTAGAAATAAAGGCTTAAGCCTCAGGGCCCTGAAGGAAAACATCAGTAGTAAAGGGCCTTTCTTCCTTAATCTGCGTTTGCTTACTTCCAAAAGCCCTCGCTGCATTCCAAGCTTTGGTTACAGGATGGATTTGTATAAAGGGAAGTCTCATCACACTTGGGAGGGGACCTGCCCTGGAAAGTACCTTGTAGAGGTTAGGGTGCCAAGAATTCCCAGCTCTGCCTGTTCTCCGGGATCACATTATTTCCCTGTCTGGATCCCAATTTTAGCCAAAAAAAAAAAAAAAAAAACAACCCACAGCTTTCACAGAGGACTCTGCTGCTGTCTCAAAGTGGGCTCAACAAGGAAGCAGGGGTAGAAACCACTTCCTGCAACAGAAATGTACTATATCCATGCATTTTCTTGTCTGTTCCCTACAGGGTAGCCCAAGCCCAAGGCAAGCTTCCTTCTATGTATCCCTTCTGCTCTACTTCATTTAAGGCTACAAGGAGTTACCAGGGCACTCCAGCAACGCTCTTCCACTCGGTTCATTTAATCCCCCAACTTAAGAAATGAACCTATCCTCTCCCAAACCTTTTTCAGCCATGACACGGTGCAGGCAACTAGTCACCAGCCAGAGCATGGCTTGGTTGTTCTTGGTTAGGTGTCCATCTCTGGGCCAACCTGCTGTAGCCGGAGGCAAGGGATAGTATTGTACCGAGTGAATGTAACCGGGTAATAGCAATTAGCTTTTCTATCCTACCGTCCTTTACCAACTTTTGAGTCACTTTGTTTCAGTTTTCTCTTTTATACACTTTAGAGACTGTTTTCGACCTAATTTGAGGGTGCACTTTTTAAAGAAAAGAGTCGTTTAAGCCCATTTTCATTTAGATTTAATAATTTAAAGGAAACGCATTAAATCATTTAATACAAGCAATTGGCATTTATGGGACACTTAGTATGTGCTAGGTACTATCACATTCCCTTCTAATAGAAGTGATATATTATCATTTAATCCTCACATGTGGGATGTTTATCATCTCATATGATAGATGAGGACTCTGAGGCACAAACAGGATAAGAAACTTGTTAAGTAGCACACGTCCAGTAGTCAGTGACCCAGGATGGCGACCCAGGATACCTGATGCAGAGCGAGATTTTTCTGTCATCTTGGTTCCAGTTTTCCACGCAGTGTCCTCTATTTTTTTGTTTTGCCTTGTGGTCCATATGTTTTGCCTTGTGGTCCATATGTTTTCTCCAGCTCCATTGGTCTCCTTATTCCTGTCGCTATTTCAGACTTACCCCTTCCTAGGAATGGGATACCCTCCTTCCTCTGAGGGAACTCAGGGAACTATCAAAAGGCCCGATCCCAGAGAAACAGCGAGGAGGGCCCCGGTGCTCACTCTGCATTCCAGGGATGCCAGTGGGGCCTTGGAATGCTGTTGAACTCTGGTATGAGAGAGGCACGGAGGCCCCATCCTTCCTCAAAGCCAGCCTGCAGACCGTGGGATCTTTGATATTCACAAGGCTGCCAGAATTTCCTCCACTTCCCATAGGACTCTCTCAAGAAATGGCATCTTCTTTTAATTTGCTTCTAAACTCTACTCTGTTTGGAAGGAAATCTTTGTCATTTGTGGTGTGTGTTTGACATCCTTTCCAGAGCAAGCATCCTCTCCCTCATCCCACTCCACCTGACCCCTGGGGTTGCTTTATTTTGATCAAAAGGTACTTTTTTGGTTGGGGGTAGGATGTGTGTCCTTATGCCACCATCATTCCGGAATTGTGAGTTTCTTTTTACTCCATCCAAGTCTAGGTGATCTTTAATTTATTGGTATCTACATGAGGAACATTTTTCAACTACCAAATATCACCATGAAAATATGCCTAAATATTTTAGACATGAGCAATCAGCAAAAATCTATTGTTTCTGTACACAGACCCCATTTAACTAAGGTGCCTAGAAACTAACGTTAAAGAAAAATAACAATAATGATAATAATAAATGGTAACTCAATATTTTATATAATAAAACCAGTAAGTGTATGTATATATTATAAATTAATACTTATCTACCAGGAATCTAAATGTCATTATAAATGCTACATATTTATCAAAAAAATCCCATTGAGACCAGGAAAAACATTAAAAGAACATTAACCTGCTATATGGCACAAAGTTCACCAGTTTCTCGTTTGCAGTTTTGTATTCTGGGATATAGCAACGAATTAGACTCTGGATGTCTGACAAAATTTCACTGACTCCAATAAAGGTCAATGGAAGTTTTGCATGAGTCAGATCATGTTCCTTAAGTTATTTAAACACTAAGTATGAATTTGGACTAATAGACAGAAGAGAAATTGATTAAGGTCAAGCAGTTTATAATTAATGTGTAGACCAATAAGCGCTGCAGAACGTTTAATTCCAAAAGCTATTGCAAAGTAGGACAAAATACTTTAAAAATTAACTGGAAGAGCTTTCATTGAATTGTGTATTTTATTGAAAAAAGGTAAACAGAATGATGCAATGATATCTTCTTTTTTTTTAAAGATTTTATTTGTTTATTTGAGAGGGAGAGAATGAGAGACAGAGAGCATGAGAGGGAAGAGGGTCAGAGGGAGAAGCAGACTCCCCACTGAGCAGGGACCCCCCCCCCCCCGATGTGGGACTCGATCCCGGGACTCCAGGATCATGGCCTGAGCCGAAGGCAGTCGCTTAACCAACTGAGCCACCCAGGCGCCCAATGATATCTTCTTTTAAAGGGATTATACTAGCTGAAAAATGCTCATATTCTATGTGGAATTGCCTGCTACAAAAATGAATTCCTGGAATTCTACTACTACTGATATAAAAATATATATATTTATGTTCCATTAGTGTTTCACAAACTAGTATAAGAAAAAACTTAAGACTTTCTGCTATAGAAATATAGCAGTAAAAAGTCTAAATATGATACTACTAAGCCTCATAAAACACAGAATCCTTTCTCACCACTAAAGTCCTAAAAGGAGGATGCAACATGTTCAGAATTATTTCTGGTTTTGAAAACATCAATTATGAAAACCATTAGGATTGTGTTTTTACCAGCAACTGCTTACCACATATCTGGGAATTTGGTATAATTTTCACAAATGAGGTAGCTAATGCAGTTTTATGCTATAACTTACCTCAAAATAGTACCATGCCTCTCAAGGAGCATCCTCGGTCTTGGTGATATTGAGTGCCCCACAGGAAATTGTATCTCTGCTCTGCAGGAGAAAGAAAAATATCACAAGACAAGTAAACCCGTGAAAAGAAAGTCAGATTGAGCAAAAACAGAACAAAAAGGACAGAAAAAGGAATAAAAATTTAAAAAGAGAGAAAATTATGACTTCTATTTCACCATAAAGTAATGGTTCTGGTTTCAATGTGAAATATTTTTCACTGCTATTTAGTTTTATTTCATACATCTTCCAGGGGAAAAAAAATCAAAAAATGATGGCATATGGCTGAAAGCTAACCTCATGCCCTCGGTGAGAGGGTAATTAATTCAGACAGTGTTTAGCATCCAGTTGTAACCCTGTGATCCTTACATTCACCTACTGACAAATCTGGTTCATGACTATTCGGAATATGATTTTTCTACAGTGAATCATTTCCATAATAAATTACTTTTGTGGCTCTTTTTATTACATCTGAAATTATTGCCTTACTTTAAAAAAAAACTAAGGTAAAATGAATCTTCCTTACCATATCTTGAAAAGGATTTTTAGAAATCTCCTTTTACCTGTCAGTCTTGACTTTGAGGACTGATCAAAACTAACATATTGATATTTCTTATATACCATTATTGTCCTCCCCAAGAAGGTACCCAAAGCATGTATATAATTATTCAAGGCAACCTGGTAGTCTCTTGAAAAAACAACTCCTGAGCCACCACACCCCAGCAGCTACATACAGTGTGCCAACTTCTCAGTCCAACAAGAAGAAATTAAAGAATTTCAAGGTAACAAAGATAATCTTTACATGCATTGGAAAACATATTTAGAAAGTGGAATATTTCTAGCTTGTCCTTTTACTGTCATAACTGACACTGGTCTGGATCTAAAAAAGTTGGGACTAATGACACAGGATTTTCCCAGCAAATGTAACATTTGAGACAGATAGCATGTAATATGGCATAGAATATATTTTTAAAAAATGAAAAGGATCCAGAAAGAAGGACTACTGCTGTTTAACAAACTCCAATGTTAAAAGAGCCAGATGAATGAATAGATGGAAGACTAGGGCCTGTGTAAGTGTATATGTGTAGTCAAGTGGGTAGTGGGGACAGTGACAAATTAAAGAGAGCAAGTTCTACTCTACTCTAAAGGAGAAGAGTAATGTGCTGGTGTAAACACATACACACACACACACACACACATTTTTCTATGCAGAGCCATTCATTAAATATTTATTAGCACATTCCTCCTGATCAACATTCATTCCCCCAATATCCTCATTCAGGCCTATGGCTTTAGAACCATTATATAGAACACCAGCCAATGTTATAAACCAGTCCAAACTATTCATCTGAACTCCATATTGTCATATCCAGCTGCTTGTTTAACATCTCCACTTGGGAATGTATGAGGAATCTCAAACATAAGAAATTCCTGATCTTTGATTCTGCCTTCTGAAATCCAAATAGGATCTCCCCTCATTCTTTCCCATCTCAGTAAATGGCTCCACCATTGTATGGTTGCTCAAGTCAAAACCTTCAAGCAGTCCTTGAAACTTCTCCCTTTTTCCTATCCTTAAATCTACCCATGAGTAAGTCCTGTGGGCTTTACTTTTGAAATATGCTTAGGATCAGACCACTTCTCCCCTTGTCCATCATTACTACTCTTATTTTATCCTGTGTCCTGAATGATTGAAAATAACCTTAACTGTCTCCCTGCTTTCATTCTTGTTTCTTCATAGTCTCTTCTTCACGCAGCAACTAGAGATTCTTTTAGGTACTAAAATAAATAAAATGTAAAGTGCCCCAGATACTTTAGCCCCAAGATGATCTTAGCTGGGGGAAAAAAGACTATTCAGTGCTCCTCCACCTTGGAGATTTGCCCTCTTTTTTCCATCTGTCTTGATGCTACTATATGTGCACATCAATCTCATCACAACCACTGCTCTGGAGCAGTCTATCATTATCTGACACACTCTATTTGCTCTCTTGTTAATTGTTCATCTTGTGCCTCTAGCATGAAAGCTCCAGAAGGGTGGGCTTTGTCTGTGTTCTTCACTACTGTGTCCAGAGAGGTAAGAGGTTCCAGGCACACAGTGATTGCTCAATAATGGATGGATGGATGGATCAATCCATCGATTGATGGATCAATGGCTAGATGGAAGAAAGGAAGGATAGATAAATGGACAGTTAAAATCTAAATCCAGGCATGTAATCTCAAAGTTTATGCTCTCACCATTAAACAATTTCACTCATAGATGGCATCAGGTCATGAAGGGCCTTAGGAGTCAAAACAAAGAGCTTCAATTCTATTCTGAGAACAAGAGGTTATGGAGGGTTTTAAATAGAAGAGTGACACAATCAGATTCACACTTAAGAAAGACTGCTTTGACAGAATCCTTGAGAATATTTTGGATGGGGAGGGAAACCACTTAGAAAGATTTACAATAATCTATGCAAGAGAGACTGGTGGCCTGGAATAGGGTTGTGGCCATAGAAAAGGAGAGTAAAGGACTAATTAAAAAGTTGTTTTAAAGATGGATTCCTAGGAGTTGATCACTGATTAGCTGTGGGAGGTAAGCAGAGTGAGGAGTTAAGGATAATTTACATGGTTATGGGTGTCATTCTCTATAATAGATTGGCTTGGGAAAGATTTAGTTCTGTGTGGTCATGCTGAGTTTATGTTTGTAGGACATCTACATGAAGTTATCATAAGGCAGTAATACAGAGGTCTAGCCTAGGGATTTGGAGCCATTTTACTCTATAGCTAATAACTAGAGCTGTTGAAGAAGAGATCATCCAAGCAAACCATGGAGATTAAGAATTGAAAAGAATCTAGGATAAAAACATGAAGAAAACATGTACAAAACAGGCAGAGGAAGAAAATCTTGCAAAGGAGAATAAGAAGTGGTCAGCAGTAAAAGCAAAACCTACTGTTGTTTGCCCAGAAAGAACTAACACAGTTGACTGAGGTGCCTAATATAATCTCAAGAAGTAGTATGTACCAGGAGACTGTGAATCAAATTGCACCATCATTCAAAAAAGCTAATGTGTAAAACCATCAGAACAGAGTAGATGGACAAGCTGGAAAGACATAATGGGTTGATCAATACAATGTCATGCTTGGTATTAAATATGGTATATGATAAATAAGCAATAACAGATAGCAAGGTGCTGGGAAATGTCGAGTAGAGAAATGATGACAGCGGAAATAAAAGAAAGGGGAAAGAAATATCATACCAAGGCTCACAGCCCATGTAATCATTCTACCTCAATCTTCCCACTACACTCACAGTTTATTTGTAAAGTTTTGCAACACTTTGAAATCTCTGATAGTTACTTCTTACCAACATCTACAGGAGGGGGGTCAGTTAGCAAACTTACACATGTGTCTCACTGTAACTGTATTGTACACAATGAATCGTGTCGTTTATTGTTAATTCTCATGAGAAAGAAGTAGTCATTCTAATAGCAAAATAAGCTAATTTTCTTTTTTTTTTTTTTAAAGATTTTTTAATTTATTTGACAGAGAGAGAGAGACAGTGAGAGAGGGAACACAAGCAGGGGGAGTGGGAGAGGGAGAAGCAGGCTTCCCGCCGAGCAGGGAGCCCGACGTGGGGCTCGATCCCAGGACCCTGGGATCATGACCTGAGCCGAAGGCAGACGCTTAACGACTGAGCCACCCAGGCGCCCCAATAAGCTAATTTTCGATGGTTGTTTCAGAGTATTATTGCAAGATCTCTGACATTCCCTTTTTAACAATTGTAAATGCATTTTTTCAGCATAATTGTACATAATGAAGATACTCAGAATAAAAGTTGAGATTACAGTTTAAAAATATGTCTTGCTTAACAACAGCTCACATTTATCGAGCAATTATTATATAGTTCTGAATCTTTTAAGTGCTATACACATGTCAACTAATTTAGCTTGCACCACAACTCTGTATAGTGGATTTTATTATGTTGCCATTTTACAAAGGAAGAAGCTGAGGCACAGGGCTTTGAGTAAGTGTTTTGCTTGTTCTTTTCAGTTATTTTGCCTACAATATTTTATCATGTTGGCCATTCATTTATCAACATTTATTTATTTATTTATTTTGGTGAGAGCTAAATCTCTCATCAGATACATTACACCTCACAAAATGACAAAAAAAATTATCTCCATCATTTTATATGAGAAGTATTAATTTTATATAACAATAGAAACAGATTATATTGTGTTGCTTTTTGAACTGAACAATCATACAGAGACTGAACTCAATAATGAAACACTTATACATATAGATTTTAATATGAAATAGGTATAAAATGTGATCAATATTTAATCTCACAAATATTTCCATTTGTAAATGGAATTCCATTTCCATCCAAATAGGCTTATTTCCATTTCCTGGGGAGAGAACCTCCAGAGATCTCAGCTGACGGAACCCAGGACTGGAAGGGAACACAGCTAGGCAAGTATTCCCCAAAGCAGCTCCTGAATGCCTAGTTTCTTTGCACTGAAATTATTTAAAGGGTACACAGCTTCTGGTTTCATCTTCCTATCTTTCCCTTTTGCTGCCATAAATTTCAAATTTTCTGTAATTCCTCACTCCTTGACTAATGTATTTACTGACTAATAAGTACTTTTGGTTACAAATTTACTTTTAGAGAATATCGATACTCTATGTATACATTGTATTTTATATTTTATATTCAAAATACATGTAATACCTTGTCTATTTAAAATAAAAGACAGTATGTATTTATATTTTAATATTTTCCATAAATGGTCTTCAATGTTATGTACATCTGATAAACATGGGTGAAATACTCTATGTAAAAGGTGAAATAAGCCCTGGGAGTGATTAAGTCAGATAGCAAAGTCACTGGTTTGATTTTAATTATATTGAATAGATCTCTGCAATTCAAATAAATGACAATTGAGTATGGAGTAAATAAATGAATGAGTCCTTGTAGTCCCAATTTTGTTCTAAAGACAGAAAACATGTGTAGAGATGCTAAAGAAATATATGTACATTCACAGAAATACATAGTCAGATGTGCCTATTAATGAATGTTTCTCAGGGAAATTTATATCAGAAATGCATGACTATTTGTGAATGAATTTGTAGTAGAAGGACTAGCATGTATTGGGATACTTGATTCACAAGATTGGTTTGTTCTTTTTCTTTTTTCCATTAACTCATTTTTGGTTCCAAAAATAAGTACCTAAAGGAATGGAGAGAGATGGATGTGGTGTTGCCACTGTTCAGTATCCTGACTGTGGTAGAAACAGGAATGAACAGAGGTGAGAAAACTATAAAGAACTTCACATGGGCATGGGCACGTCCACACACTCACAAATGCGGACACACAACACTGGGAATCTGAATAAGATTTCTAAAAATGTAAAAATGTCAACATCCTGTTGCAAAATGTTATCATTGGGAGAAACCTAACAAAGTGTATAGGGGATCTCTCTGTATTATATCTTATAAGTAAGTGCAGACTAGTATATAATTATCTCAATGAAAATTTCAATAAAAGGTAATTAATTTTAAATTAGCTTTATTAAACAGTAAAGTGAAATAAAAATCAAATTAGTTTTTACAATCTACATTTTATGAATTAAAAAAAATTCATGTATTAAATTCATTTTAAAGGCCACACTGTTTACTTTATTGAAAAAGTAACTTATATAATTATCTTATTTTCTATAACTTTGTTACTCTCTTTAAGGGCACATCTATTTGTTAATTTCCTCATAAGTAGACTTCTTTGTTGCATGGACATGTGACTGAAAAAGAGTTCAGCCAGGTTTTATCTATAGCAGGGCACATGGGAAAATTATGAAGCAGCAAATACAATGTTTTATTGCACCTGAAAGTAGAATAAGTGATTGGAAAAAACTGCAATTGCTTCCCAGTGTGGATGGTAACAACAATAATTTTAGAACAATATTGTAGAACAATAAGAAGAAGGAGGAGAAAAAGAGGAAGATGAAAAACCCAATTATCACCTGTGAAGTATTTTTTATATCTGACATCAATTTAAGTGCTTTGCTTTATTAATTTATTTGATTTCTATAACACTCTCATAAGATTAATAGTATAATTATCTCCATTTTATAGGTAAGAAAACTGAGACCAACAAAAATTAATTCTGCCAAGGCAAAATATCCAGTAAGAGTCAAGGTTTAAATTAAAAGCAAGGCAGAATTCTTTTGGTCTTCAGCTACCTTCAGTGTATCCAAATCCTCATGTAAATCTCTTCTTTACCCAAGATGAATCTGCATTAGCTAACTAAAATTTCAGGATACTTAGCTTTTTGGTAGAATTACATCAACAGAACTGATAACACTGATTGTTTTTTGCTAATATTTAGAACTTTATATGAACTGTCCTGACATTTTAGAAATTTTTGTGGTCCGTGGGGAAGAAAATAAAAAAAAAACAGAAATAATGTTATAGCATTTTCAATAGCAAAGAAGAGAAACAAGCAAAAGAAATTCAAATGACAAAACAATGATGGATTCATACTTAGTTTTGTCAACAGTTTTAGAATTATTAATATGTGTTAGTTACAGCATGGTGATAATGAGATTAAATGCACAAGTTCATAAACTTGATTTATTCATTTTACAAGTATTTATTAACATTATTATATGCAAGGCAGTATTCTGAGAGCTAGGAAAAACATGGAAATATGTAAATTGCTGTCCTTGCCCTCAAGGAGCTCCAATCTGTGCAGAAAGATAAGAAATGTAGGCAAATTCAGTGCAAGTCAGTATGTGCTAAGATTCAAATAAACAGGAAAAATAAAATATTTTAGTAGGTGAGTATAAATGTAATTCATAAAGGTGTCTCAGTTATGATACTTAACTAGCATTGACAATAAAGGTAATTTATTGATTTACAAACTCAAAATATCACTAGTAGTGGAAGTCATAGGTAAGGCTTGATGCAGCAGCTCTATGGCATTCACCAAGGAGCTTTTTTATTTCTCTCTCCAGTTTTTTTCTAGTGTGGCAAATTTAATCCAAGTCTAGTTAACTTTGTCATTACAAAATGGTTACCAACAATGACAAGAAGCAGGTGGGAGGGAGAAAGAGAGTGAGAAAATAATTGACTGATTTTCTTTCCTCAAATACCAGCTAAAGTCTTGGACTTCCTTCTAACTGAAACACTGAAGTCCTCTACTGACCCTTGGCCAATCTTTCTGACCAGGGGAATCCATATATGAAGTAGCCTAAGGCCTTGACTCACATGACCCATCATCCATGAGCCAATCTCTACTATACCAGGTCTTATGGTTGTATCACTCAAATGGGCAACAGCTAATCAGAGTTCAATCTTAGAGGAGCTGAACTGGTTTAATTTCACTCAAACCATGTGGCTTCTAGACAAAGAGGGTAGTGTAGAAAGAATGTGAGGGGGCAGCCAGCTGTGTTCACTGCAGTCTGTTCCATGCATCCATACACACCCTCCTTCCCATACAAAAGCCCTCTTGGAAGAGGTGGCATTTGAGGTGAAGCCACCGAAGAATAGAAAAATGAATACAAAGCATTCTTTTCTTAATGATTTCATGAGGCACTTCAAAACCTTTATAAGTTAAGGACAACATTACATTCAATTTCCTGGAGTGAAGAAATGATGAAATGTCAGTTTTTCAAGTCTCCCAGGTAATCATTCAATTTCAGAGAGGGAAAGCTGTTCCTAGAGGTAGAGTTGTTTTGGCTTCTATCTTACCAAGAATTTCCCCTTTTGCTCCCCACTTCTCCATGTAACCACTCAAAGTCAAGGTTTCCAAAACTGAAACTTGACCAGTTTTATGGGTGAGGGTGGCTGCTTAATGCGCTATGAGACATTCTTTTCTAGATATTAAAACTGGACCTTGTGTGCCCATGTTTGTGGGGAGGCTTGCCTCTTCTGATATCCGGTGCCTGCTCTCAAAAGGCCTCTGAATCAACTTCTTCCCCTAATTCCTGACATTTACATTAGCTGTCTGAAGTCCAAACTCCCCCTGCCACGACTTCCCAACTTTCAAATTTGTTTGAAAAACAAATTCTATCCTTCAGTTTCCATTTCTCACAATGAGTCCATTCTTTTTACCATGTCTTATACATTTCTATTTCACTTATTTAAACTCTCCTTTTGTAGTTCCTTATTTATAGTTGTCACCAAAACATGTCAAAGTGAAGCCATCATTTCCTGACCTTACTTCATTTCCCACTCACCTTAAGCAAGACTGGATTTCTTCAGGAAATACTGCAACTTTTAGCCTCTAATGATGATTACACCTTGTTTGCCCTTCTCATATCACTCAATGGGGAAAAGAGAAATTGACTGGTTTGGGGGGTCTCCAGATCCTTAACTTATCATTATTATTCCATTTTCCTTCCTTTGATGTTTAAATATCCAAATTAACCACTTTTTAACATTTTTGCATTTCTTTCTTTTTCTCTGCCTCCACCTCCCAAAAGATGCTGATCTTTGATTGTTATTTTCGGAATTTCAGAATTGGGCTCATATTTTTCTCCTGGTATTTAAAACTGGGTGCCATTCTCAACAATTTCCAACTCTTTGCTGAAAGCTCACCTTATATAATTAATTTCAAATTCTTTGCTTTCTTCAAATTCACTAAGCTCTATATCTCCTCCATAATGGCTTTCCACCAACATGACCAACTCTCTACAGATGGCATTCTCACAGGGTTCAGACTCATCAGGATTTCAGACTAGTTCCTCTCTTGTTGACCCATAAATTTACCTGCCATCTATCCCTCTTCCAAGTATCTATTCTTCCCCCTTCATCCAGAGCTTCATCATTTGATCCCTTCTATTTCTCCTGGTCCAGTTGACCCTTCTTGCTACAACCTTCTAAGTGCCAGGTCTCTCCCGACGCCCCACCCCCTGGTGAAGATTTGGCTGGCTTTCCTTACATGTTTCTAATTTTCACATGCTCTCTCCCTGTTCTCCAACACAAACTACACATTCTATCTAAATTGGTTTAATTACTACCCCCTGAACATATCAGTGATTATTTTTACCTTGTAATCTTTGTCCACCCTCTTTCCTATAGGAAGAAATAGGTGTGGGAGTAGGTTACTGCTACTTCTATGTCTATGCAAATTTACTCACTCTCTAAGGAATCACTCAATTTCTACCTCCACATGACTTTCCCAGCCCACTTATGCAGAGCGGCCCCTCTCTTCTGAACTCCTATGGCACTTGTCTATACTACTCACTTGGAACTTTATCATATAGATTTTATGATTACTGAATTTGTCATTTGTATATATGTGCTATTATTCTCAACAATATAAGATCCCTGAGGGTAGGGTTTATGTCTCATATTTCGTTGTATCCTCTACCCAGTGTTAAGTGCAAAAGAAGGGCATAGTGCAGGACTGTTGAATGAAGTAAATGAAGAAAAACTTGGTTCTAATGCAGCAAAGCCTAATTCAGGTTTTCTATCAGATGGCTATACTACATTTTGTGTAAACTATATGGTTTAGTGACAGAATAATAGAACAATATAAAAAGAAACC
The DNA here is from genome assembly GCF_003265705.2 of Callorhinus ursinus. Taxonomy (NCBI): domain Eukaryota; kingdom Metazoa; phylum Chordata; class Mammalia; order Carnivora; family Otariidae; genus Callorhinus; species Callorhinus ursinus. The sequence continues at coordinate 22,217,686 of NW_027397064.1, forward strand.
ACTCAAGTTAATTATATTAAGTTTTCCATGAATGTGATGTAGTAATCAAGCTTGCAGGCTCTAGAATCAACAAAACCTAGGTTTGAATCCAAGCTTATTAAATGTGTGAGGATGGGCAAATGTCTTAACTTTTCTCTAAGACTCAGTTCCTCATCTTTAAAATGGAGATTGTAATGCTACCAACCATATGGGGTTGTTTTAAAGATTAAAGCAGAATGTTAAGTACTCTGCTGAGCACTTAGTTAAGTGCTCAAGAAATATTAAATATTATTATTATCAGACATCCATAATATAAAGAAGACCTATTGCTCTAATGAATTACTATATGATTAGTTGGCTGCCTAGAAACTGAAAAATACTCTTTACTGGTACACACTGACCCCAAGGCATGCCAATTACTATTACATGAAATATTAATATGTATATTTTACAGCAGGTAGTTTGCAAAGACATCAGGTCTCATGATGTAAAACAATAAGAATTCTCCAGCATTTTTTGAGAAGCATTTTTTTTACATTAAGTTCCACCTCTACTACAAGTAGCTGCTCTAGATTTCAGTAAGAAATGGTTTACAATGTTCTATGCAAGAGCTACTGAATTCTGTTCACTTTTTGGACCCTTAGTGTATTTTACCTACATAATCCACAGGTTTAAAAATAGGGAGCTAATCATGAATTTCTATCTCCTCAAGTTTCTCTCTTCTGCTGACAATTCAGTGGCCTCTTCTTACTCTTTAACACAGAGCAGAAGTTACCAAGTTTTTCCATTGACTGCCCACTATGTGGCAGGCCCTATTTCTACATGGAGAATTAGGGACCTCTGCCCCCAAGGAGCTTATGTTCCAAAGGCATGAGGTTTGAGTGGCAAAGGGGTGGCCACACTCACTCCCTTCTTTTGTGTTTATTTATTCTTCTCTTTGGATGATTGGGCAGCAAGCTTCTAAGCTACTACAAACTCATCCAAAGACTGGTGACCTTTCTAGCCTTTCAAAGAGTGGTCTTCTCCTTAAGATGTGTCTTCTTTTCTTGTCCCGTGCTGACAAGACATTCCAGTAGACTCCAGGTTCTCTCTCAAGAAGCAATAAATAGAAATTGTCGGTCTCTTGGGTATATTGATGATGAGTGGTATCTTAAACAAAGCTGAGTGCTCATCAGCTCCTAAAGTATTTGCCCAGAGGGGCAGTTTTCAACTCCCCTAAATCTACTTACGGAGGCCAGAGATCAAAGCTCTGAATTCTTATTCTAACTAAATCCCTGGAATATGGCAGTGGTATCTTCTTACACAAAACTTAGAATTATTGTCCTAAGCTGTTGAAGTTACATTAAATGCACAATTTCAAAAAATAAAAAACAAAGCAAATCCAACCAAATAAACAAAAGAATTTTTAAATCAGTTTGAGACCTATTGAGAATTAAATAGTCCACTCTTTGTACCATCTTTGCAACTATTTTTCCATAAATCTAAAATTTTGTAAAATAAAACTTAAAAAAAATGTTTCTGGCCAAAAATGCTAGAAGAGAGTAGAGGTGTCATTTGTTTCCCATTTTAGTCTTTCTGTTGCTTCAGACTCCATTCTACTATGAAGCCATTGGGTAGGAACCTAATATCCTATTCACTGTATAAACTGCCTCTTAAGATGTTTCTTCTTTTTCTTTTTAAAACTTCTTAATTGATTTGCCGAGAGTCAAGCTGAGAAAAAAAATAAAAGTCATTCTAACCTTCATAGCAGATAAAAAAAAAAAGACAAGTGCATTGACATAATGTGTTGTCCCTCATATATAATCATAAGGCTGACATACTGTCAATAGCACTCAGCTTAGAGCTGAGCCCTAGTGACAGCTGGATTCTGGGTTATCTACAAAGGGCCAGGGAACACATTCCCTGGAAGATGGGCATGAGGCCTGGCTAGGAGGGGGACTGGGGCTAAACCTGATTCCTGTTCACCTGGATGAGAATCAAAATAGTGTTAAGGGCAAACTAAGCACAAAGTATGAAATTCTTCCCGCTTTGGGGCAGGATGCTTACCAAGAACTGAGCTAGGACTGAACTCGCCAACAGTGGTCCAACAGTGTATTCTTTGGCCCAGTGGTTTTGAAGTGATGTAGGTGCACCCTAAGGGGTCTGCAGAAAAGTCTCTTTGGGTTAAAGGAAGAAAACATTAGAACTTGTACTTATATGTATTTTTATCTAAAAAGAAGTACACTGAAATGTACTGATATTGAATATATGGGTTGACAGTGACACCCTCACTAGATCTATTTGAGTGAACTTTGGTAGAAGAGAACATTGTTTTCTCACATCTTGCTTCTATTAGAAGGGACTTTCCTAGGCAAACCTGTAGTCTTTCCACCACTGGGATCCAGTTTGAGCGGACTTACCTGAGCAGTCTTCTCCCTTGGGGAGGCCAGCCCTAATCTGGCAATGCCTAGACTGAATGGGCAAGTCTGCTAATCCTGGGGCCCTGTTGGTCCACTTGGCTCTCGTATTAAGCTACATTCTCTAATCTACATTTTTAGTAATTAAATGATAATTTGTCTTCCTATGCCCATATCATTTTATTTCACAATTTGTTTAAAGAAGAGGAGAGGCCCCAGTAGAGACCCCAACAGTCTTTTATCACATGATAATACCAAGTTTTTCTGAGGGAGGTATAGGAGTTCCACAGTTAGATGCTTTGACCATGGTACTCTCATTCATTCATTCACTTTCAGGCTCTTGCAGTCCACAGGGGTATGAGTATGATGTTATGGCTATGCCAGGTGTCTTCCGCTCCTCCAGCTATTCCTTCATCCTTTTCACTCTCCTCACTGCCCAGAAAGACTGACCTTAGTGGGCTCCACTGTCAGCTTCTGGTTGGTGACATTATCTGTGATAACCAGTGGCAAAAGTGCCTAATAGACACTTGCAAAAATATAATCAATGTTTTCATGGTTGAGGTAATATTTAAACAATGACTGAAATAGTAGTCACTTTAAAAAAAATCTCATGCTGTGGAGGGCACATTTGGAAAAAGAACTTTTGGGATGATTTTTACTATAATTTTTTTTTTTTTTTGTAGCTGAAACAGTGTGAGTAAATCTGCCATGTTTAAAAATATCTCTCATGTCCTGATACCTAGAAAATTTAAAGACAGAATTTTCTGACTTGCTTAAAAATATTTCAGTGACTTTGAAGTGTATTTGTCAAAAACAAAATAGTCAATCTTTTGATTGCTTTATAAGAATTACTAATTGACATCAGGGAAGATGGAAACTTAAATTTACAAGAAAAATTTCAACAAAATCTTTGTGTAAACTCTTGGGCTGGACTGAAAATTAAGGATCATAATTTTTTTTTTAGTGCAAGCCAATATTTCTTCCATTTGGTTCTACCTCTAATTGTGAGAGGTCTTTTTCAGTTGTTAAAGGAAAGCAGTAGGAGATTTTTGATTACTACTTCAATTTCCTTTGCTGGTTTCAAGTTTTCTGTTTCTGTCCCTTTCAGTTTTGGTAGTTTATACATTTCTAGAGATGCATTCATTTCTTTTAAGGAGGGCACGTATTGCATGGAGCACTGGGTGTTATAGACAAACAATGAATCATGAAATACTATGTCAGGAGTGCCTGGGTGGCTCAGTCATTAAGCGTCTGCCTTCGGCTCGGGTCATGATCCCAGGGTCCTGGGATCGAGCCCTGCATTGGGGTCCCTGCTCAGCCAGGAGCCTGCTTCTCCCTCTCCCACTCTCCCTTGTGTTCCCTCTCTAGCTGTCTCTCTCTGTCAAATAAATAAATAAAATCTTTTTTTAAAAAAAAGAAAGAAAGAAACACTACCTCAAAAACTAATGATGTACTGTATGGTGACTAACATAACATAATAAAAAAATAAAAAAAATAAAAACAGAAAAAAAGATTTTTTATTTATTCATTTGAGAGAGAGGGAGACAGAGAGAGCACAAGCAGGGGGAGAGGCAGAGGGAAAGGGAGAAGCAGACTCCCCACTGAGCTGGAAACTGACATGGGGATGGATCCCAGGACCTGGAGATCATGACCTGAACAGAAGGCAGATGCTTAACCACCCAGGCACCCCAGAATGCATCTATTTCTTCCAGATTGCCTAATTTGTTGGCATATAGTTGCTCATAATATGTTATTAGAGGAAAGCATTAAAATAAACTGAACTTCTAAATAGACCTTTTGATTATTGCAGCAGAGTTTTAAACAGAGATTTTAAAAAATATAAGCTTTGATAATACAAAATAAAATAATTTAAGATGGAAAGAGCTTAGTTCTCTTAATCATTTAGTGGTACGTCACTGGTCATGAACACACAATGATGTGTAATGTGAACAAAAATAAACTTTTGTGTGTTAAGGCACTGAGATTTTAGTGTCTAGTTATAGGAGCTATCCTCCCTTGGTAAGTACAGAAATTGGTACTTTGACATGTACTTCTGTTGTAACAAACCCAAGATAAGTGTCATTAGTTTAGAGACCAGCCAGTAGAAGGTAAGGATATGATACAGCAGGCTAGATGTCTAGAGAGTTCTGCTGTGCTTCAGGAAATTTTCAGTAAAGTTGTCATGGCAGAACATGGAAGGCAAACCACAAATCTGAGCCTGTAGCTCGGGGGAGGTAGTTGGACCTGTCAGCTTGATGGTGTGTTGGCCACCACTTATGCAAGAAAAGCATGTAGCTCAGGTGAGTTTGAGCCAATTTTCAAGCCAAGAATCGTGAGAGTAGAAAGTTCAGGGATCAAGGGCCTTCCTTGGTAGAAAAGTTAATAGCTTTGGGACCTGAAATAGAAAAATGGCCTCAAATGACACAGGGCCAGTGAGATTTCTCAAACAACTCAGCCCTTCAGTAAACATCAGAGAGGTTAGCATATTGTTTCATAGCATATGGTTTCAGATTGCCACTAAGTGGAAGAAAAACATATGGGGACCAGAAAACAAGGAATAAACCAAGTTTAATAACTATTAAAAAACCTTGGTACCTGGAACTGAAAGTAAATAGATCAGAAACTTACCAAAAAATGTTTTAAAGAAATTGTAGTGCCAATGAAACCATGAGCCAGGGCTAAAAAAAGACCCTAAAATCACCCTTGGAGAGGAAGAGAGATATGAAAGCTGCATAGTCCACAAGGAGAGGATATTCTTCAACAACCATTTCAGATATTTCTGTGAAAGATAATGGTTAATGAAGAAACTCTCAGAGAGGAGCCAAGGGCCACAGAAAGAAGAATCAGGGACAGAACAAGCAATTATTCACATCTTGGCTAATCACCCTACACAGGGCCTTTCCAGAAGGATTTAATAATTTCTGCAGGTCATTGACTGCTATGTGTATCCTCTTCTTCCCTTTTTTGACTGGAAGCTTTTATTGCAGTTATAGTGGGAAAAGGATGCAGAGCACGGGACCCAGGGAAGGCTACGTGATTTGCATGCCCCAGTGCAAAATGAAAATTTGGGATCCTTGTTCAAGAAGCAGGGGAAAGTTGCCATTGAAAGTACCTTATCCTTTCTTTTACAGTATGTTTTGACTTATCATGGTATTTTAAATTTGCTGATTAATGTCATTCTAAAAAAAGAAATGTTTAATTTTACTATTAATGTTTTTAGGGTGCTATGCCAGTTTTAAATGCAAATATAAGAGCACTGAATTCAAATGTGGAATTAATGAAATTATATAATTCTTACTTCGTGGCATGCATATGCATTTTGTTCTTAGGAGAGAAGTGGAAATGCTGCACACAATAATGGAACTGTTTTTAATTTGTTTCTCCATGTGCACACATTCTTTCAATACTCTCTACCTTTGGCTTACCGATGAGTGAGAAAGGAATGAAAGAAGGAGCTATGGTTGTTCCATCTTTCTCTTTCCTTCTAAGACATCATATTAGTGTAGGTGTTTGGCTAATACAGGGAAAAATAGCATAAGGAAAAAGCATATAATAGAGTTCCTGGATCTTCTGTGTTTCTTAGAATGCCATTGCCTTCTTTCTGTGTTCAAAGCAAGTTTTTAGTTCAAATGGAAATCATGGTCTCTCAGGGCTATCAACGCCCTGCTTACACAGCCATAAGATATAGCATGCTTACCTTGTACTCAACACTGAGTCTTGCTAAACTCCCAAGCATCATAGGTCCTCCAGCATTCTGCACTCATGAGCAACACAAACTGCATATGAATGGGGCAGCAAGGAACAAAGGACACACATATTGCACATACCTGCTGTGCTCATGTGCATGCTCCATTATCCTATTGGACTTCATTTATAAAACACAAGTTCAACAGTAATATTATTAGTAATTTCATGAAGTGAGAGCAGAGCATTAAACCAACTGCAGGGACCCATCTGAGTGTGGGGACTCATATAGCCACACACACCACACACTTGTGAGACCATTCCTTCCTGGATTTGAGAGAGCCACAATACACATGAGCCCGGAGATTCTGGGCTTTTAACAGATTCAGTGACTGGATGGGGCCTTGGATGATCTCATTTGGGAGATGAGGACTAAGATCTTTGTGTGGGAAAAAGAGCGGAAAAAGAGTGGAATGGTTTTCTTTTTCTCCCTTCCTTCCTTCCTTCCTTCCTTCCTTCCTTCCTTCCTTCCTTCCTTCCTTCCTTCCTTCCTTCCTTCCTTCCTTCCTTCCTTCCCTCCCTCCCTCCTTCCTTCCTTCCTCCCTTTCCTTTCTCTCTTTCTTTTTTTTGGTGAATAAAAAGATATACTGTTGTACTCACCAAACCTATTTCCTTTGTCCTTCAGGGCACACAGTTAGGCTATATCCCAGCCTTATGCCATATGACTGAGTTCTGTCGAATGGAATGTGGGCACAAAGGCTGCACGATGGTTCTGTGGCTGACCCACAGAAACTTCCCTCATGATCTTGTTTCCTCCCTTTCCTTGTCTGTCAGGCAGATCCAGAGAAGCCAGCAGAGAACTCCAATCTCCCAAAGGGATGATTGAGCAAGTTTGGAAATGTCCTGAATCTCACCAAACACTTTGAGCAACAGATAAACTTCTAATGTTACGTCACTGAGATTTTTGGGCTTATTTATTATGAATGTTAGGTTCTTCTGAATAAAACAAACTTCCACCCTCATAATATCATCATGAGGGCTTAAGTGGCAATAAGATAAATCAGCTAAGGATGTCAGCTGACCTGGAGACTAGACAGACATAAGGGATAAATCAGGAACGGAAAGGAGATTTTAGTGGTGGAAATCACTGGGTGTGGGGAGACCAGTTGTTGATTACAAAAGCTGGGAATAAGGCTAACCAGGGATATGAATCTTAAATAGCTGTAAAGTTGGTAGACCATGGCAGCTGGGGGTGAGAGCTGGGGTCAGGAAGATTCTCTAAAAATCAATGTTGTAGTCTCTGAGAGACCTTCCGTGATATCTAAGTAGCACCCCTCTACCCTGACTCCTTTATTCCTTACCATGACACTTTGACATATAATACATGTTTTAATAATACATTTATTTGCTGAATTAATTATTTATTGTTTTACCCAGTATAATGTTTCATAAGATCAACTTTGTTAGTTTTATTAACCCTTGGGCCTAATATATTGCTCAGTCCTTGGCACAGAACAAGTGAATACATGTATAAAATACGCATAAATTACGGTCAATCATGGGACATTTAACACTTTAGACCATCTTTAATTGGTTCCTGACTTGGCCCCTGGTACTACGTGAATGGCTATCCTATTTCTGAGCTCAGTCTCGCTTGACTGTGTCCCTGCTTCATGAAGTTGGGCCTCTAGAATATTGCCCACCCTACTGCTCAGACCTCTTGCGTTTGCCTGCCATTTTGACTTTTGCCCCCCACCTGCCCTGCCTTTGTTTAGATATACCCCCAAGGCTTTCTTCCCTTGATGTGGATGCTTTGCCTTAGGACTTTTGCCCATTTTCCCATTCCTGATCTATCTTCAGATTCACAATTCTGAGTATTTCCTACCAGCCTAGCTGACACTTGCTTTTTACCAAGGTCCAGGATCTCGTATCCTGTTCCTGCCATTCTGAGTCCAAGTGTGCTCAGACCTCAGCTGCCTCAGAGCCTTCTCTTTCCAAATTTCCTTAGCATTCAACATAGAACAGCTTATTCAGGCTCAAACCACCAATTACCCTGAACTAACGTAGTTCAGATGAAATGTATACCTTTAAAAATAAAATGGGACTGTTTAAGTGAAAGGGAAAAGGATTTAATATAAAAATATTTTAGCAGTGCTGAAAAAAAATATGATATGATAAGTAGACATTCATCTCAAAGAAGGGCTGGGAGGTCAGGGATTGCATGTGTACTACCTTATATCACACATAATATCCAATACATTGCTATGCACACAGCAAATACTCAATATTTCTTTACTGATTGCTTGGTTATTGTGACTAAAACGTCATAATTTTGACAAATATTGATGTAGTAGAACATGCCACAAAGTCTGATCCTGGTTCCAGTCCTCCTTAGCAGCCTTGGCTCGCTATCCAAATGATTATGTTCTGAGGCCTCTCATAACCACATTTCATCACAGTAGTGACAGCGTTGAAGTGGCTGAGTGAATGTAGTGCCTGTTCATAAAATCATTTCAAGTAAAAGGCTTCAAGATCCTTCCAGCTGTTATTCAAATCTATATCATTATTTACTGTACAACATAAAACACCAAGGTCTAATATATTTCCTCCCTCATTGAACTAGCACCAGCCAAGCCATGTGACAGGGCATTGAGGTACAATAAAGTCGGTCACCTCAGAATCTGTTTCCTTAAGCATTCTATTCTTCCTCTAAATTGTGAGTAATGGAATTGACAGTCTCCTGGACCTTAAGGTAATTACATTCAATAGACTAAAGCTTTGGTGTTTTGAAATGAACAGGCCACATGCAGTGGGTACAGAAAACTGGGAAGTTATTATGTATCTGTTTTGAGATAAACACTTTGCTGCTGCTGACATTCTGTAACTTTTTATCATATTTTCAAAAAAAACAAAAAACAAAAAACAAAAAACAAGTGAGCCAAACTGGTTGCCTTGGAAATGATCATGATGTCACAGAGGATGATGACTTCTCGTAATCTATAAGCAGCTAGAGCAGATGTGCTTGTAAGAAACAAAGATCTTGTTTTCATACAAATGTTCTCAAAATAAAACACAAAGGAAGAAAGATACCCAGAGCACATAATGCAAAGAAAAAGAATCGGTTCTAAATAGAATGTTTTACAAAGTTTTCCATAAAGCTTCAGCTGCTCCTCAAAGCACGACCAGCTTGAACATGGATAACAGACGTGAAATTACAGTACTCATGAAATTAGTATTCAGGTTGCACAATCTCTCTTTTCAAAGGCTTCAAGCATACTTTATGCATGCACAATTATAGAAGCAGGTAATGAGAGAGATTCTGATTTTCCCCCTATTGTTGCTATTGTACTTAGCTAGATAAGTCTTGATAAAAATTGCTTTGTTAAAAATAAATCTAAGCAATAATTTATTAATTCTATTGAAAAGATTTTTTGCCTTTTATTATAAGATACATCGGATAATTTTTCTAAAACACACATTATTCTGTCCATGGAGATGCGTAGCAACATAATCAACTTTTAGTAAAGAATCAAAGCTCAGTAACAATTAATAATCTGCAAGCTACAGTAATTCTTTGCAATTTTATTATTTCACATCACAATTAATTTCACTTCAGTTATTAGAGATTTTAAAAAAGGATATTCAAAGTTTATGACTATGACCCCCTGAAATACATAGATAGGATAAACAATATATCAAATGAATGGGTTGTGTCAAAATATATTACAATGTTTTCACTATGTCTCTTTGAATTTTATTCTCTACCTTGATGGTCATTGATAACATCCTAAATTAATTAATTCTTCGGATTCTCAAGTATCTCCCACAGTAACTTCAAATATTTCTTAGAATTAATCAAAGTTCAAATAATAAAAATGAATTAATTATGATAAAGTTTTCACTCCCTGCAATAAAAAAACCTCTCCATCCAATATCCAACTTACAATATGAATTTGCCAATAACAATTTTTTTAAAATTCTTCTATAGCTAAGTGAGAAATATGAACTGAGTAGAAAGGAGATAAACTAACAATTCTGACAATTCCTAAAATATATTGCTCCTAAGGAAATCTATTATGGAACAATCTTTTAAATGAAAATGTAAAAGATACATTAGGCCAGAATTCTGCATTACTATTAAGTAGTAGCATACACATTTTACTTCCAATCTAATGTCCAAATTAAATTTTCATTTCATTCAAATGAAAATTTAATTTGTTAATGTCATTGAGAAATGCACAATACTAGAATTACATAAAAGATAAACATACAAATAAGAGTAAAAATTAAAGGTTCACTATGTTCCCTAGCCTGAGTTAAAAGAAATTGAGATTAAGTAACAGGTGTTTCTGAAAGCTAGCCTTTAATCCTAGTTTTAGTTCTGTGATCATATTGGAGTCATATACTATTTTAAGACATAAGCTCACTTTTTAAAAGTACATAATATGAATACAGTAGTCTAAATGGACACAAATGTTTGAGGCGTATGGTGAGAACTGACATACTATGATAATATAACTTCTAAAGAAGAGGAATAAAAACACTCTAGAGACAGGCTGCAAAGAGAAGAAAAGAAAGTGACTTTTAATAACTGCAAAAGGCAACAATAATTTGGTTGATTTAGCCAAAGTGCAAAGACCTAAATAAAAAAAAATAGCATAGATATTTGAAAATAGAAAAAGAGAAAGGAAATTGCATTAAAAGGGCTTTTTAAGGAATGAATGACTAGACAGCATTGGAATATTTTATACTACTTTATTGACAAAGGATTCAATCTCAATGATAATTTTAACAAAGATGGTACCAAGTCTGTGTAGATTGTTGTATTAAGAAATAAGACCATTATAAAAAAATGATGACCCAGTCTTTCTCTAAAATTGCTCTAATATAGTAAGGGAGATAAGATACACATGCATGAAAAACATATATTTTATTGTGAGCTAAATGAAAACCTTATTAATGCAGATAGTAGACGCTAAGTTAACCTAAATGGAAATATAAACCACATATTTATAACATATGGTAGCAAAGTAGTTCAGGGGCACAGACAAAATGTGGTTTAATAATTCAACAGAACTAAAGCTGCTTATAAATAAGATATGACTTACGTTGTTTTCTCATACACAAAAGTTTTTGTCTATAATTAGGTTTTTTTAAATCTTTGATCTCATTAAACAATGCTTATGTCAAAATTTCCATTTTAAAGACTCCCAACAGGGATGAACAAAAACTGGATAGTTTCTTGTCTCTGGGGGAGATATCTTAGTTTGCAAATTGTCATAAACCTTACACCCCCTACATGAGCGTGGATTAATTTAGCTGTTTGTTGCTATGTGAGGTTTTTCTAGGCAATGACACATATGCTCTAATTTATAGTTGGCTGAGATCTGTATAAAAAAAACCCTGAATCTGACATATTTTATTAGGAGGACTACATTTTGAAAGCAAGCATGAGAAGTGTGTATTCTGTCCACGTGGCAGAGAATATGTTTATTTTTCTGATTTTTCTGTTTTTAAAAAATGGAAAAAAAAGACTTTAAAACTTGGGAAGGATATCAATAGAAAAATAAGGGACAGAACAATTGTCAGCTTGTATGTCACTACAATAATCAACTACTAACTGCAATCACACTAATTTAAGAATGGCCTTTGAAAAACTGTTATTCAGATTATTTGCTTGCTTAATTTATTAAAGAATAAACCTTACCGGGGTGCAGGGCTGTTCTCAGCCTTGATCAGTTACAAATATTAACTCGCTTAATCCTATTTAAAAAAACTTATGAGGTAAATTCTATTATTACTATCCACTTTTAATAGATGAGGAAACAGAGATTAAGAAATTTGCCCAACTATTAAGTAACACAGTAAGTTGTAAAGCTGGGATTTGACCCTAGGCTTTCTAGATTGAAGATTTTTGATTCCTGTATCGCCAATGACACTTTTGTCAGTATCAGCTGGGTCAAATTCCTCTTGGAGAACTGAGCTGGGAAATTTTGTGTGTGTTTGGAATGATGAGTTCACAGGCTTCCTAGATAATTAGAGCAATTAGTGGGCTTCCTCTTTTGCTTGGTTGCTGTGAGTTCAGAAGTAAGCTTTGTGTTCAACTGTGGCTTTTTCATCACCAGAATTTCTTGATATTTTTCCTTTCCCCTTTGCTTCATAGTTTCTTTCATGTTATATGTAGTCTTTCATCTTATTGTTCTTTGAATTTACAATGAGTTCAAATTCTTTTGGAAGTATGAGGGGGATCAATCACTAATCAACTTCTAATAATAACTACAAATCAGTCTTGAACAGAATGCCTTCATATTCTCCAATTTATAAATCAAATAACTACAGGAGACCAGACATGGCTACCATCAATCATTTAAAATAAGGTGTGGGTAAACTAAACTGAAAGGTCACCTGAAACCAGTGATCATAACTTCTTTTAATATTTAACAATAAACAGACACATTTTAATTAAATTTGGCCTTTTCAAAGAATTCACTCTTTCCTTCAGCAGAGCTAGAAGAACCCTTTGTCACTAGGTCCATTTTATATGGTGAAGGTGAGGATAATGGTGATCTCTTGACTTTATCCTAGATAAAATGATGCCATGTCCTTTCATCTTTCATCAAGGGCAGTTACATAGTAGAAAATGAAAGAATATGATTTTAGATGACTTGCCTCTATTTAGCCTGAGTTCTACCACTAACTAGCTGGTAACATTTAGAAGTCATTTAAATTCTATGGGTTGAATATTACATGATTAAAACACATCTTCATTATACAATTCCAACTCTCCTTCCAGCTGGACATTTTGATCGCTCTCTTATGTTCTTTCAGTTCATATGTGGAGAAACAAATATCAGAGAAATGAAGTGAATCAATCAGAGGAAAATAGTACAAAGGTCTCCTGACTTCTGGAATTTTATTAAGAAATCAAACATTGTAGGTACATACCATCTTTCTCCCTCTCAACCCAGAGGTAACTGCTGCTCTGAAAGTGGTATCTTTCTTTTCCATTTTATTGTACTCTTACTACATATCTATATCTATATCTATACATATATGTAAATAAACAATACATAATCCAATTTTCAATGTTTAATGTAAGAAAATTCTTTTACTATTGACTTATTTCACCCAACATAATATTTTGGATTTTATCCATGTTGATATAGGTAGTGGTATATATAACTGCTATAGAGTATTTTGATAAAGTGATAGACCTCAATTTGTTCATCTGTTTTCTTAACAGGGGCTTTTAACCTTTTTTTGACCATGCAATCCATAAGGGGTAAGAATACATTTTATGTGGTGACCCGGTAGATAGATCTGTGTATCTGTGAAATCAAAGTTTACCTTTTTATTTATCCCTGTTGTATGTGATGTACTCTATTCTATTTCATTTTTTAAAAATGCTGGTTATGACATGCTAAATAATAGCCCTCTATTGGGTTACAACCTGACATTTGAAAAACACTGTTCTAGAGGAATATTTTTCAAACTGCTACAATACTTCCAATACTCTGATATTTCTCTAGGATGAGGTGGGAAGCTAGAGGTAGTGGAATAAGTGCTGCTTAGAATTTTTTCCAAGCAAGGAATGATATAACTAAGTAGGAATATAGTAAGCTGATGCAACTAAATAGGAATATATTAAACCTGTGGATCGCTTAGGTACAGAAAACAAGTTTGTGAACCACGGTTTTAAGAAGTTAAGCTGAAGGGGCGCCTGGGAGGCTTAGTCGTTAAGTGTCTGCCTTCAGTTCAGGTCATGATCCCAGGGTCCTGGGATCGAGCCCCGCATAGGGCTCCCTGCTCAGCAGGAAGCCTGCTTCTCCCTCTCCCACTCCCCCTGCTTGTGTTCCCTCTCTCGCTGTGTCTCTCTCTGTCAAATAAATGAATAAAATCTTTAAAAAAAAAAAAGTTAGCCTGAATTCTTATCATGAGGCAATTCTGAAAAACTACATAGATTTTTAAATAAATGATTCATATTTTAAATTGATGCTGCAAACTTACTACTTTAAGGATTCCTATGAAGTCTATTGTAAATTGGAATGAATATTTTTAGAAAGTGAATAGAAACCACTCATTTTATCTTAATTTAACTTTATTTGTCATGGTGAATGAAGAATGTCCATAACTCAGGGAAATGGCTTTATCTATATTTCCATAAGCTACATCAATAAGCTTTATGCCTCAGTTGCACTGCAGTATATTATTTGCAGACTTAAACACAAATGACTTCATTGACTTACAGGTCTCCTATGAAGATATTGTAATGTGGATTTCTACGATGAGTGGAAGTAGGACCATTTCTTTTGCAAAAAAATTTTGAATTCCAATATGGTTACATGATATATTGGTCTTTTAAGGTGCATTTTAGCCTATGGCCGTGACTAGAGACATAAGAATATTTTGCTTTCAGCAAGATTGGCCATTACTATTTGGTTTTTGGCATTATTATCTGACTTAAGTACTCTACTCCTTTCATCATCAGCTCTCAGTATACAATGCTTAGCAAAATCTAATGACTTCGGTGAGTATACCAGTCTTCATAAGATCCAGAGGTCAGAAACTGTCTTGTTTTCTTACCCTGATTTTTAAGTAAATAATGAAGTTGACCTGACAGAGAAAGCCAAATCTGCCAAAACTCCAAAGAAAGAGAACTGAAAATGTAAGAGCAAAGGGGAAGCAAGTGTTAGGAGGCTATCATCCCAATTAGGAGCCATTATATGGCCATGATCTGTAGCAATTTAGGCCTTGTGAGTCTTTCACCTTGGAATACAGTGTTACAATTTCTGGCCACAGTGTAAAGATATAAATAATGATAGGCATATTTAACCTCTGAAGGCATGGCTGTCAATCTGATTCCAGATCAAAGGAATCAGAAGGTTGATAAGGAAATTGAAATGGAAGATGGGAGCTCCAGGTGAGGCCAACTCATCTATTCCACACTCTCAAGTCAACCAATATTTGCGGTCTCCTCTGATTCGGTAGAACACTGCTCCTCCCCCTCCCAAACCTTTCTTACCATGGTCCCTGGAACTCCCTTCTCAAGCAAAACAAGCAAGAAATTCCATCCTACGTCCTCTCACTGATTTAAAAAATATTTGTTTCCTAAATGAAAGAGCTCTCCGTTGAAGCCACGACTCCCTTTTAATGGAGGGTGAACACGTAATTTAACATAGAAACCAGAACACTTTTAAGAGTAAAAGAGGACACTATTAATAGTTATGTCAGGGCCACAGGTATAAATTGGGACTGTTATTGACAAAACAGATGTTAAGGTCACCCTACCTATAGTCCTCTCAAAAGAAGGCCACCCATTTTCCTATAATTCACCTAGCTCAGGGTTAAGAGGATCAACATTCCATACAACCCAAACCATTTTTTCAGAATATTTACACTTCTGTGTAAAACTGCAGTTACTCTGATGTCTCTTCTTCAATGCTACCTCGTCACTACTCTACCTCTTTGCTGTTATTTATCAACCTTTCAGGGACTAGCTCTTCAAAGACTTCAGCACCTAGCTCTGTATCTTCCTCTACCTCCAAGACCCAAGGTAATCTCCTGATTATCCTATCACTTTTCTGATAATCCAACCCCTAGAAGTCATGACTTCTCAATCTCCATTCTGGATCCTGGCATTTTTTTATTCAACAGAAATATCAAATTTCTGTTCAAAGTCCCATATACTTTAATATCTCTCACTCAGCATTCCCTTTTAGACAAGTTCTTCAACCTCACTGGGACTCAAGGTCTCTATATCCCTCTACTTTTCATATTGGTCAGCACCTTATCAGTTGGTATCCTTCTCTATAAAGCTCACTCAATAGACCATTACTCTATTTCTTTTAATTAAACTCAACTTTTTTGATCCAGGGTCTTACAGTTCCCTACCTATTGAAATTTCTGCACTGGGTCAATCCTGTAGTTCGTATTTTCAAGATTATTATACCTGGTCTGTGAACTCACCTATAAGTTATTACATCAAGCACATGGATGGTTTATTTGTGGTCACCAGCCTCAACTGGTTCCTCTATTCTGCCCATCAATTTCTCCATATACTTTTTTTTTTAAGTTATCCTCTCTCACATTCTTCATAGCAAGTATTGCAAGCTTACTCACTTTTGTTAAACTTTCAATCCAGCCATTTTCCCCTTCAATCTCAGTAAATAACACTGACACCTTCTTCAAACCCTCCCCAACTTCCTATCACATCAACTAACAGACTTTGCAAGTACTCATCCTTTCTTGCTTCTCTTCCGTACAAGAGGTATAATTATTTCACTTGTGCTCTAGATATTTTTTTTTTCCTGTGCCTCCAGGGACCTCCTTTCACCATTTTTCCTCTATCTCCAAGCTCTAACTTGCTATTGACACCTTCTGATCAGCATGCTGAAATCTTAAACAACAAAACCTCCCTCAACCCCACATCCTCCTCCAGCTGCTAGCCACTACCTTTCCTTTTATAGCCAAACTCATTAAGATTATTGTTCTATACTCACAGCCTCTCTGTTTCCTCACACTCTCCTCAATGACTCCAATCTGTTTTCTGCTGTCATTCCTACAGGCAGCATTTGTTGCTGCTGGTCTCTTCCTTTCTTCTTAGATCTACTGGTTTTCCTCTCAGATCTCTGAATGGTTCCATTTAGGTAGCTTATCTCAAAAATGCTGTTGTGCCCCATGAATCTCCTTAAGTAGCCTGGCTTGACTGAGGCTGAAGGATTCACTGAAGTTCTAAAACAGGCAGAAGGAGACCATAACATGAGACCATGATATTCTTGAGGATCAGGAGAGAAGTCTGGTCAGATGACAAGGGTCATGTGCATATGCAAAATGGAATAAACTTAGTGAGCTTCACTATCCAGGGTCTGGCCTTTAGCTTGTGGGGTTACAGAAATTCAAGTTTATAGGTGCTCCTAGGACAACTAAAAATGTTTAAACTTATAAAACATGGCTGTATGAAACCTAGAAACATCATTTATACATAAAGGAAAACAATTGTTAAGTATACTTTCTCCACATAGGAAATGACATGGAAAGTGAAAATATCACGAAGTGGCTAATGTTGGATTTGGAATTGACCAAAGCATTCTGTGTATGAAAGACTGTCTAATGGTATCAGGCCTTAGAGCCTGCAGTGTCCACCTCCACATCAGGAATGAACTCTGAAAGCAATATTCCCAAAGACTTGGGAGAAGGGTACCCTCTCTCAGATACATTAGATTGTGAAGAAAGAGGATTCTTGTTTACTATTTAACAAGCCTTCTGTTAGGCATTTATTCTCGAACTTAAGTATCAGGAGATGTCCAATTATTTTTAAAAGAATATATTATGAATGGGGCACCTGGGTAGCTCAGTCGGTTAGGCATCTGCCTTCAGCTCAGGTCATGATCTCAGGGCCCTGGGATGTAGCCCCCATCCAGCTCTGTGCCCAGTGGAGAGTCTGCTTGTCCCTCTGCCCCTCCCCTCCACCCCTCCAGTTCCCCCCCTGCTCAGCTCTCTCTCAAACAAATAAATAAAATCTTAAAAAAAAAAGGAATATGTTATGAATCTACCAGACTCCTTGTTCATTTCATATTTTGGCTATTTTAAGATGTTTTGGGAAGCTCTTCTGCCTTAGGACAAGTTATTCAAAATGTCCTAAAACAAATTTCCCCCAAAGCCACCAATTAGCTTCCTTCATAAATAGTATCTCTGTTATCAAATAAAAGTATTATTTTTCTTTTTTGAAAAAAAAACCCTGCTATGAAAGAACAAATATATAACTCCTATTACCTATGCAAAGTGGGAGAGAAAAAACTAATTGAAACAGTATAGTTTTATGTCTCTATTCCAGTATTCAATTTGTAAATTAAAACAGAGAAAAACCCTAATCTCACAGGCTTTGTTTAATGGATCCTAGCAAAATGTTCAAATTGACCTTTACTATAAACTGAGAGTTGCTCTCCACTAGAAAAAAAAAAAATCTGTTTCTTGAAATCAGAATGCCATTTAAGAATACCATAACCATTTAAAATCACAAAGTTCACTACATAAATTTAATCATTCATTCTTTGCACACATAGGTGAAGTAAGTCTACCAAAGGAAGAAGTGTGATGCTTATGGTTTTGGGAACAGTGAATCAGAAGCAACCCTTTTGAAACAAAAGTGCAAATGTGCTTGGTGACCCGGAATTTAAAGTTAAGATCTTGTCTATATCTCTTTGTCACCGTTAATTGATACTCAATTCTTTATGGGCTGGTTATCTTTTAATTCACTCTCAGTTGTTCTCTCATGTCATTCACTTGTTCAGAAGAGCTCGAGGAAGAAGGTGGATGGATACCTGCTGTTAAAGTATTAGACGTCAAATAGGTCATGTTTCAAACAGATTGGCGCTGGATTTGGTAGAGTTCTATGTTGATATCACATTCAAGTAAACTTCTAAGAACATCGTGGATATTTGGGTTTTCTTCCAAGTAGTTCAATATTGGACAGTAGTTACCCAAAGGGTTGGAATTAACTGCAGCAACAGTTCTGTATGACTGATAAATACATCATGGTGGTTATTACTATGGGTTTTTAGAATTTAAGATATGTCTTTGAGTCCAGCTCTGACATTATGCTATCCTGAAAAAATAATGTATCCACACTTCAATTTTTTCATGTGAAAAATGGGGTTAATATTATCTCTTAAAGATGACTATAGGGGTTAAATGAGAATGCATGTAATATGCTTATCATGATGCTTGGCATAAAGTAAATGCCTATAATGGTAATGATGGTAATTAGCTAGTCCCACTGATACCACTACATTGAAATCAGTTATATAATCTCAAGTGCTGTAGATTCTGCATAAGGATTTCTCAAAAATTATGTATTTCAAAAACATAGTCTTCCAATGAGGCATTTTCTGGAATATAGTTTATAGGACTTCTTATGCTATCCTTAGTCTATTAAGCAGGACTTTCCCAGGTGTCTAGTACCTCACCATGACGTTAAGTTTTAAATACCTTTTTGAAGCCTGAACATAGATGTTAGGGGGAGGGATACTGATAGTGTTATTCTCATCTTCATATATCATGTCTTGAGACAGTTCAGAATGCCACACTAACCTCTATATTAAGCTAACCTTTCTCTAAACCACAAGTCATGAGAATTGGGGGAGGTGACATTTGACTTTACTACCTGTAAATGACCTTTCTTTGATTAATTTCCCTCCTCCAAACCACAGCCGTTGTTATCAGGCAGGAAACGGCTCCCCATTTCTATCCGTGTGTGGCTTTGAATTCCCTAAGTTGTCACCATCTGGCCATAAAAAGGGGGAAGGTTGAATCCCAGAACTCTTTCCTTCACTTTCTGTTGGTAATGTGTTCTATTTTCTTCAGTCTATATAGGATTGTTTAAACATGTGATTAGACTCGGTTGTACTGCGAAAGAATTTTGGTTTACAAAGAGTTGAGGCTTCTCACAAAAACTGGACATGTAATTCCATGAGCTTTTCACAGGATTAAAAAACAAAACAAAACGGGATCACACTCCTATTGTCACTGGTTTAACTACCCAGTCTTTCCCTTGAGATGCAACCCTGTCATCTGCTTTAGGCTATGGATATCTCTAGCAGAATCTGACTGTTGGTATTATAGATCTTTAGACTAACATGCCCTAGTTTCACTTACCAATTCCAAAGTCAAATGATCATTTATTGTTTTCCTTCTTATCCCCGGAGGGTGTTTATTATCTTGTATCTGAATTAATGCTCAGTAGACAATGTGTTCTTATTATTATCCTTTTCATTTGTAAGTTGTGTCTCCAGAAAGTTGAATAGTCTTTTTCTTCTCTTGTGCTAACACTTTGTTGGAGAGTTCAATAACCTCATTATATTTTTTGTGTTCATAAATTTTAGGGTGTTTTAGAACAATGTTCTCCTCAATGCCTTTTAGAGTTGTTTTTGAGCATCAGCTATCTACACTTGGCCCAGCTCAAAGTTCCTTCACTTTTGCCTTAGTAGAATTCATTTCCTCAAATGCTGAACACATCTACTTTTTAAAGTAACTATGATATATTAATGGCATCTTTAAAAATGTGTACTTTCATTTTTATTCAGAAACTTCTCCAGTTCTTACCCCCTTGGTCTAAGTTTAACTCCCACAATTTCTAATTCTCATTTGGGATAGAGATAGCTTATCTTCTGCTCTACATCAAAATGTACTCTCTAGAAGAGATCTGATATTATTCTAACAAAGTGTGAATGTAAGTCACAATGTTACCTTTTCTAGGGACATGGGTATTTGCACAAGAGTCTTATCTCTAATTGCAAAGTGACACTCTTAAGAATTGTTAAAAGAAACTACTGTTCAGGATGGATGGAATGAGAAGACCCTAACCATGTGCGACTTACATGTCCCCCAGACAGACCCCGGATAATCAATGTACTCAGGTACTATGCCTTACTTTTGAACTGGATTTGGTATCTTAGAATGTTTTCTTTGAAATTATGGTTCTAGGGGTGCCTGGGTGGCTCAGTTGGTTAAGCAACTGCCTTCGGCTCAGGTCATGATCCTGGAGTCCCGGGATCGAGTCCCACCGTCGGGCTCTCTGCTCAGCGGGGAGTCTGTTTCTCCCTCTGACCCTCTTCCCTCTCGTGCTCTCTCTCTCTCTCTCATTCTCTCTCTCTCAAATAAATAAATAAATAAAAATCTTTAATGAAATTATGGTTCTGTATCTGGCTTGCTTGCTTCTTCATAGTGCCAATCTAGGTCGACAGGAGAATATGAGACCATTGTTCCATATCCCGCTTAAAAGAGAACACCACTTCAAAGAGAACAACAACAATCAGTTTTAAAATAAAACAAAAATAAAACAACAAGCAATCAGTTTTAAAACATTGTGCCTGTGTGCTTGTTAATTTTAACTTTTTCAGGGTTCCAAGCTACTTTAGGGAACCTACTTTGGGTGATTATGTTCTATATCTGCACAACAAAGCTGTCTAAATAAAAATAATTACTATATAATTTCCAAAAATTTCTCCTTTAATATTAGGAAAGTATTGCAATGTTTAGAATTGTCCCCTCTTGCTCTCTGCTAAGAACAAAAGTTAAAAACATGGAATGAATTCCTTGAACAAATTGTTAAATTCACTTTTAATAAAATTTCTTCAAAGGGTACTAGGGCTTTTAAATCTAACACAGATAAAATAAGCCATCCAAAGAAAACAAAATACTTCATAATGTACCTTTTAGCCACACTGCCTTTTAAAAATGTTCTTTTGCTAATTGCATTTAGTGATTACAGAAACAAATCTGTTGCATTCTGTTAGTCAACTTAGTTTATGAATGATCAGGCATTAACACGAAATAATGTTTATGAAACAGAATGGTCACATAAATGCATTTTACTCAAAATTATATTTGATGTACAATTTTAACCACTCTTCCTCTTTATAAGTTATATTATCTAGCAAGGTATTCACATTCTTCACATGGACCTAAGCCAGAGTTGACCTGTTAATGATGTTTGTACATTACTTATGAGCCAAGACTTGACCAAAATCTTTATGGAATTAGAATATATCTTTGTCATCCTACCCTTTTTGTCCCTTAAAAACAGTTTCACACGGGTGCCTGGGTGGCTCAGGTGGTTAGGCGTCTGCCTTCGGCTCGGGTCATGATCCCGGGGTCCTGGGATCGAGTCCCGCGTCGGGCTCCCTGCTCCTTGGGAGCCTGCTTCTCCCTCTGCCTCTCTCTCTCTCTCTCTCTCTCTCTGTCTCTCATGAATAAATAAATCTTTGAAAAAAAAAAAAACCACAGTTTAACACACAAAGCTAGGTGAGTGTGTGATTAGCTCCACATTCATCCATTTAGTAAAAGTTTATTGAGTACCGACGTGCCAAACACTGTGCTAGTTCTGAGAAAACAATTGTTAGCAGGACAGACATAAGACAGAGATAACATTCTAGTGGGGGAGACAGATTTTCTTTTAGAACTCAACAAATTAAAAAAAATTTACAAATCGTATATTGAAAGAAATGTGCAAAGAGCTAAGATAAGGGTTGGTGCGGGGTTGGCACAGTTTCCGGTAGAATGGGACAGAAAGGATGAGAAAGAAGCAGCTGTTTGAAAAATGGTGGGTGTGGGTATGTTTTGTCCCCACCTCCTCACTAACTAAGTGATTATTTATATGGTACTGCACTTCCCTAGTGATAACATTTTTATGCAAAGCATAACCATATATGTACTTTTAAAATGTGTGTAGCGTAGTTACAGCAAAGGATGGAAATAAATATACCCTCTAACCACTATAAAAATACTGTAGAGAAAAATTGTGAACACAGTGAATTACTACAGTTTATACAAAGGTTCCTTTCTACAAGTACATTGTGAGTCTCAGAGCCAGGATGATTCAACTGCAGAGGATGAAATAGAACCCCTGGTTTTAGGATGTAAACACAACCTTGACTTCTTTGGGGTGAGTTGGACATACCATGATCTGCAAATGAGAAAGAAACATAAGACGTTAAAAACAGGAAAAATTTCCCCAAATGGTCTAATTCTCACAAGTGGTTATATGATCTTTGCCATTCTAAAATCTGGGAGCCATTGCCCTCTACCTAAAACCCCCATTCTGGGCCACCGAATGTAGTGTCTGAATGCTTAGCCACTAGAGGGAGAGAGTGTGCCTCTGGTGATTCTGGAGCCAAGGAAAGGAACTCATGAAAAGGATAGGCTTTCAAGGGAGCTAAATTAAGCTCCAACCAGCTAGGGGTAAGGTCTATTCCAACTCTGGTAGCTTTGGGAAACTTGAGGATGGTTCCTTAAGACTTCACAATGGACCCTCTTCTACTAGCAATTAGACTGCTTAAACTATCCAGATATTTCATCTTAATTTTGAATATGTTTTAAATTCATCTTTCCAAGGACCTCCATAACTTTGCAGCTACTTAAACACAGGCTTAAATTTTAGCAAGGACTTGTGGTAATTCAGGGAAGTTACGTTTCTCTTTATATATTGGGAATTTATATATAATGAACAACATTCCAATTTTCTAAGATAATTTAGGATTAAAATCTTTGCTATCTACCGGGATTATTAGAATGACTTGTGGAGTTCTAATTTCAGTCCTTTCCAAATATGACTTCAGGAAAATTAATTTTACTTAGATAATAGGCTTAAAAAAACACACAAAAATCTGCCTTACCAATATATAACTCACAGGGGAGAAAAAAAATATGTGTGTGTATATATATATATAAAACTCACAGTAACTGCAATTTTTCTTAAAATTGTCATAAAGTTGTTGTTGCTGACCTAAGCCCAGATGATTTGTTCTCCAATGAAAATTGATTAATCTTGTTTGCATTATGGCACCAACTTTCATTTTCCATAATTTAAAAACGAGCCTATTTGCACAACTGTTTAAAAAATACAATGCATGAAACAAACTCTTAAGAAGTAATTCATTATACAACTTAAATATAGTTACTATACAAGTCCCATGGTATCCATTATTTAGTGTTTATTAATGTGAATGAATTCCTTCCCCACCCTGAAATCTAATGAAAAGAGATGGTCTAAAATTTTATAGACCTACAGACTAGTGTTTAAGATATAGTTGATGATTTTATTTTCAGTGTAGCACTTCTCTTTCCACAGCAGGAAAACACACACACACACACACACACACACACACACAAAACCAACCCAAAACTCAACAACTATTTTTGGGATTCTTGAAAGGAGTAGGAGTACGATGCTTCCTCCTAACTCTTTCAGCACTGATTTTCTTCACAATCTGTGATACGGTTTCTCAGAAATGCTGTTTGGCAGTCCGGATAATTTCATGTGTTTTCAAACTTAAGCCACCCAGACTACACAGTTCAGTATTTTCAGCTCCTTTCATTTTTCCTTTTCCCTTTAATTATAGAAGCCTCTATTCCCTCTTTTTGCAAATGTGGTTAAGTTAGATGCTAAATGATACTATTTGTAGCAGAAATATGCATTTGTTTTTTTCATGACGATCCACAGACGTTCTTCCCAAATAAAAAAGCTGTGCTGTACCTGATGATACTGACGGCAACACTTCCCTCGTACCAACTTTTTGGACCCTCAACCGTTCCTTTGACTTTGGTGAATGCGGCACAAGCCCTGGGGAGTAAACGCAAGTAAACACTCTAATTTTAAACTTGCACTGTAAAGCACTTTCAAAATAGTTGAGCTTCATCTCAGACCTGAATTTCCTTCTCAATTCATTCCCTCAATTCATCCTGATTCGTGTCCCGGTCTCCCCGGTGCCGTTTTCTGAAATTGTACCGCATAGTTAATTGCGAAGCCCGAGTGGGTGGGTCCACGCGCACACCCCGGCTCCGGCCAAGACGCCGATGCCTGAGCTCCGCGTCGGGCGCCTGAATCTTCGTCCCGCTCCCTTCGCCTGGCCTCGTCACAAATCCCAGTTTGAAAGAAAACTTCAAGCGGCCGAAATGAACCTCCCCTCACCGCTCCAATCCTTCCTTCCCAGCCGGCAGAAAACGTGAGATTTACTATGACTTGGGGGGAGCGGTCTGGGGTCGCCGTGGCAATCTCGGAAGCAGGTTACCTGGTCCCCCCTTTGGGGGCGGGATCCGCTGTTTGCGGGGCCGCAGGGCCGGGGGCGACGCGGCCGGGCGCCCGGGTGGGCGCGAGGGAGTGCGCGCGTCGCGGAGCCGCGGGGCAGCACTTGTCCTGTAATCGATTGCCGAGCGCGCCGAGCGGCCCAGAGCGCAGACACGCGCACACGCGCCCTCGCCAACCCGCGCGCACAGGCGCGCGCGCGCGCGCGCACACACACACACACACACACACACACACACACACACACACGCGCGCGCGCGCACAGGCACCCAGGCCCCGCACACACGCACACACACACGCGCGCGCACGCACGTCCGCCTGCCCGCGCCCTGGGCCCCGCCGTCTACCGCCGCCGCCAGCCCGCCCTCCGCCCGCGGGCGTCTGCGCGAGCCCGGCCGGCGGGGGAGATGTGCTCGGGCTCCGGCGGATCGGTTTCTCGGGGTTTGACCAGCTGTCCCGGGCTAACCCTGCTCCTCGCTGAAGATGGAGGAAGTAAAAACAGGATTACCCTTAGCTACAGATCCACTGCCTTAGTTTCCACCACCAACTGCAGTGCACAAACACACGTTAGGCACAGGAAAGAAAGAAAGAGAGAGGATACACTAACAGTAAACACAAACAAAAGGGTGATGGGATTATTTTACTGCATGCACTGCTGAGGTAAATCTCCGCTTGGCTTTTGCGTGGTGAAGAACAGCTCTTGTTTTATTTGTCTTCTGATTCATAGATTATATATAAATATGTGTATCTGATTTGCAAAGGGGGGAGTGTTTTCAAAGTTAAGTGTAATTATATAGCATCTCGTTTTGCACTGTGATGTGATCAAATGACTTGTTGCTGTTAACCAGTAATAATAATAATATAGATATTTTTCTCTGGGCGGGATGGATTGTGGTTATGATTAGGATAATGATTTCTGTAATGAACGCTCAGGGAATCGGGTTGAAAATGATGTCCTCTGCCTTAATTTTTCGTCCCCTCCTTGTAATGTGTTTCGGGGATGTTAATCGATTAATCAGTTCGCATCTCTGTAGCTGTCATGGATTTTGACTTGTTTTGCTTTGTTTTAACTTGAATTCCAAGGAAGATTGGGTAGCTTGGAATAAATTGTAGCTGTCCTGGTAGAAGGTAATATCCAGATCCTATTGGAATTTTTTTAAAAAAGCAAAAAGCCTGGTATGACACATGTAAAAAGGTAGCAGTTAAATCACTTTGACAGGTTCTAGTATGGGCAAAAGATGGAATTAAGATTTTATTTTTTCCTTTCTTTTCTTCTTTTTTTTCTTTTCCTTTCTCTCTCTCTCTCTCTCTTTTTTTTTGCCAAGGGCGAAAAACAGTCCTGTAAGTTGGCCTAGGTTCCTCGCTGGGTTCTGCCTGACTGTCCCTCCCCTCTTACCCCCCCCCCCACCTTTTCTTTCAGTTTTCTTGTCTTAGCTTTTGGTCGATTCTTAAGGAACCGGTGGATCAAGTTTTTTCTCTTCTTGTTAATCGCATTGCTGTAGCACTGACTGACCTCTCTCTCCCTCTTTTTTTTTTTTCCTCTTTCCTGAAAGTACGTGGTGCCATTCCTGAGTGACTTTTCCTACTAGACCATCCCAAAGGGACGAGGGGGAGGGGTGGAAGGAGGAGGAGGAGGAGGAGGAGGAGGAGGAGGAGGAGGAGAGGGGGGTGTTCCTTTTCTCTCATTTCTTGGTTTTGTTTATCAGCCGATCTGTTTGCAGGATTTGGGCTCGGAATGACCCACCTGTAAAGTGCTTTTCCTTCCTCCTCGCCTTGAACTCTGCAGGGGGCTTGGCTTGGAGGGGGCAAGGGAGGGAAAGAGAGAAGGGGGAAACACAAAAAACTTCTTTCTTTCTCTCTTGGTTTATCTTCAGCCCGACATTGTCACCTCCTCTTTGAGGGGTTAGAAGAAGCTGAGATCTCCCGACAGAGCTGGAAATGGTGATGAATCTTTTTTAATCAAAGGACAATTTCTTTTGTATGTACATTTCGTTTCTCTTTCTCCTTTTCTTTTTCTTTCTTTCCTTCTCTGAGGGTTAATAACCATTTCATTGATGGGGCCGACTTCTTTCGCTTCTCCCTGACGTTTCTTTCTTTTTAATATGTGTGTGTTAAATGTGTACATTTTTAAAGAGATAAACTCATTTGTAAAATATCCGAAGAAACTGCTCCCCTTTTAAACTTTACGGATGCCTTTCTTGAAAGCCTTATGTAATCATAATTTGAAAGAATTTGATAACAGTACAGCAGGTTGAAATTTAAGTGCTATGTAGTGACTGAGTTGGGAATTTGATCTGATTATTCCATAAAGAAAGAAAGAAAAGTTTTTTTGGGGGGGTGGGGAGGGTGGTGGTGAAGAAGGGGAGGGGAGGGAGAAGGGAAGTGGTTTTGGAGACAAGAAGTGAAGCTGCCTGTTTTCCAGTAAGTAATGGAGAAATTCCAGGAGCCAGGGCTAAATATACTTGGCGATCAATACAGAAATGGCTCATTGTGAATAATTTAGCTGCTGGTGCAGTGAGAGTTTTGAAACTAAAGGCAAAAAGGACCAGGGCCAAAGGAAAAAAAAAATAAGTAAAAATCTCCTCAGGACATGTCAATTCTTTAAACTTTTTCCTTCAAAGAATACAGTTAGCTTATCGATCTTTTCATTATGTGAAATCAAAGCTAGGGGGTGTCATCTCATACAATTTACTTTTGTTTCTGAGAATTAAATTCTTGTTTTGTGTCATTGGTGCTTGAAAATATTTCCCAAACTTTAAAAAAGTGATCCCCTTCCTAGGAGCAAAAAGTTTATGAAATTTTCAAAATCAGAATGTATTAAGTTGGCTTGGCATTTGTATCCAACCTTGGTCTGGCAGGAAATTAAGGTTACATTGAACAGGTGCTTACACAGAACTTAGTGTAGGCTAAAATGTCAATACAAGTCTGGGAGTAGGGTGACTGCTGCAGAGACCTTCGAGACACACTTGGGCACTAAATTTTTGTTTTGTTTTGTTTTCTTATGTTTGTTTGTCCTCCCCGCCCCATTAGAACATGATGAACCAACTTGCAACAATTGTGAATAGAGCTATCTGTATACCAGGGAAGTCCTCAAACTGCAGTGTGATTGTGGGAAGTAATGAATGGTAAAATACTTAAATCCCAGTGAAAGCTGGCACATTTGAGGTGTACCTTCCTATTTTTTTCTTGAAGTAAATTCTGATGAAGAGAGTTATTCCTTTCTCGCTATAGCCCATCTCACAGCACACTTATCTTTCCTATCCTATCTCCAGCAGGAATCAGATCATTTGCAGAAAGAGTTCAGTGACTTGCAAATGAGCACATACAGTACACTGTAGTATGTTTCTTGGGCCCAGGTTGCAGGAGCAGCAACATGGGCTAACCGCTTGGAGCTTCAAATAAGTTAAGCATTTAATGGCAGATACTGAAAGGAATCATTGTGTTAAGGGTATCATCTTTTGTATTGCAGCACTGCACTTTGACTATGGAAACAGAGGCTATTGATGGCTATATAACGTGTAAGTATTCATTTCCATTAATTTGTTATTGGTAATAAAATTAAGTTTGTGTTACCTGTATTTTATTTTCTGAATTATGGTTTCATCAAGAATTCTGTACTCTAATTTTCTGTTTGTTCACAATTTCACCTTTAAATGAGTTTGAGAAAATACTAGCAAAGAAGCAAAACAAAGGAAATATAGGCATATACCTACTCTATTAATGATAGTATGTTAGTCAGTAGAAAGTGGCTTAGCAGATCAACACTTTTGCACTGGAGTTTTTTCATTTACTTTACTCTTAAGTTTAGAATAAGTCAGGTTACATATATGTCTACCGATATGGCATGTACTAAATACTACTCTGTAACCTAATTTTTCTGACACATAATGTGAAAGCTCCTTAAGTTGACCTTTTTTTTTTAGCCAACTTTCCTTTTTAACATCCAACTCTCTGATGGAGCATTTTGGAAAATGCTCATTATAAATACTCTATGCTTGATGGATAAATTAGATGTTAAAAGAAAACTTATTTTTTCAAAAGAAAAATACTTTAGAAATCAACTATTCCACTTGCCCTTATTTTACAGTTAAGATTATTGTGATAATCAAATTTTATAATTTTTTTTTTGTGGGCTGGTCATGGCTTATCATTTCATTCATTTGCTATATATTTCTAAATTATAGTTCCTCATACTTTCTTTTAAGGGAAAAATGTATTACATTAAAATTTCAGGGCTATGCATGTCTCTGCATGTATGAAGCAAAGTCGGTAATTAGATTTTATGTGACAATGAACAGAGACCAAAAGATTTTATTTTGTGAAAGCAGGTGACAATGAGCTTTCACCTGAAAGGGAGCACTCCAATATGGCAATTGACCTCACCTCAAGCACACCCAATGGACAGCACGCCTCACCAGGTCACATGACAAGCAGTAAGTCTTCATTTTATGATTTTTTTTTTTTTTCCTATTTCTCTAGCGACACACTTGAATTTGTTAGGTCTTTGGGGTCCTCTCACGTTGTGGTGTAGCTGCTGCTATAGATTTTGCTAAAGAAAGAACAACACAGATTTATTCCTGTTCATTCTAGTATCATAAAACATGAGCCTGCTTACTAGTCTGACCTATCCCAAGGTGGCATTTGGGAGCTGGTGCTTACCTGTATCAGGTAAGAAATGTTAGACTTTGCTGGTTATTGTTTTGACTTGCCAGGTTTATGACTAGATTTGTTGTTGTTAGATAAAAGAATATGGAAACAAGTCACTTCCAAAGGACTCGTCACAGGAAAAAAAATGAAATAATTTTGTATTGCCTTGGTACAAAACTAATCCATCAGTGGTGGAATTGCAGTGTTACTTTTTTTTTTTTTTAACTATGTGCACGTTTCTCCTCCAAAACGTTGCAAGTGAAGTGTAATTGAAAATTTATGGACCCGATTTAAATCCATTTCTCTAACAAAGTGAAAGCGTTTTGTTTTAGACTGTCCAGAGAAGAACTGTGAAAATTAGGAAGGATGTTTTGAACTTGCAGCAATAGACAGGTTTTGGCTACTATTTTTGATAAAGAGTCATTCATTGATGTAGTAACCATTGTTTTTGTGTAATAAAAGAGCAACTTATATGCTGTCCGTGACAGAAGACCAAGTACTTCATTAAGAATATGGTTTGTTTTCTCTTAATTATAATGTTTAGTTATTAAGTGCAAATGCTGTGTTACTCTTCCTCAACCGTAATTTGAAATCTTGTGTTTCCCTTATACTTTTGTATGTGTTATATTCTTGTGTAGAAAGGACATCTGACTTATATGGAAATATAACTTAATTTAAACGTCTTCTCTTTGGGTGATATGTGAAGGAAAGGCAATTTCTTTCCTTTTTTTAAACAAAGATTTAATAAGTAAAGGAAACTGAATCAGCTTCTAAACTATGAACATATTCTCAAGTTATTCTGATTATCCAGAGAGAACAAATCTTCTTTCCAGTTCCCTCGTATAGTTCTCAAAACTTGAGCTTATTATAAAGCTACTAGCTTTGTAAATAGTGAAGACTTCTGAAGTATGAGCAAAAGTATATAAAGTATTATTGAATACATTTTATAGTTCGTTAACTTTAAGTGATTCTAACTTTGACTTGAAATTTTGATTGAACTATATGAATTTTCTTATGTAAAAGTTTTCTTTTTATTAATGGGAAGTATTTCCCAGGAGATTTCATTCTGGAAGCAGTCGTTGAAATTCCTTTATCACATAGAAAGAAAAATTAATAGTGAGTGACTGAATGTATATTAAATTACAGTGTTAATCTTTTATGATGGATCTTGTAACATTAATTTATTTTTTGGCTAGTTGGCTGTAATTTGACAAAAGTTATACTACTTCTGCAGTGTAGGCAGTATAATTTTTATATTTTAACATTTAATGTTACTAGTTCCTTGATAGAATAGATTTTTATTTCTCTGATAATTTTTGTTTCATTTCCTAAAGAGTAAAGATAGATTGATAGGAAAATTTCTCTTAGTATTTAGCTCTCAGCTTTGGAAACTTCAGAAACTTTGAATAATCATAGACTTTTAGCTGTCATTCCCTAGCCACCACTAGGATATCAGCAGGAAAATGCTTGTTAATTGGCTCCTTTACTTGTGAATTTGATTCTGGTTTGCAAGTAGTCTTCAAAAAAGCAGTTCACCCATTTATTTTAAGTAAACATCGCAGAGTGGGGGCATGATCAATTTGAACAAATAAGAGCTGTGCTTTTCACATTTGAGCTTTTCTCACCCAACCAACAACAGTAAAATTATGTTTGGTAGAGTTTTGTTTTGTTTTTCCCCCAAACTTACTAGCCTGTGGCAATTCCATGTTAATACGGTTTTTGGCTAAGCTGCATGTGTTTTCGTGTTCTTTTCCGAAGAGTTGCAGGTGAAATATTTGGCTCTCACTTCAGAGTTGTCTGTTGCATCCTTTACGTAGCCTCTCTTTACAGTATCTAGGTTACCCACTTTGGTGTTAGATGGAGAAGATACCCATTTTTCCTTTCTGTTAGATCTAGGAGAATATCAGCATTTTAGATTGCCCAGGCAAACAGTGCTAAAGAGGGACTCTTGTCTCTTACTTAGAATAAGAGACCTAAAATTGGTCACTCAGATATTTTTCTGTAACTTGGAATTATTTGCGGGGAGGGGGGGCTGTCATATCACTTGTGTCTGAGATGATTGGTTTTCCTAAATCCATTTAAATGCATTGTTGAACTTTATCAAATGAAAATAGCTTGTTTATTTTCTGCAATTTTTTTTATATCTTCAAATATACTTCCTGAAGGGCTGTTGCGTCCAAAAACAGAATTGCAATTTTGATTGGAAGTATTCAAGCCAAAAGTAAACGGGAACACCTTTATGATAGAGTAAGATAGCCTCCAGGAGCAGCAAGGAGAAGACAAGACTGTATGTCTAAGAGGGAGAAAGTTATTTTAGAACAGTTTAGAAAGAAAATAAAAGAATTAAAACCTTTGATTTTTTTTTTTAATAAAGTAGCATTCTGGCAGTAAAGTATCAATAACCTGTGATAGCCCCCTTATTTTGGTTTTAGGAAAAGGGTCAGTTTTACCACAAGGTCCTAGTCATTTGTTTAGGTTATTTGATGACTATTCTCAGATGAAGGCTGTCTGTACAACTTGCTGCCAGCTATTGTATAAAAAATAATGACAGCAGCTATCATTATTTGACAGTGCTAGAAAAGAGTATCGGCGACTTGGGGGAAAAACTAAAAAATGTTATAATGTCTGACAGCTTTTGGTTTTAAAATTTAGCATATAAGGTAAAAATCTTAAAAAGTGAAGGATAATGCCGATCTTAACATTTTACAGTAACTATTTCCTATGTTTTAGCATGAATTTTTGTAGAGAACTTTAGACTTTTTCTTATGGAATAAGATCTCTTTGATAAGAAGATGGGCATTGTTGCCTGAGATCATTACTCTACATCTTGAGTCTGCTGACAGTCTTCGGTGTCAGGGATGACAGTATATGCCTTGATGGCTACTGGAAATACACAGTGTTAAGTGATTTTAAAAATAGACTCTGGAAGTTAAGAATCTGAGACAGACAACTCAGACAGAACAATATAAAAATAATCCATATTGTATTTTGGCCCATCAGATGAGATTTACTTTGTGATGATTCCTTCTCTTTCTGGGTTAGCTCAATTCCAGTTCTTGCGTAGTGGCTTCAGTATCGGTTTCAAACTGTTCTATCTATACATGCTGCTTACTATTTTAAGAAATTAAGGTTCAAAAATTCGAAATTAATCTTTATCTTCTACTTTTCTAATGCCAATGAGTAAATTTTCCTTGGAGATAGGTAATGGGATGAAGATACATTGTGACACAGATTTTGTTTCTATTACTTTAAAACTTTTTACGTGGATCAACTTTGCAGTCAATACTATTTACCAGCCAGTTTGATGGCCAGGTGGCATGTATGGAATTGGAAGAAGTAGTAATTCTAGTTTTACAGGACTCTGACCAATAATCAGGTCAGGGAATCTAGTTTATTCTTTTCAGAGTGCTTCACATTCATTTTTTTTCCTTAGCGAGTTTCCATTTTTAGAGCATAGTGAAGCAGAAGTATATTATAATTTCCATTTTTCTTATGTAGAAATGGAGGTCTGAAGAAATCAGTTGGCATTTTACGTCCCTTAACAGAAGGATGGAGTTGTCAGGATTGGGGCATAAAACTGTGATATTACCTTGTGGTTTAGTTAGATCACTTTAACTGATATCTCTCTATAATATCATTGTCTCAAGGTGCCTGTCATGTCCAATACTGACCCATGTGGTAGGGCAAAACTGTATTACAGAGGTAGAGGAGGGTTATTATGAGGGTGGAGTGATAGCAGATAATCTTGTTAAGCAGATGCTCTCATGCACTTTTAAAAATATCGTTTATATTATGGGCCTCATCAGCTTTCTGAATTGTCTTCTGTAGCTTAGTTTGGCAGTCACCCTTGGTTGGATTTCCATGGGATACACCCTAATATAACACCAGATGGACTTGATATAAAAACTCACTATGTTTTGAATTGTACTTAGGCTTATGTGTATACCTAACATACATTTAGTTTTTACTTATTGGGAAATTAAGAGAAAAGCTTGATTTGACTTCTTTACACCTATCAAAGGTAAGTGTCATGGTTATGAACCAAAAGGAAAAAAAAAGAAAAGAAACTAAAAAGGAAGTATGTATGTGCAGGAATTAACAGCAGAATTGCTCTGTAGTTTTATTTGCCCCTCATTTCCCCCTCCTGGCATTTTTAGGCTACTTCAACATAAGAATAAAGGCCTGTCTTCAACAAACAAGGCAACTTACTGTTGTAGAGTGTTATCCTTATTGCTTCTGTCTTTGTCCAAATCTGTCTTCCCCACTGGAAGTACATTTTTTTTAGTGTAACATGATTGGTTAGGTTCTTTTGGGAGTCTTCCTTCAAGCTGTAATAAATTGAGATCTCTGGGTCCCATGCTTTTTTCTCCTAACTTTAAATATTGATATATTTTGATCTTATGATGTTCTGAAAGATCAATAGCAGGGGCACAGTCATAAAATTGGTAGAATGTGTTGTTTTTCTTTGATTTTTTTTTCCTTTATATCTGTTTAGGTCAAATGTATTTATTGGTCTGGTAATATTTTCCTTTTGGAATTAATCAAGACTCAGAATATCTATGCTTTGAAAGAGGTAAGGAGTATTTAGGAACTATATATTCCTTATTATATACGTTTAACCAGCCCTGGAGTGAGAAAAGGATGGGGGACATAATTTATTGAGCATGTATAGGAAGTCCAGCACTGTGCTAGATGCATCCATGTTATTTCACTTAGTCTCCACAATAGCTCTGTGAGGGAAGTAGTTATTCCATTTTTTTAAAAGATTTTATTTATTTATTTATTCATTCATTTATTCATTCATTTATTTTATTTTAGAGAGCGAGGAGGGGAGTGCAAGAGAGTGGGGAGAGGAACAGAGGGAGTGGGAGAGAGAGAACCCCAAGCAGACTCCAAGCTGAGCATGGAGTCCATACTCCATTTTATAATACAGAAAACTGAGGCACAGAAGCAACAGATAGAGTACGTGGTTAAAAAGATTGGCTTTGGAGTTATACATGCCTGTGTTAGAATTCCTGCTTTGCCATCAACTTGCTGTGTGACCTTAGGCATGTTACTTCATGTCTCTGAGCTCCAGTTTCCTTATCTGTAGAATAGGGATAAGCCATACCTACTTCAGTGAACTGCTGTGAGGTTTAAATGAAGTAATGTACACAAAATACTTAGCACGGTTCCTGGTGCTTGCTTAGACCCAATAAAGAATCACTGTTGCTGACCCTCAGAGCAGCCAAGTCACTTTATCATCGATCAGTGACTCATAATAAAAAGAGTTTGTTTTCAAATCCATTTCTGTTTGAAATTCAGGTCTTTTGCTCTTTCCTTTTTACTATGTGGAACCGAGACAGGGATTTCTAATAATTTAAAGTAAAAATTAAAGAAAAGCTTTTTTGTTATTTAACACCTGTGAAGATTTTGGTTAACAAAGAAGTAGAATTTGTCTATATGTTAGAAATTCTTTTATTGGGTTTCAGTGTTCCTGAGTATACTTTTGTGTTTTTGGTTGTATGTAAAGAAAATCATTGCTTACCTTTGGTGCTCCAAAGATACCAGTAGTTAAGAATGGTAAAAGAAAAAGTTCCCTTAATAGATAGACCTATTCATATCTATAATCAATTCTTTCTTAGAAGGTCTGCATCTAAAATTTCACCTCTCTTGATGCTTCTGGTAGTACCATAAATTCTTATTTGATGATACCTAATCACATTGTAGGCCTGATTGTTGCTATTTGTACATTTTGGGGTAATTTATTTGTTTTAAATTTGAAGTAAGCATAACATATATAATTATCACTTCTAGCTGTTTGCCATCTTGCTGTATCATTTTAATTGATAATTCAGCAAATTTATGGGCTACCTTTAATGCATCAGGCACTGCAAGGCGAATCCAAAGGTGAATAGTGCACCGTCCTCCAGGAGCTCATGCTCTAGTTTGAAAGACATTTAAGCAGGGCATTATACTATGGCATGTTTAGTGTTCTGATTATTATGGGGAGTGAACAGTGGTACTAGTTCAGGAAATCTTCCTACAGGGAGAGGCTGCTTGAGCTGAAACTTACTGAAGGAATAGGATTTAAGAGAGAAGTGGAAGGCTTTTTCAGTATAAAGGATGTATCCATAGTGGGAGCTGGGACATAACATATGTTCTGTGAAATGAAAGCAGGTTGGTATTTCAGAGTGTGAGGTTGGTGCCTAGGATTTGAGGCCAGAGATGACCCTGGACAATTTAGTCAGGGCAAGATAATGGTGTATCTCATAGAGGAGAAAATTTTATTTCATTTTCAAGGAAGCCAAGGGAATTAACAAAGCAGATGACTTCTGTCTTTTGATGGTCATGGGGTCCCACTGGCTGTGCTGTGGGGAAAAAGGATTGTGGATGGGAACCTGTCTAGAGGCAGGAGTACTTTTAACAGCTCTTGCAACGGTGGAGTGAGAAGTTGTGAGAGCTAGTGGTCGTGGGGGCAAAAAGGAAGAGAAGGGTTTAGGAAATGCTTCATAGCTGTAAGTGCACAGGACTGGGAGAGTAGGGTTAAGGAGAAGAGGAAGTTCAGGAGGGCGATACCTGGATTATTGGACAAAATGGCGGTAGGTTCCATCAGGGAGGAAAGGAAATATTGGAGAGGTTTCCAGGAAAAGATTTACTTTGGTTTGACTCTGGATCCAGAGAGTTTGAATCACCTGTAGAATATGGGAGAAGACAGCAGTCAGGCTTCTGGACAGATTAGACTAGAGTGTGAACTTTCCTAATTAGTGAAATCTTATTAGGCAGATTGTGATTTGGTTACTTTGCTACTGTCTTTAACAATAGTTTAGTATTTCTAAAAAATTCTTCCATAAGTAAGTCCCAGCATTTGATCAGTGACTTTATTTTCCTTGTTGCCTGATTAAATCAAAATTCTGTATTGAAATGTATGAGTACAGGTTTTGGTGACCTCTCTCTGCTTAATGGAGTCCTTTTATGCTGGTCTCAGAAGTTGGATTAGTTGATATGATTGACTTACCGAATTTTGAACAAAATATACCAGCCCTTCTCTTTAACTTTTTGTGGCATATTTCATATGTTAACTTAAGGTTATTTATTAAAAAAAATCATAAAGCTAATGTATACCATATGCTCCAGTGATTCTACTGTAATGATTTGTCTTTACACCTATTTCTTTATAAATACATAATTTAAAATATATGAGGAATGATTTGTTTATTTGAGAGAGAGAGAAGGAGACACAGTGAGAGAGGGGGAGGAGAGGTAGAAGCCAGCTCCCTGCAAAGCAGGGAGCCTGATGCAGGGCTCAATCCCAGGACCCTGGGATCATGAGCTGAGCCGAAGACAGACACTTAACGACTGAGCCACCCAGGTGCCCCAAGGAATGATTTGTTATTTACATGCTGGCCAGTTCTGCCACATTAATAGCCAAGATACTTAATACTTTTGTCCAGAGCTTTTTTGAAAACTTTAGGATAAATATACATACATGATATATATTATTTGAAAATGATTTAGTCCCTACTTAATTTTTTTTAAAGTTTATAACATTGTACCTGTTGGGGTAAAATTACCTAGAGTATGATATCGTATGATTTAAAAAACATCCTAATTAATATATTTATTATTTCAAAATACCTATTTCAGAGCTCCATCTTAAAAATGTAAGTGCTGATTACCCAAGACACTATAGAATTCCAAATGAATGTTAATGATAGAAATACTTCATCTGAGATTTCCTGTATATGGAGATTCAGAACTCTCTAGAGAGATATTTTTCATCTTTCAATCATTGATCCAGTAAACATTTATTAAGGAGTTACTTTGTGTGATGCACTGCTGATGCTGGGGCACGAAGAATATGTTAGGGTTTTTGTAGAGAGAGAGGTTGTCTTTCAGGGTCCAAATGAATCCATATTTTATTTGAGATATTAATAATCCTATTACATTTAGAAGCAAAAAAGTGTGGTATACTTACCATGAATTATATCCATTATAGATGAATAATTGCTTCTCACCTTTTACCACCAAGAGGTGTTCAAAAGTGTATAAATTTGAAGATGTACAATGAAACAGAGCAAAAAATGCAACAAGCTTCTAAGATAGGTTCCCAAAGGATAACATTTCCCCAAGAAAATTTTATATAGGGGCACCTGGTTGGCTCAGTCAGTTAATTGGTTAAGTGTCTGCCTTCGGCCCAGGTCATGTCCTGGAATTGGAGCCCCACGTCCTGTTCCCTACTCAGCGGGGAGTCTGCTTCTCCCTCTCCCTCTGCTGCTCCCCCTGCTTGTGCTCTCTCTCTTTCAGATAATTAAGTAAAATCTCTTAAAAAATTTAAAAAAAAAATTTTTATAACGTAGGATTTGGCCATAAGCCTTGCAAAGTTCTGAAACTTGATTGGCAGCACACTTAGAGCGGATCCATATCTCATATCTCAGGATTGACTTACATTAAACAAGTTTACAAAATTGGTATAAAATCAGAAGGCCAATTTATGTCTGTACCTTGATTAAAAATAAAACAGGGGCGCCTGGGTGGCTTAGTCGTTAAGCATCTGCCTTCAGCTCAGGTCATGATGGATCGAGCCCTGCATCCGGCTCCCTGCTCCGTGGGAATCCTGCTTCTTCTTCTACTCCCCCTGCTTGTGGTGCCTCTCTCGTTGTCTCTCTCTCTCTGTCAAATAAATAAATCTTATAAATAAATAAATAAATAAATAAATAAATAAATAAATAAATAAATAAATAAAACAAAAAACCCCAACCAACTAATAGAGAATCTGGATCACTCCAGTTGGCTTGAGATCATTTTGGGTGATCAGCAAAGGTCACTTGGTGAGCAAGGGATCTGAACAAAAGGAGTTCATTATATAATTCAAATGTTTAGTGGCATCACAATAGAGATAGCATTGCCATTTGTATCATTACTGTTAAGTCCTTTGTCTAATTCCTTCTCCCCTGAATGGACATGGATTTAGATTCTGTAGATATATGTGCAGCCAAAATACTTCTGGGAGTCATTTTTTTTTTCCCCTTGGAGGTTAAATCCTACAGATTCAGTCTTTAACTTATATTAAATACATATAATCAGGTTACAGCCAATTTTCCTGGCCTAGGATCGACTCATTTACTTTAGTGTTATTTTACATTCCTGCTTTAGATTTGTTAATTGTTGATTTTATAACCTAACCCTATAAGAGCAACCTTGTAATGCCTATAAGGATACCCCAACTACTGTTACCATAAGAAATGGTATTCAAAGAAATGTTGATAGGTGATAAGGTTAGCAATTTAAGAGGTCTTAAAATCAGTTTTAAATGAAGATGGGAAATAGTACTGGCACCCAAGAAAAATACCTTAAGTTAGTTGGGGATCTAGAAGTGCTCCTCGTTATAGGCCAAGAGGAACAAACACTACATCAGTTTCATGAAATCATTGAAGTAGTCTGACAATAGCAAATGAGATTTTATAGAAGATTATAGTATTTTAGTTTAGTTAATAAGGAAGGTGATCTTAATTACTGAATGTGAATTTAAGAATATTTGTGGGGGCACCTGGGTGGCTCAGTTGGTTAAGCATTCAACTCTTGATTTTGGCTCAGGTCATGATCTCAGGGTCATGAGATTGAGCCCTACCTTGGGCTCGGACTCTGCACTGGCTTAAGATTTTCTCTTTCCCTCTACCTCCCCCCACCCCATACAGCTTTATTTTGGGGCCACACATTGATTACAAAGAGGCTAATCAGGAGATTTTCCAGATGTGAATCTTTGAGGAAAAAGACCATGCCCTATCTCTTCAGCCCCTAGTAATTATTTGTTGAATTAAGGAAATATGATTGTATTGCATGTATGTATTTAAATAAGGTGTTTCCGACCTATTTGAGGAAATTTGAAAACTTAAGTTTTTAGATATTGAAATAATTCTGAAATCCTAACTTACTTGTGATTTTCTCTGTTTGGGTATGTGTTGTTTTTAACGATGCCTCAGTCTAAAAAAGATTTTGTAATTTTCAAACCAGCCCCCAAAAGGTGATTTCTGAGATTCTAAACAGCTTTTAAGTTTTCTGACTTTCTATACAGTCATGTTCAGTGGAATCTAGTGAATGTCAGTGTTTCCATGAATATTTTGTGGTCACCATCATCATCTTCGTTACTATTATCGTTAGATAGCATATTTAGAATTTACAGATTGAATTCCACATACTTATAATTTTGAAATCAGTTCTCTATCACCTATTTAAAACTAATTTTAGTAGCATGTACAAAATGAAATGCTTCAATTAACTTTTCTTACGCACTCCAGATATTTTGAGGAGCATATAATTAATCAGTGTAAAGTCACGTTCTAATAAATTAACATTCTGGGTGTCTACACCTTTGACATTTTTGTCATTGCTCTCTTATTATCATGGAAGTTATAGTTCTTATTACACCTAGCTGTGTCACCTCTACTGTCTTCTTACTAAGATATCAGTATGCAGGGCTTGGTCATATTTTGAAGTGCTAAGGTGCTACATTGCTTTACTTCCATTGAATTAACTTTAAGAATTTCTGGGGGCGCCTGGGTGGCTCAGCTGTTCAGCGTCTGCCTTTGGCTCAGGTCATGATCCCGGGGTCCTGGGATCAAGCCCCGCATTGGGCTCTCCGCTCCGCGGGAAGCCTGCCTCTCCCTCTCCCACTCCCCCTGCTTGTGTTCCCTCTCTCGCTGTGTCTGTCAAATAAATAAATAAAATCTTAAAAAAAAAAAAAAAAAAGAATTTCTGGTTGAGTTCTAAAGAGGTGTCATTTCTTCTACAACTGTATGAAATATTTTCTGTCATGGTCATTTTCATAAAGATCCTTGTTTAAAAAATAAACATTATAACAAGTAATATGTAGTCATTTTTAGGTATTACTTTAAAAGTCAAACACTTGAAAAACACTGATTCTAATATAGTGTTTTGAAATATGAAATGAATTCTATTGTAGTGCTGAATGTTCTACAAAATGTTTGAAAGCAGTAATAGATTTTGTTTGGACATAACTGAAAACTAGAAAAAGAAAGATATTTTCTGTGAGTCTGCTGTTTTTAAATTCTCAAAATATGAATTACACACCACCATCTGTCTGAACTATGACACATTAATGACCTAATGACAGTTTTTGGATTCAATTTTTTGGAAACAAAAACAAAAAAGAAACACCCCTCTGTCCCTCCCCAAGAAAAAAACCCCCACAATTTAAAGTGAATTCTTTTTACAAAATTATTATTATAGTAAGGCTATTTGCATAAAATTTTTGATGAATTTGTGTAGCTTTAGTTGGTCTCACAGTTTGAGTACAATAGCTGGAAACAAATTTGAAGAGAGTATTTTTTCAGCAAATCAGAAGCTTTAGTTAACTAAACAATTGCTTTCATACAACTGTATGTACAAGAAAGTGCCATATGTCTTTTAAAAACATATGTGTTTTTAAACTTGTGAGCACACTTGTGTATGTGCATATGTGTGAATGCAAAGAATAAGGAATATGAAAGAAATATCACACTATTGATAGAGTTCATGTTGGAGTATGGGAGGGTAAACAGGGCATTTTATCATTTATCCCAAATCTGTATTATTTGGATCTTTCCCAAAAGATCTTTTACTTGCGTAATTAAAAACAAAACAAAACAAAACAAAACAAAACACCCTAATTCAGGCGTCTTCTCAAAGAAATAAAGTCTGAAGCTTTTCTGTAAAAGAGCTAGTCATAGCTCTGATCTCATGGGTTTATCCTTGAAATTTCAGTGATGTTATAGAGTCATGAAAATGGATTACTGCCATTAATGATAAATACTGAAGCCAGGGGTATTCTGGTATACAAATGGTGTCTATAGACTCTTTGAATATTATTTTAGATTTAGTCTGGATAGAGGGTATTAATTGCTATAATACAGTGGAATTAATTGCTATAATAAAGTGCATTTTTTTATGAGTGATATTCACTCATAGCAGGAGATGCTGTAAATAGTGTTCATATCAGTGTACTTCTGGCAGTGGTAAGGAGACATAGCATTATGATACCAAAATAAATCTGAGTAGAGTGAGTTAAAACTTGTACCCTGTGTATGATAATCAAGATTACTTTAAAAAGTGCTTTAGTCTCTTTTTCATGTCCATCAATTTAAAACTCCACTGAGTGTTGCTAATGTTTACATTAAATCTTTT
Organism: Callorhinus ursinus; assembly: GCF_003265705.2. Classification (NCBI taxonomy): domain Eukaryota; kingdom Metazoa; phylum Chordata; class Mammalia; order Carnivora; family Otariidae; genus Callorhinus; species Callorhinus ursinus. The sequence continues at coordinate 22,259,134 of NW_027397064.1, forward strand.
AAGGATATACCATTTTTAGCAAGACAACTGTGGTTTGTTGCTAATGGGAGTAGGACCTGTGAAAATAACTTGAGGCATATGAATGGGAAGAGCAGAGGTGTGAAGTGTAAGGGAACACAGAAGAGAGCTAGTTCAAGAAGGAAGAAAATAAAAATGCTGAATGCAGGAGTGAGGGGCAAGGCACAGAACCCACTAGAGTTCCTGGATCCACCAGAGAGGAATAGGGCAAATGGAAAATAGGATCTTTCCCTCCTTTTTGCTTCTTTCAGAAAGTATAAAGATCTGAATTTATAAGCTAATTAAAGAAGCTACATGTTTGAATGATGAGGGATGTGGCAATAAGATTAGAATGGTTTCTGGTGATAAATACTGAGATTCAGTAGAAAGAAGTTTACTTCTTCACATATCTGAAAGCCAGAGAGTAGACGATTGGGGTGGACTGGTTAGCAGAACTGGAGTACTACGGGTTTCAGTCTAGGAAGATGAGCCGATGGGAGCAGTAATAGAGGTTGGTAGAACCTAGAATAGATTGCTTGCTGTCATAAACAGTGGCATTACTGATGGCCCCACTTTGGACTAATCTATTCCTTTTCTCTTTTGCAAAAGTGACTGTGTAGTATACTGTGTGTGAGAGATACCTTAACTGGTTGTATTTCTGAATTATCACCAATGCAGTAAACTTTGGTCTTGTCCCTCAGCTGCCTTTTTACTTCAGTGGGAAAGGGATTAGGGAGTTAGGGAAACAGTAAGAACTTTCTCTTCTCTTCTCTTCTCTTTCTTTCTTTCTTTCTTTCTTTCTTTCTTTCTTTCTTTCTTTCTTTCTTTCTTTCTTTTCTTTCTTTCTTTTTCTTCTTTCTTTCTTTCTTTTCTTTCTTTCTTTCTTTCTTTCTTTCTTTCTTTCTTTCTTTCTTTCTTTCTTTCTTTCTTTCTTTCTTCCTTCCTTCCTTCCTTCCTTCCTTCCTTCCTTCCTTCCTTCCTTCCTTCCTTCCTTCCTTCCTTCCTTCCTCTTGGGAGGTGGCAATGAAGAAGGAACTTGATATTGAGCAGATGAGATGGGGTTTTGCATCCAGTTTTTGTTCTCTGATCTGTTGTTTTTCCATTTTCCCCCTGAAGTAACTAAGACACAAGCACTGAGTGTTTTAAAAGACTTTCTTAAGATCATACTCTGTCAGAGATTTAGAATTCCCAAGTTGGCTTTTACCCACTAGAACACTCTTCTAAAATTAACCTTCTGATAATACTGCAGTTAAAATTTATCAGACATGAGATGAAGTTTACATGTGTATTATTGTTGAATGAAAGGTTTGCTAAGCCCATAAATAATAAAAACAAGATCAGGGTATATGTTTAACTTGCTTAAGAAAACAAACTGTTTTTAAGCCTATTATTTAAGCCTAAGTAACATTTTATTTTTAAGACACTTTACGCTATTTGAAATACTTTCACATCTAACATACAATGTGCTTATTAAAATTTGAGCTTAAATATTTATTTAAGCAGTCCCTGAGGACTTTATTCTTCCTGGCAGTACTTAAGCATTTTATTTGTCACTAGAAAATAATAAGCATATATTTTTTAAAAAATTACAGGATTGAATACATTTTCCCCTTCCCCTTCCTCCATAGTATAAAAAAGTGAGCCCTGGTATTGTATGTCAAATCTGTGACCCCCTAGCCAGATAGTTCATCTCTTGGCATCTCAGTTTGTAAAACAGGTACGTTAATATCTGCCTTGTCAGAGGAGTGCTGAGCTTTGGAAAGAATATACATAAAGTCTCCAGAATGGTGACTGGCACATGGTAAGTAAACCAGAATGGTAGCTATTATTTTATTGTTAGATAAAAAGAGTATAAGACAAAACTTGAATCAAGTAATTGAGAAATAGATCCCACAAACATGTTATATTAAATAGTCTTCTAGGAAGGACATGCTGTGAGACTGCTTTTAATCAACAATTTTAATAATAGTAAAAAAAAAGAGTGAAAAGCATTGCCAATAAAACACAAGATATCTCCATCATTGACTAGATATTTTTATTATTCATCTGTCTGAGTGCTGTCAGATAGTCCTTGTTTGAAAAGAAATGTGTGTGCAAGTATGAGGCAATTATTAATTCTGTTGTATTCAAATCAATTACTAAAGAAATGAAACTAAAATTATCCTAATTAAAGCGAATCACAAATAAACCTGCTCTGTTTGTGAGGGATATAATTGAAATGGTAATTACTCAGTAGTAATGCATTTCATTTGAGGATAGCAGTTCAGAAGATGTGTTCATGGCAGGACTTGACTGGAGGGTGTGTCTCCCTGTTGACCTGGCCCAGAGTGATCTTTTAGCAGGGACTTGTTCACTTGTTTACTAGATGTGTTGGTGAATTCCCAATATGGTTCTGCAGTTTCGTGAATTCCATACTCATGGTGCCGTGTGTCCTACATCAGAATACATCGCTCTGTTGTATATCTGGAATTATCAACTATGTATCAGACCCTAGTAATGTTCATTTTTTCCCCTTTTATCCTGTGAGCAATCAAGGAGAAAAGTAGATATTCTTTTTAAAAGATTTTATAGCAGAGTATGTATAAACAGACTACTCATAGTTCATTTGGTTAAAAGGTGCAAAAATCTTTGTAAATCCCAATGAGATCATTTAAAGATACACAATTTGCTTTTCATGTCCAAGTTGAACTTTTCTTGGGTCAGGGTTACTATTAGCATGGTGACAGTGCAATCACTCTTCCAAACCAAATGACCCTTTTTATCCAGGAGTAATTTCTTCTTTAAAAACAAGGAAGGCTTTATCACTTCCTATCTTGTTTTACCAAGACTCCCTTACTTGTGTTCATCTTATCTCCCCTGTGTGACTGCAATCTCCTTGAGGGTAGGGGAAATGACATAATCTCTGCAGCCCAAGGATAGCACACAGATGAACAGGCTTGGATTTATATCGGCTGTGTTGTGTATTAGCCTTCACTTCCTCATTGGTAAATAAGGGAAAGTTGGTACTTGTCTCTTGGGGTTGTTGTGAGGATTAATAAAATAACTTTAGCTAAAGCTCCTGTCATACTGCCTAACACATTTCAAGAAATAATTCAAGAAATATTAGTTACTCTTTTCTATAGAAGTTAGCACAGTGCCTTATACATAGTAGTCTCTCAATTAAGAAAGTTGCCTGTTAATTTTTAAATACATTAGGAGGTTAATATGTGTTGCTTATCTGACTGGATACATTAGAGACATATCTCAGTTTTTCCTGTAAGTTATTACTTAGATTGACCCTTACAGGTTTGGTCACTTCAGCACTGTGTGTGCTGTGGATACCAGAGATGAAATCACCCAGCTAGTCTTTTTACTCACAAAGCAGTTTTAAAATAAATGGTCTAAAGTTAGCACTAGCTTAGACTCTTTTTTTCTTAACACACATTCAGGCTGATAGTACAGTATACAATACTGCAGAATACTACATTGGACTAAAAGTTTCAGGTACTTAGAAGTTTCACATGGCTTCATAAAAATACATCTTTTCAGGCCAATGTCACTCTCTCTAGAATATAGAGATAGGTTTTATAAAAGACTTTAAAAGATAGATAGATAGATAGATAGATAGATAGATAAAAAGAATTGAAATTCAGTCCGAGACACTTTGGTTATTTGTTGGCATTATTTAGAAAGTCTATAGTTTTAAAGTTATTATTACTATTATTATTCTGAAGATTTCTAATCTTCGTGATCTAAGTAAGATCTTCCAAATTATAAACATGCCCATTTACTAGACACATGTGAAAATGGGATATCATATTGCTGTTGTTTCAGTGAACTCTTATCCAGTAGCTCAGTCCCAAAGATCATTTAAAAACCTACGAATCAAATGACCCTTCCTTAAAACTGTACACAGTTCTGCTTATGCTAGATTGTGAGGCCAGACTTCAATTTTCTTAGTGCAACTGTGTTAATTATCACATTTGTTCATGATGATCATAACAGTACCTAGAATCAGTTACACAACCTTTACAAAGGCTTTTTTTTTTTCCAGTTTTTATCTGAATCCTTTCTTGAAATCCTGTTTAAATGTGTCCAGGTAATTTTAGATGAGCAGAGGTTATCTAGTTTTGCCAACATTTGTTTGTAATCATTCCTATAGCTACAAGAATTAAGGCAGTATATTTAATAGCTTGGAGAATACTAAGTCTTCTCCTTATTTATATTGTAAAATATCATCATCTTATCTTTTTATTACTTCTCTACCTTTGAGTTTTCTTTTTTTTAAAGTTACAACAAAATTGTATATTATTTGGAAGCTCGTGAAATTTAGTTCTCTTGACATAAGGTTCTGTAAATTAAGCCCATTATATTTAACTGGCGCATATAGGAAAACAATGTACTTAATCCTAACTAAAATGAAAAGTGCTTGTATCCATATAGTAGCAATTTAATGATAACAGGTTATCTGCATTTTTATGCTGAAAAGGAACCCTTGGTGGTAATCAATCTGTGATTTTCTATTTGCCGTTTTTTTTCTCTTTGTTTTGTGAGTGGTTGGTTTTGAATTGCTGTAAAACATTTTTAGCTGCTAGCAAGTTTGTTTTTAATCAGTTAATGAGCATTGTTACCTACTTGGCTGGCTCTTCAGGATGGTGACAAACTTCACTCCTCCAAATGCTTCCTTTTCAAGTGTGGAGTTCATTTTTGGATGTTAATATATTTTCAGTATCATGTATCTGGATGGGTACAACGCTGATGACTGATGCCTGTTAATTGTGTTTATCACTTTATAATAAGCGTTTTATTGTTTTAAAATGCTCTCATACTTTGAATTTTGTGTTTTTACTTCTCTGTTGCCTATGAGACCTTGGGCTTAGAAATTAGTATTTATTTCAAAGTTTCTACTTTTATCATATGTTTTGATTTTCTAGGTTACTGGCTATTGAGTTAAAGGAAATGATCCAGTTAGTTGAAATCAAAAAGCTAGAGGTTTTTGGTAGAAATGTGAGAAGTATATACTGCCTCTAAGGGAAAGATATAAAGAAGGAATGGCTTCATTAGAAGGGTCATAATCAGTGGCTGCCAATTACTTAGTGAACAGGAAACATCTGGTGCTCCCCTTCATCTATTAGCAGCCCTTACGTCTCCATCGGCAGGTCCTCCTCTCAGTTTATTTGGGTACTGATGATGCTTTGACTTTCAAGTCTGTATTTGGTATTGTTCCTTTTCTCATACTCACAGTCCAGTGCCTCAGAAAACATTGGCTCCACATCTAAAATACGTCCTGAATGTGCGTAATTCTGACCATGTTCACTTCGACAACTTTGCTCTGAGCTACCATCATTTCCCAATTCTCTAAGCCTAAAATACTGCAGAAACTTTTATCTGCCCTTCCTGCTTTATTCTTTCTCTTCTGTTCCCCTTAATCTACCAAATAGGCAGAACTGGACTTTCTAAAACCTAAATCAGATTATAACAATCCATTGCTTTAAACACAGAAGTTTTCTACTGAAAGTAGAATAAAATTAAAATTCCTTCCTAAAGTCTACAAGATTCTAAAGGTTGTGGCCCCTGCCTCCATCTCTGAGCCCCTCTTCCTTCATTCACTAAACCTTCAAAATACCTTCTATTTTTCTTCTTGGACATGGCACATTTGTTCCTTTGAGGATCTTTGTACTTACTGTTCTTTTTGTTTGGAATACTCTTCCTTCATAACTTTGCATGAAAGCCTCCTTTTCTTCTCTCAGTTCAACTGTTGCCTCCTTGGAAAGGCTCTTCCTGAGCACCGCAGGTAAATAAGCCCCTCACAGGCATTCTATAACATTACTCTATTTTATTGTCTTTGCTATATTTACTAGTCTCTGAAATTATCTAATTTATTTATTTGTCTATTCTCCCAACACATACTTGAGCATTTGTATTGGTTACTCACATAGTCAGAGTCAGGAACATAGTAGATGACAAATGTGGGCTCAAAGGCCAACTGAATTCCTATCCTTTGCCTTCCATAAAATAGAATTCTCTGTGTGTGTGTATGTATGCACACACACACCTGTATAGTAAACACAGTATTTTGTGTTGTGATATCCATTCTAAAGCCTATATTTTAGAAATCTGTATATTGAGGCCCATGGTCACCTGGGGAGAGAATAGCAGAACAATGATTTAAAACCTTGTCTTCTGGCTTTTGGCTTGGTGTACCTTCCCTTACATAAGACGTTCATTTCTTCTTTTTATTCATTTGTTTATTTACTCCATTTAAAGCAAATATTGGGTACCTGTCTGCCCTGGAACATAGCAGTCCCCGTGGGTGTAGCTGTTCTTGTATTTTGAGGTGAGATCCAGTGGAAGTGGTTAAGAGTACTGACTTTCAAGTTACGTGGACTTGGGTTTGACTCCTGGCTCTGCTTCTTACTTTAAAGTTAAGCCTTAGGAATTGCTGATATTTGATTGTTTTTCAACTGTGTGACCTTGGGAATATTCCTTGGATTTTCTACATTCACTTCCCTCAGCTACAAATAATAGGTTTTAAGATTTTACCTTAAGAAGTTAAACCTTTCATAAGGTTTTAAGAAATAAGTGCAATAACTTACATAAAGCATTTAGCTAATTTTCTGGCACAATTAACTTATTGTTTGTAGATTGTAAATATTTCATTATGGTTTTTATACTTATCAGACATGGTTCCTAAGATGTGTCAACTCAGACTCAAGTTATTTCTTGCCTTGTAGAGAATATGTTTATTTTTCTGACCTGATTGTTACAATATTTATTATTTATTTATTTTAGAGAGAGAGAGCATGAGCACACATGAGTGGGGGGAGGAGTAGAGCGAGAAGGAGAGAGAGAATCTTAAGCAGACTCCCCACTAAGCCCGGAGCCCAACATGGGGCTCCATCTCACAACCTCAAGATCATGACCTGAGCTGAAATCAACAGTCAGGTGCTTAACCCAGAGCCACCCAGGTACCCCTTGATTGTTAATAGCATTTAGAATATTTTCCATTAAAAACCAAAAAGTTTGACATGTAAATTTCACTGTTTCACAAATCATTTGTGGTGTTTCATAAACGTATTTTATAATGGTAACTTTATTTAGCTTTTCTATTTGATTTTATATTATACTTAATAGTATTTTAATTATTATGGTTGATTATCATGGTGATTTAATAGTCTCTGAGTACTTAGGAAAGGGAATGCTTTATAAAAACAATCAAATCTCATTTTTTTAGTTCCTAGGATGCTTTGGAAATACTTTTTTTTGTTAATTGAATGAAAGAATCACATTATAATTTTTAGAAAATAAAATTGATTATATACCCAAAAGTTCTGATGATAGATTAGAATCTAAGGAGAAAATGGAAACAAGTATATTATTGAGTCCAAATTACCTTTATTTGGATTGGATTAACTGCCTTCGTTCTGTGGCTGTATGTGTGTAATATAGATCAATAAGGTGTTCAGAATGGGATTAACTATCTGGAAGGAAATGGTGTTATCTAAACCCTACAGCTGGAAAATATGAGAATTAGAAACTTGATTAATAATGGATCACGTCATTATCCAATGATTAAAGACTGCTGGGTGGAACTGACATGGTGGGGTTTTCTTTTTGGAAAATAATATCTTAATTGTAGTGGTGTTCCACTTGGCATTTAGTAAAAATGCAATTCACTGAGAACACATTTAGGGTTTAGAAAGAGACCTAACCTCTGTAGCTTAGTGGTTTAGTGCCTCTGATGCAGAGTTGGGGAGAGGTTTAAAATTAGGATATAAAATCAGAACAGCATGACTTTAGCTAATGTACTGTTTGCCCTTGACCCCTTCTCCGCAGCTTGCTAGTAACGATAGGTCTTTGACGAGTGTAACTGCCTTATGCCCATTTTATTTAGTTTTCATAGCTAATGAATAATAAGAAAAAAAAGTCCACCAGGACCTGATTGTTTACCTCTCTAATAGCAATTTACAGATGGTACATACTGTGGCTGTTACAAACTATGTCCTATAATAGCATTTGATGTAAGTAGCTGCTCACCATTCTGTATTGTGGTTGGAGCAGGAGAAATAGAAAATTGGTCATTTCCCGGCAGATAGCAGTAAGTTTCAATTCAGTCAGAATGCCGTATGTACTGTGATAGGTTTATAATTATTACCCAAAGATTGATGGTTTTTTGGTGAGTGTAAATTTGTGCAGCTGTAATCCATTAAGAAATCAATAATCATTCCATTCTGATGTGTAGTTCCTACTCACTGTTATAAATGTATACCCAGAGCTGAAACCAATCCCCCCTCTTTTTTTGAAATTATAGTTGACACTATTAGAAATGAGGGCATTATTATAACATTTTTTTCTTTAATCAGATTCCTTTTTCTTTGCTTGTGTTCTTTTGTCCCATATGGCATCCTAATGAAAGGCTGTATATTTTCTTAACATAAGAAAATTATTTAGACCTTTTTACTGTTTCTGTCTTCATCTTTTACTTAGCTGTTTCATGGCAAATTATTTATATGTTTAAAGTACCTCAGTGTTTCTTTCTGTAATGTGAAGGTCATTTATTAACAAATCTACGTGATCAGGAAAGTGGTAGGTTCTTCCTTTTAAAATAAATTTTAACCTTGAAACTATGATATTCTCATAAAAACCAAGTTTAACATTTATTAACTTGCACCTGCTAAGCACTGTGCTAGATGCTATTGGGGGAAGGAAGGCTGGGGACAGCATTGACCCTGCTCTCAGAAGAGCATACATTTTAGAGAAAGAGAGACTCAAATCAGCACAAATAACCTAAGGATGTGAAGAAAGAAGAACAGTGGTGGAGGAAATGTCAGCTCTGAAACCATCCATTATGTAAGTTCCGAACTGGAACTTTGGTGTTAGGGTATGCTGGTGCTGGGGATGATGGGGTGTGGGTAGTGAGCTTCATCCCACAGGGGATGTGGCCAGTATTACAAAATTCTGCCATGGTCTGGGGCTGAAGAGTAGTCTACATAAAGATTCTAAAGAAAAGTGATATAGGGACAGAGTGTAAAATTAAAACAGTGGAGAAAGATATAAAATGAAAAGTAAAGGCCCTACTGCCTCGGTAGTCCCAGTCCTCAATTTCTGAATTGTCTTTCCATAATTTTTTCATGTATTCATTCCAGCATGGTTAGTAAAGTGGTAGTTCAGCTGTAATGTAGATCACCATGTCTCTATGTATTTTTTTGTTTAGTACAAGTAGGATTACACTGTGCCTATTGACTTATGACTTGACTTTTCATTTAGGGGTTTCTTTCTTTCTATCAACACTTTGTTCTTGAGTGCATGTAATTCTGTTAGACACTGAGGATACACTGTGATTTATTTAGCTAGTCCTTCACTGATGAACATTTAGTTTGTTTCTGGGCTTTTGCTCTTACATACACAGTGTTATTATGAATATCCTTGTCCATACATTTACCTTTACATACATCCTTAGGATAATTTGGCTGTAGATTTGCTATGTCAAAAAATCTGTGCAGTGATCATCTTTGTGGACAAAGTATGGTCATATTGCCTTTTGAAAAGGTTACCAGTTCACACTACAAGTAACTTGTGAGTCTCTGTTTTGTCATCTTTGACAACATTGAATTTTATTGATTTTGATTAATCTGATGGGGGAAAATAGTATGTAGGGATATTTGACATTTCTTAATTATGCTTACATAAGCATTATTTCATATGTTTGTTGGTGGGGATTTCTGTGTCTAATTTTTGTCCCCGAGGTTCATTTCTGTTTTAGCATGCAGGAGAAATTATAATTAAAAGCTCTATTAAGAACTTTGAGAAAGGAAGAAAAAAGGTTTTATTTTGGGGTCCATGTTTTGAGGCAGATTTGATGGAAGAATGCCTATCATTTGATGTTAAGTAAAAACTTCAGAATGTTGAATACTCTATAGCAGAAGATGTAGCTTTTGTTTCACTGCTTGGTTCATCTTGGCAAATCACGTAAGTAATCCATCCAAGGTATTTAGCATAGCACTTCAGTAAAGTTCAGAGGTTAAGGAAATTTTATTATATAATGAAACCTGGCTATCCATGTAACAGCAATTATTTTAGGAGGAAAGAATGTGTATCTAACAAGTAGAAGTAGGAAACAGTCAATAAAACTAAAAGGCAATCTATGGAATGGGAGAAGATACTTGCAAATGACATATCTGATAAAGGGTTAGTATCCAAAATATATAAAGAAATTTTAAGATTGAACACCCAAAAAACAAATAATCCAGTTAAAAAATGGGCAGAAGACATGGATAGACATTTTTCCAAAGAAGACATACAGATGGCCAACAGACGTGAAAAGATGCTCAACTTAGTTGTTGAATCAGGGAAATACAAATCAGGGAAATACAAATCAAAAATACAATGAGATATTACCTCACACCTGTCAGAATGGCTAAAATTAACAACACAGGAAACAACAGGTGTTGGTGAGGATGTAGAGAAAGGGGAACCCTCTTAACACTGTTGGTGGGAATGCAAACTGGTGCAGTCACTCTGAAAAACAGTGTGGATGTTCCTCAAAAAGTTAAAAATAGAATTACCTCGGGATGCCTGTGTGGCTCAGTTGTTAGGCGTCTGCCTTCAGCTCGGGTCATGATTCCACGGTCCTGGGATTGAGCCCCACATCAGGCTCCCTGCTTAGCAGGAAGCCTGCTTCTCCCTCTCCCATTCCCCTGCTTGTGTTCCCTCTCTCACTGTGTCTCTCTCTGTCAAATAAATAAATAAAATCTTTTAAAAAAATAGAAATTACCCTATGACCCAGCAATTGCACTACTAGGTATTTACCCAGAGGATACAAAAATACTAATTCAAAGGAATACAAATACTTGCACCTTGATGTTTATAGCAGCATTATTAACAATAGCCAAATTATGGAAAGAACCCAAATGTCCATCAACTGAAGAATGGATAAAGAAGTGGCACACACACACATACACAATGGAATATTACTCAGCCATCAAAAAGAATGAAATCTTGCCATTTGCAATGGCATAGGTGGAGTTAGAGAGTATAATGCTAAGCAAAATAAGTTAGAGAAACACAAATACCATATGATTTCACTCATGTGGAATTTAAGAAACAAAACAAATGAACATGGATGGGGGTGTGGGGGAGAAGAGAGGCAAACCAAGAAACAGATTCTTTTTTTTTTTTAAAGATTTTATTTATTTATTTGACAGACACAGCGAGAGAGGGACACAAGCAGGGGGAGTGGGAGAGGGAGAAGCAGACTTCCCGCAGAGCAGGGAGCCCGATGCGGGGCTCGATCCCAGGACCCTGGGACACGACCCAAGCCAAAGGCAGACGCCTAACGACTGAGCCACCCAGTCTCCCTCAAGAAACAGATTCTTAACTACAGAGAACAAACTGATGGTTACAAGAGGGGAGGTGGACGGGGGCGTGGGTTAAATAGGTGTTCGATTTAAGGAGTACACTTGTGATGAGCACCGGATGTTGTATGTAAGTGATTAACACTAAATTCTAAACCTGAAACTAATATTGCACTGTAAAAACTTAGAGAAAAAAATAAAAAGTAGAAGTAGCAAGCAAAGAATAAAGAAATAAAAAGGTATTACTTAAAAATTGTTTGATTAATTACATTTAAGGTGCTAGGTAAGGTATAAGCGGATAAGAAGCTACCTGTGTAGGACCCAATTTCTCCTTTCCTATTTCAAGACTGGTGGAGATCTCTGAGCCTTTCAGTCAATAAGCAGTTTGAATTGCCTGAAAACTTTCAGGCTAAGTCTAATCTTGAAAAATACTGGAGTCTAGTCCTCTTTTTGTTTTCTTGTACACTTTTCTGGAAACTACTGGGTTTAGACTTGCCCTGTGTTTTACTCACATGGGAAACTGAAATATACGAGAGCGGAGAAGATTTATTGCATGACAAATATGTTTTTCATGAGCAATTTTGTATCCAACTGTGTTTTCTAGTTTTGTAGCTCCTACTCTGTCCTAAGAACTAGATTGTTGTGGCCTGCTGTCACCAGGACCTGGGTTTGTTCTTTAACTCAAAGAGAATATTAAGGGAGAGCAAACTTGTACCTCTTTCCCTTTCTCTCTTCCCTAGAATGGTGGTGTGAGGACATAGCTGATTGAACCTCTGCCTTTTGCCTGCAAAATCACATTTAAAAATAGCAGGCTTCCAAGTTTTCTTCTGGGGCTACTTTGTGTGTGTGTGTGTGTGTGTGTGTGTGTGTGTGTGTGTTTAGTGTGTACCCATGTCATTCATCTCACCACTGAAAATAACCCTGATGAATCAAACACTTACTTGGAAGTGACCCCAGAGGTCATTTAGAACAACTTCCTAAACAAAGCAAGAATATCCTTGACAGCATGCATGACAGGTGGTCTCTGGGATTTTGTTTGACTCCTTCCAGCGCTAAAGGAAGGAAGCTCACTGTTGCATTGTTGATCGACTCTAATTCTTAGAAAGTTCTTCCTTACATTGAGTTCTCATCTGCCTCTCTGGAATGTCACTGCTTTTTACTAAGACACAAACTAAAGATCTAAAGGGAATTTTAGATGCTTTGTTCTATATTAGTGCTTATAGGCTAGCTTTTCATGTAGGATTTTAGAGTTTTGCATTGACCCTTATATTTAAAAGACTATCATGATTTATTCTGAGGAATAATGCCACAGGGGTAATACTTAACATATATGCCCTGTCTTTCCATCTTCGCCCAAACAGCTACAAGTAAACCGTCTAAGTATGGTTAAGTAACAAACAAACAAAACAAAAATCCCTGGTGTTATTTTCAGTAATTTCCATCTTAATGTTACTTTTAGTTATTTACCCTTAAATGACTTTTTTTTTAAGATTTTATTTATTTATTTGACAGAGAGAGACAGTGAGAGCAGGAACACAAGCAGGAGGAGTGGGAAAGGGAGAAGCAGGCTTCTTGCAATGCAGGGAGCCCGATGTAGGGCTCGATTCCAGGACCCTGGGATCATGACCTGAGCCAAAGGCAGACGCTTAACAACTGAGCCACCCAGGCACCCCCACCCCCCCTTAAATGACTTTTAAGTCTTTTGACAGTTCAAATTAAATTATAGTTAAGATGATAGTTTGCCAGAAAACTACATGTGTTTTCAAGACAGACATCCACTGATTAGGTTTCCATTTCAAATGGAATGCAAAATTTTAGCTTTGTGCATAGATGTTTTAGTAGTTACTATGTTATTCTAAATCTTAATGCTTTGAGATTTAAAAATGGGACTTAGAAGTAAAAAGGCATATAGGGAAATGTTACAAAATTCATATAAAGGAAATAGGATCATCTTTCAGGGATTCATTTAGCTTAGGATGTGGAAATTTAACAAAATTTTCCAGCTGAAATTTCTTAGGAAAGATTCCTAGGTGAAAAAAGATAATATGAAGTCCCCTGACAGGGGTTTTAGGCATCCCCATTTGTTCCTTCGAGGACATTAGCAATATTTGAATTGGCTTATGACTTTGTATTTCTCCCTTGCCTGAGTGACAGTTCTGCCGTGCCTTTATTGGATTTACTGTTGTAATTGGATATGGAATTACAAAATATTACAGTTGGATATGGAATTACAATATATGCTTCTGTGCCGGGAAGCATATATTTTGATATGTGCACCTTAACAATGTAAATTGTTAGGATGGTGACTCACTCTGATTTAACAGGGAAATTAGCTGGGCTCGTCTTTGTATGAACATTTGGGTAGGAGTTGACCCTAACTCTAGAGATGTAGCAGTGTTCCAGATCACTTGTGGCAAAATATAGCCATGTGGAGGGTGAGAATTTCTCTTGCTGAAACAGGCTAGGTTTTCTCAGACCTGTCTTTGCTTTATTTTGGAGAATTATCTAATTAGGGCATTCATTGGCTGAGAAATGATTGGCTGTGCATTTAGGAAATGTGTTGGCCCATTTAATCATGTCACTGTGCTACCATTGGAGTGTCATAGCAAGGGACATTATGAAATTCTTGGGGAAGAATAATCCTTATAACCAAAATATTTTAAAAATAAATAAATAAAACAGTTATGTTATAGAGCCCTGTTTCTCAAACTTGCTTGATCCTAACAATCATCTGGTTTGCCTGTAGAAATAGAGTCCCACACCTCACCATAGGTGTACTAGTCCAAATCTTCAAGGAAGGAACCTGTGATACTAATGATGAGGCAAGTTTAGGAAACTATCAAATAGTATAAATGTAGGGAATTGGAAAGGACTGCACTGGGAAAGAAGGTAGTGATTGCTCCAAGGAGCCAAGGAATTACAGCTTGTTACCACCAGACTCTACAACATTCCTTACTTTGCAGCGCTAGTATAGGGATATGACTGAACTGTATTTTTAGGGTTTGCAGGAGGTGGGAGAAACAGGTTGCTCTTTTCAAGAAAAAAATAATGATGTAAAGCTATGTTATGTTGTTTTATTGTAACAGGCAAAAGGTCTTTATTCTTTTTCTCTGCCTGCCTTTGGTCATTTTCCTTTTTCTTGGCCTTCCGGTGAGTTTTGTTTGGGACATTTTATAAAACTATATGCAACATTTTCACACAGGGTTTGATGAGATTGAGCATTTTTTTCCTCTTCATTTCTTTCTCAGTTGTATTCCTTCAGCCTGTTTACGAAACATAGATATACGTTCCTGTTTCAGGCAGGGAGCTTGTGCATCTGTTAACACTTCAGAAATAGTCAGTTTAGATTTCAACAGCTGATTAGTGCTCAGTTCTAACCAAACTGAGAAGGAACTCTTAAGAATGGTAACAAATATTATTCTTAGTTGTCTGTACAAAAATGTAATAATGATCATTTTAAAGCCATCCTGTGGTTATAAAAGGCCTGTGCTATTGCACTTCAGTGCACCTCAGTGAAGCTGTTAAAACATTTAGTGACCAGTCTGCTAAGAGCAATTATTACAAAAGTAATCACAAAGATTTCATTAGTGTTGTTTTACTTATCTACTCTGGTTGTTAGAAAAAATACTGGTGAAATTCCAGAAACATCCTGTATGATCTGCTAAACGGTTTCATGGGAATTCCAACTTCCACATTGAATTACTACTGAATGTAAGAAATATAGCTAATGGTATCAGTGTGGCACCCAACTACTGATTTGTCTAAGATAGGAAGCCATATCCCCACGAGCTGGAGCCAAAAGGAAAGAAGAGATGCATGTTTTAAATGCACTTGTGCCAACACTTACCTGGCTGACCTTATATTTCTTTAGTAGTCTGGAGAAATAGACTAGAGATAGAATGGGAGGACATAATAGAATTGATAAAAATAATAGAATGGGTAGAAATAAAATCAGAAATCATAAAACTGATTTACAGAAGAGATCCTGTAGTGTTATTATGCATATGAATCAATTACTATTTACTGGATACTTGATTTATGATAATATTGTATATAGGACAGAGAAGAAAAATGCATTCTTCCTTTAAAGAGAATGAAATTTAGTAGAAATCATAAATAAATAGAAAGTTAAATAGCAGTTGAATATTTCAGACATGAGTTCGAGATATTCAGGCAAGCATAACAGAGTTTCCCAATTATATCCATAGAATTAAGGCAGAGGATATACCGATTTCTTAGGAAGAATTGGAGGTCGTCTATCTTCTAGTTATATTCATAGAATTAATCATCTTCTTTCTGTAGTCTTGTCACCTATTTATATAATACAGATCATTCCTCTTCCTAAAAACCTTCATGACTGCCCATCCCTTTGGGGAGCTACAAAGAGCTAATAAGCTATATCTAGTATTTTATACTACTTCCTTCATTAAACCACACAATCTTTTTATCTTCATCTCCTGAAATTCCCTTTCGCATACCCCATGCTTCAACCACAGACCCTTCCAGGTCTTGAACATAGCAAGTTCTTTCATATTGCCATTTTTTGCATAAACCCTTCCCTTTTCCTTGAATTTCTGTCTCCTTTTCTCTACCAGGCAAACTCCTAATCCTTAAAGAGCAAATGTTACTGCTTCTTTAAAACTTTAGCTACTTCCCCATATTCCTGTAGTACTGAGTATGTATATATCTCCACAATAGCATTTACCACATTCTATGGTTGCTTGTCTTCTGTCTCCCATTTCAGACTGAGCTCTTCCAGGGCAGAGACTGTGCCTCATTTACCTCTATACCTGTAATATTGCCCCCATATGTGGCACAGAGTAGGTGCACCCTTCTCCCGTGTTTTATGAACAAACCAACGGAGAGTGAATGGGCTTTCATGAAGTGGATGGGAATGGGGGCTGTCTTTGACGAAAGGCAGGTGGAGGTGGCTCCCTTAGCTGAGGGGGAAAAAAGATCAAACAGTAAAGGACAGTTTTCATCTGCCCGGATATGAACAGGTTGCAGTAAGGATTCATATGGGACGGTCACCTCTGAACCCAGAGCTCTAGAGATAGTCATGCACTAAGCACTCAAGGCTATTTAGGTCTTGCTTCATGCTTCTTTTTGTCATATGGAGCTAGCCAAGATGGGTCCATCTGTAGCTGGGCCGCATGGTAGGCTGGAGTATTAATTAGCAAAATTCGAATGGACTTCCTTGTCCATTTACCTTCAATGCCATTGAGTCAAAAGAATGTGTCTTTTGTAACATGTATA
Organism: Callorhinus ursinus; assembly: GCF_003265705.2. Taxonomy (NCBI): domain Eukaryota; kingdom Metazoa; phylum Chordata; class Mammalia; order Carnivora; family Otariidae; genus Callorhinus; species Callorhinus ursinus. The sequence goes on from NW_027397064.1 coordinate 22,275,720, forward strand.
CTCTTTCTTCTTTGTCCTTCTCATATTTCTTCTCTCCCACACTTGCATCTATCCTGTTTGTGCTGGCTCATGATTTTAGACTTCTGTTGAAACTTCCTCTGGCTAAACCTAGGGAAATTTGTTTCAGCTCACTTATTTGCCCTTTGTCAAGCTGACCTATTTCATTAAAAAAAAAAAATGAGGTTGTGGTGGGATGAGTACTGAGAAGGCAGGAAGGGGCATGCCGCTGGTGCCCCAGCAAAGGTTATGTAGATAAGACTAGCTGTAGTGAAGTACCTGAATTGTCTTTGGGCCCCTTTTGCTATTCTTTCTTCTCCGTTAGCACTCCTCTTTAGAAACCCACTTCCCTTGTGGTGCTTTCTTGCTGCTTCACTGTCCCACTCTGTCCTGCCTTTCTTTCAGGGTTGCATGATTCTGGTAGGTGTCTCCACCACCCCTCTTCATCCACATCGAAACCTGTCTATGGTACTGGGAACACTTTTCTCAGCTTTCTGTCCTGTTGTAGAACAATTCAAGTAAACTCATGCAAGCTGAGATTTTAGGAAGTGACTTTGTTTAATGGATTATTACTGTTTTACAGTAACATAGATGCTTTAAGAGAGCTTTTTCTAGAAACTTGCTCTCAAGTTGTGATAAATTTCTAGTAAGGGAAATTTCAGGCACCGGGTCACACTGGAGTGTATGGAGGAGAGGTTTGGGGCCATGAAAATTATTCTTTTGTTTTCTGCCAAGTTGATACCATCAATGTAACTGTTTTCCCAGCTCAGAGACAGTACCAGACCTGAGTTGAGACTTTTTTTCCATGAGTACTCAATATCAGCAGTAAAGACTAATTTTGTGGTTGAAAAGTGTTAGAGTATATTAGGATCTGGAAGTGACTCCTTGGCCATTCTTTGACCCTTTGTCAATTAATTTTGGAGGTGGGGGAAAGTCTCAGGTGCATGTATCTGTAAAGCCATACTAGCTTGAGCTAATAATAAGATTTTTTTAGTTTTTTGGAGTTGATGTTGTTTACTTTTGTTTTAATATAAGAAACTTCTGGTTAATAGTTTCATAAATACAGAACACATTTACAAATGCCTTTGAATATTGCATGAATATGCACTTGATAATCTCAGACCAGAGACCTCCACCCAGCCCTTGTCTGTGAATAAGCAGTGCTCAGTCATGTGTAGTGTGGAAAAGTTGTGCTCATTTAATATTTTCCACAGTTGTCCAGACTCTGCCATGAAAAAGCTTTGCAGCTGTTTTGATAAAGCCCCCATAAAACCACAGCTTTAAATATCTGAAAATATCTGAAAATAAAAATTTTCATGAAGATGAAAATGCCCAGGTATAAAAATATATTTTGCAAAAATATACCAAACCTTTCTATTTGGGTATCCAATGCATTTGTCCTAGGAAGGAGGGAATACCTGATCAGTTGGAAGACACAGAGCAAGAAATCTTTAATATAACAGGGATTGCCTTTAAATCCCTTTATAAGCCACTTTTCTTTTTTTATTAAGAATGTAGTTTTGTACTGTATCCTGATTATGGTGGTGGTTACATGAATCTCTGCATGTTGTAGAACTGGATGCTAAAAGCGAAAGAAAGCTCAATTTTTTTGGTAAGATAATTTAAAAAACAAAATTATGGATTAAAAGAATGCATTTTTTTTCATATGAAACCATGGTAAAATCATGGTTAAATTTCCAGAATAATCAATGAAAAAGCTTGGCTAATGTGATATTTATTGGTTGGTGGTTTTAATAGTATTGTGCAAACTAATCATTTATAAGGAAATACATTTCAAATCACAAATCAGAACTTGAGGAACGCATTTTTCACTATGTAGTCAGGAATGGGCAACAAACAGTTATGGCAGTCCCAGTTCTGGTGTTAATGGTGATAAATGCAGTTATAGTGGCTATGGTGCAAAAGGCGGGGGCTCAGATTGAGAGTTGGAAGAGGACTGGCTGAGAATAATCATTAGAGACCCTGGCAACTTGGCAATTGGGCAGTCATCAGTTACTTGATGTACCTAACATTTTGCACATAGTAGTTGCTCAATAACTGCTGACTAGAAGCTGGGGCCTTGGTTCTGCCTCGGTTCAAATCCTGGCTCCACTTGTCCAGCTACGTGACCTTGGATAAGTTGCTTAGCTCTGTGCTTCATCTCCCTCGACTCTAAAGGCTGTGAAGCACACCTCTTTCATAGAGCTATTGGGAGGATTAAATGAGATGGAACATGAAGCTGTAGCAGAGTTTGGTGCCCCTAGTAAGTGATCCCGTGGATGTGAAATGCTGTTAAAGAACTGTGGGATGAATGGCAGTAGCTCCTGTCACTTTCTGTGTTAGGGAGGCAGTGTTGAATAATGATGACTCGTCAAATGTTTGTTTATTGGGGTCAGGAGCTTTTGTAAAATTAATTTCTTTAATAGTACAGCACAGAACACTCTGATGTCTAAGCTTCTAGTGTTTGTTTCTTTCCCTTTCTAGATACCTTTATTTCTGAGCTTATTTCCTACTGAATTTTACCTTCAATGCCATTGAGTCAAAATTATTGGATACTCCAGTTATGTGAAGGATTTGTAATATGGGTTAATTTTCCTGCATTGTGAATATTGGATGTGAAAATGATGATTTTAATAAAGTATATTTTAATGATATATATACTTCACTGTAAATTTTTTAAATAGAATGAATGCAGGTTAATTAGGGGGAAAAAGAAAATATGCATAAGTAAAAATGGGAAAATCACTCAATCTCACAATCAGAACCAATTCCTATGCAAAATAATAATAGCAGAAATGCTTATATAGCATTTACTATATATCGGGCATTGTTCTGAGTGCTTTGCATCTAATTTAACAGCTCAAAGTCTATCTATCCAGGTCATTTTCTATGGCTCTATAAACACAGGAAAGGCTGGGATCATATAATAAAAATAGTTTATGATATGATTATTTTTCCCTTAACAGTATACATTCTGAACACTTTCTCATGTTACTGAGCACATATATTCATTATGATTTTTAACAGCCACAGAATATTTTATTCTGTGGTAATGAACCTACCGGTGCATCTCTTTGTGTTCCTGTAACTGAGGGAGAGTTTACCACTTAAGATGTTAATAAATGACGTTTTTCCTACAAATAGTGTTATTAACCAGAAAGTCAATAAAGTATCATCTATTATTCTTTCATATTAAAAGAGATTCAGGCAGTGCTTTGGTATGTGTAAGAATTTTACCCAGTTTTTGTCTACTGGCTCTACAAAATATTCAATGTTACATGGCTACTTTTTTTCCACCATACACTCAATGATGATTCTGAGGTAGCTATTTCTTTTTTAAAATGCCTTAAAGTAAAATAAGATCTAAGTATTGTTTGCTGTGTAAGTAATTAGATTTTCTTAGTTTAATGACATTTGGCATGTGGCATTTCTATTATCTTTTGGTTTTGGTGGGAAAAACTTGGTCTAATGCCAATTATGACTATTCCATGAGAGTTAATGGGACATACTTGTTGAGATCCACATGGTTTGAGTCATGCAGTGCCTTCACCTATACCTTTAATGTATTTTTAAGACAGGAGATGAGAGTGATGGATTGGTTTCAGGGTGTGAACACCAGTCTCTGATTGTAATTCGGGAGATACGTGGATCTGAAGTTGATGGGCAGGCTGCCTGCTTAGCCAGGCGAGCTTCCATTATCTCAAGAACCTGTACCGATTAGTCTGCTATCATATTGAGAGACCTCACTATGGAAACAGACGTTTTCCCAGGGTGGGAGAGAAATAAAAGGAAATATTCTATTTGAGATTTAATTCTTCCATTGTTTCAAGCCTATAGAATTTCATCTAATAGGATAGCATGTTTATTCAGGAGGGGACTAGAAGTCTTATTTCTCTCCAGTTTCCCCCCCCCCTTACATCAGGACCTCTTCATATCTAAGGCATAAAAATGTATAATTTTATTTTTGTAGGCCCATGCTTTGCATAAACCAGAAGTTCAATACATTTATTGAATATCGAGTGAGTGAAATTAGTTTACGACCTACATAGCAACATGAAATATGATATAATGTATGAGATTATACACATTATTACCCAGCTTTTCCACAGCTACTTTGCCCCAGCATTACCTAATTTAGCTGTGATTTTGTGTTCTTAAAACCTGGTTGAAATGCCTCTTTTGCAGCTTTTAAGAGTTAATGTGCATTTGCTTTAATTCTAGAAGGCTTTCCCTGCGTAGGTTTATGCTTTTGTTTCTTAAGAGGTTTATGCTTTAAGCAAGGTCATATTAGATTAGATACTGCGGAGAATCAGGTCTTCATGCATTTGGGGAGGTTGTCTCTTTTTGAGGAATCTCTTACCTGATTTTCACATTCTTTTTCATAAACTTTATTTTGTGACTGTGTTTAGTTTATACAGTGTTGTACATCACACATTGAATTACTATGATCACTAACAATTATATTTCCCAAGTCTATCCAATAGTAAATCAGTGGGTGAAACATGAAAGGCAAAAAAATAATAACAAACAAAAACAACAAAAGCTAGCCTTTCTTACTTAGTATTTTGTTTAACAAAATACTCTTAGATTTTTCTGTAATGATTTACATTTAGTATCTATCAAAGTAAAACTATCAGAGTACTTGTCAGATTAAAAAAATAAAAACACCTTTGTCTTTACAATACACACAGATTCACAAATATGAATACTGAAAATATATTGAAAATTTTCAGCCAGCTATTACTTGAACTTAAACTTTGGAGTGGGTATCAATATTGAAGAAATTCAGGAAGATATTTAAGGGCAGAGAACAAGGCTCAAGCAGATGTATTTGGCAGGACTGTTTGCTATAGGTATCTCAGGAGAAGGGTGGTGTCACAGTTTCAGTGGGAGATGGGTGGCCTGCCAGCCTGCTAGCACTTGCCGTCCCTGTGATAAGTATAAAAATACTCATTTACCTTTATTTGTGTTAAACTCAGGTACCTTGCCCCTCCTTGATGAATAGATGCCAAATGTAAGAATACAATCCTAGTCAGATTTAGGAACATGTTAAAACTAAACAAATACCTCTCTTTATCCCTCCACCACAATTAGAAAAAAAAATGTGCCAAATGTCAATAGGTACAATTGGAAAAAGAGAGGACGAGGGAGGGGGAGAAGGAAAGGGAAGGAAGGAGGGAATAGAGAAAACAAAATTTCTTACTTCAAAAGTAAATTAACTTTCAGAGTGCCTGGCTGACTCAGTCAGTAGAGCATGCAACTCTTGATCTTGGGGTTGTGAGTTTGAGCCCCACTTTGGGTGGTCCTTAAAAATAAAATCTTAAAAAAAATGTAAATTAACTTTGAAACATGACTCTCTTTCATTTTTGGAGAAACAGACACTTGCATAATTAGGGGATTTCTTGAGATTGAACTTAAACTAATGTAGCGTATTTACCAGAGGTAGCCTAGATATTAATATTTGATATGTATAGAGGATAGATTCTAGCAAGTTGACAACAGTGAAATTATGGCTGATAAATATCTATTCTCCATTGGTTCCAAAGTTCATTTTGGAGAGGCCCTGGAATACTGAGAGTTAAGGAGGGAGTTAAGGGATTCTTTCCTGCAGGCTGTATTTAAGATGTTTCTATACCTAAGTACTCTAGTGATTAGAGTACTCTCTACCATTTCAAAGTGAGTTAGAGTTGTACCATGTTCTATCAGTCACCTGGATTGTCCCTTGCTACAGCTGTGCCAAGGGCCAGCATGGGTGTGCATTAGTCTTGGTGGATAAAATAGGCTCATTTTTGTTATTGTGGAAATGATCATAGGATACCTATGCCCTTTTATATAGAATTTGCCACGTCTCTGTCCATTTCATCTTGAATCCCCTAAGAATTAGCATATAAATTTGGGGAGGGAATCTCTCTCTATTCCCTAGGAGAATATTTGTTCACACCACCTCTCTTAGTGCTACCACCTTTGGTAGGAGTTACCAAAGGTACCAAGGTACCAAGACATTGAACTTGTGTATTCCAGGAACTTAGTTACTGAATTCCTTTTGATATACTTGTAGTTATGTTGAAGGTACCACTACCTCTTTCACTCCTCAGTCAGAAGCAGTAAAGAGTAGGGGATAGGCAATAAGCCAGAAGGTTTTCATAAGTATCTTAAGAAACATAGCTTAAAAGTGTTTATCTAGTTTACAGATTTGAAAATTGGGAGCGATTGTATCTATCAGAGATATTTATATGTTTCTGTGGAATAGTTAAAAAGTATGTAATTAAGAGTCGTAATGTCTGGTGACTTCTTTATAATGTCCTGGTAAATTACAATTTTTAGCATGCATATTGGTTCCATATAGTTCCTAAAAGGACTTATGTGCACCTGTATGTAAAGAGAGAATAAAATGGAGACCATAATGCTTATTTAATTCAGCAATTATTCATTAATCATTTCCAAGGCCTCCGAAGAGAGGAAGACATGGTCCAGATCAGACTTTGAGATCATATTGGAATGCTCATAATTATTTGTAGTAGATGATAGGAAGTCCATGTTTTTCCTGATTTGTCCTCAGTTTCTGTATTTTAGGAGTGTATTTTCCTCAGATGCTGTTTTTCTTTTGGCAGGTAAGCTCAAGAAAATATTTATCCAAAAATTCAACTTTATTATCGAAATAAGTGTTTGCAAGTATTAACTAATTTAATATGAATGTTAAGACGATATGCGATAGAATTTATCATATTAGGAGAAAAATCATATTGTCTTTATAGACACTGAAAAGACATACGATAAAAAGTTAACAACCATTTTGTACTCTCAATGCAATAGAATTAAAAAGAGACATCCTCAATGTGATAAAATCTACTTATTTTATCCCCAAAGCTAATACGATTGGTGAGAAAACGCATGAGGCATATTACTAGCATCAGAAAAACAAGAACAAATTTGGTTCACTTTATTCACTATTATTTATGTGCTGAAGGAAATTTCCAGTACAGTTAGATAAAAGAAAATAGGGTATAAAAATTAGAAAGAAAGACATACAAAATAATTGCTATTTACAGATGATAAGATTTTATACCCATAAATTTCAGAGAATCAGTTGAAAAATGATGACAACAAAATAATGGAGTGATAGGGAAGTTCAAAGTCATTGAATTGACTATTATTTATATTAAACAATATGTGAAAGAATATTTTTTTAAAGATTTTTTATTTATTTGACAGAGACAGCAAGAGAGGGAACACAAGCAGGGGGAGTGGGGGAGGGAGAAGTAGACTCCCCGCAGAGCAGGGAGCCCAATGCGGGGCTCAATCCCAGGACCTGAGTGGAAGGCAGACGCCTAAGGACTGAGCCACCCAGGTGCCCTGCAAAAGAATATTTTAAAATGGTAGGAAATACTATTTTCTTTGACAAGTATACTCAACATCTTTCCTATCTTATGCTGAACATTAGGGTAAGCACTGAATTAGAACAAATATTTAAATGTGAAAGATGAAAACATAAAAGTAGTAGAAGAAAATAATGGATTTCTTGTGATCTTAGTATAAGGAAAGCCTTTTTAATAAAATAATAAAATTCAAAATCTAAAGGTCAGTTTAAAGATGAATATATTTGAAATTTTACAAATTTAAAAATTCTTTATAGCAAAAAAATACCATAAGCAATACCAAAAGATAAATGACAAATTGAAGGTAGAAATTGCAACTCATTATGAATAAAGATCTAATCTCCCTGATAGTGAGCGCTGGTAATAATTGACAAAGAAGACCTAATGGAAATCTGGTCAAAGTATCCTTACCTATAGTTCAAAGAAAAATACCATTGGCTTTTACACATGTAAAGAATTTTCAACTTGATTCAAATAGGAGAAATCTTAAACTGCACTGACAACATTTTTAATCTAGTACATTAGCAAGAATCCAAATGTGTAATAGCCTGCTCTGTTGGCAAGTCTCCAAGGGAATAAGGGCTTTCCACTGTTAATGGGAATGTAAGTTGTAAATGTAAAATGGAGCAAATGCATATAAGCTTTGGTTTAATATTCTCATTTCTATAAATTTATCTATTTATAAAATGTTAAATGTACAGGTTGATTCATTGCAGCTTTGTCTTGAATAGCAAAAGATGGGAATTACTTTGCAGATAGCGTCTATCAGTAGAGGACTGGTTAAATAAGTCAGGTACATCCATAATGGAATACTATGCAGGTGTACAAAAAATGAGGAATCTTATGAATATTGAAAGATTTCCAAAATGTATTGCTAAGATCTGAAAATATATACAAGAAAGCAATAAGCCGGTTAATTGTTTGCGGGGTATGTTGGTAGAGCAATGGGAGCTGAGTAGGTAGGGAACTGGGATGAAAGCAAGATTCTTCACTATATACTTTTTTTTAAACCAAGACATTTCTCTGTTTACATGTTTTCAGATTTTGAACCATGAAAATATAGATCTATTCAACCCCCCCAAAAAAGAAAGAAAAGAGAAACACAAAATAACAAACAAACCATACCACTTTATATGAGTTCATAGAGAACATAATTTTCCTATGGAATGGGACTAAAAATGTCAACCCTGAAGTTCCTTGCAAGTGGAACTGTAAAAGACTAGCATAATCCATCAGTCTTTTCCCCACATACAATTTTGATGCAAATCCTCACACTTGTATCATTTGTTGATAGTTTTATTTCTTGTAGACATTTAATCATTTCAATTGCATTTTATATCTTGATTTCTTAACACTTTAATACCATCAAGCAATTATTACCCAAAAAATGTGTGTAAGTGGCAGTGAAAAAAATAAGACTGAACAAAAATCAGGACTGAAATTTATCTTAAAAGTTACCAGACATTGTTATATATAACATGCAACTCTGGAAATTATAATATTATTAAAAAAATGCTTGTATATATTTTACCTTGCTTATGTGCCTATCTCTTTGAAGTACAACATTGTCAAATTGCCATGCTAAAAGCATAGTAATAGTGGTAGTCTTAGGATTTATTTTCATCAGCATGAAAATACAGTTAACAAATATAAATATACAGGACATAAATATAAATGAGAACTTTGAACATGTATGTGTTCGATATGGGATTCAAGAGCTACATCTTAATTTTTGGTAGGATTTATTAGCTGTATGTATCATTTAACCTTTCAGAAAGCTGGTTTCTCAGTTTGTAAAAAAGGATACCAGTACTTACCTCAGAAGGTTGTGGTCAAGATCAGAGTGAATGTCTTTAAGAAACATTTAGCATAATAGATAGTGGATACAAGCATTTGTTATTCCTGTGGTTATGTGAATCATGATATGCAGACCTAAAATTTCAGGGTGAATGTTAACAAGACGATATGCACATTTGCCACTGCCTATAATATTTGATTTATTTGAATAAAATGGAGGGTTTGATTACAATATATCCACTGGTATAAGTTTGTGTCTACTTGCATTTTTCCTTTACTCAGAGTTTGATGGGACCAATTGTTAAAATCATTTTTAAAATAATCTTCTCAAATTGAATGTTTAATATGGAGAATTAACTATTAGATTTAAATTCTTTGAAACATTTTAAATAATGGTAGATTGTTTAAAAACGGCATTTTCACTGGCTAGAATAGGATGCAGCTATAAAAAATCATGTGCTATAAAGGTAATTATGGCATAGAAATTTTGCAAAATACAGAAATTTAAAAGGCTGCCTAAGTGTACATAGTAGGACCTCAAATTTGTAAACAAAAGCCCACTATATATAAATAAATGTGTGTGTGTGTGTGTGTGTCTATTTCATAGAGAGAAGATGGGAAGAATATATATCAAATGTTAATAGTGGTCATCTTTGAGTGTTGGAATTGTGATATTTGTTCATTCTATATTTTCTAGATTTCCACATTTTCTACAACGAATATGTATTGCTTTTATATATTTTTGTATGTGTTTTTACAGATACTTTAAGAATAGATTAAGGATGGATAGAATCTAAATATATGTACCTCCTTCTAAAAAAAAAATAGTTCAAATTATACTAACTTTGTGAGTGGAATCTTATTCCAGAAGAATAGTAGTTGGCACCTGGAAGGACTCTTGGCACTTTTTCGTATTGGGGAGGGGTTTATTTGGGTAAAGTAACACTACCACTATAGCCTGGTGGCTACTGCAGTGGGATCAGATCTCAGGTCACATCAGTTCAGTAGCTCAGCATGTAGCTCAGCTCTCTGAAATTGTGGGCTGCAACTCAGGGTTTTTTAGAGGGTGATCCTTGTGTCTTCTCACACAAGTAAATCTGCTTATTGAGACCAAATACAGATCAGAGGACACTAGGGAGAGTTAAGGTAGCATATTAAGTTAATTTAAGCAAGGTTATTTTGTGCTATGTAAATATAGGAGAAATTGAAAAGAAATGTATAATGTTCTGTCATACTTCTGCTTAATTTGAAAAAATAACCCTTTACAATGAAATCTGTATCTTATATAGTCTTCATTATTTCATTTCTTTAGCAGCTGATGTTAATCTAGTTGACATCATACATTAACACACATCATGAATACTTTGGAGAATATTTAGGGAGCTAAATACTGAAAAGGATGTCTTGTGGGTTTCTATTGAGTCATTTCAATCATCTTTCCTCAATTTATATTCACTTCATTTCCTAGCAATTCAATTTGGTGTCCCTGTTGCCTTTATGTTACCTTTTGCCTAATTTAAGATCCTGCCTCTGATTCTTTTCATTTCATTTAATCGTAGCTTTTAAGAAATATTTCAATACCCTTCATTTTAGAGGTGTGAGAACTGAGACACAGAAAAGTTAGTGAACTGTTCAAGGCTGTACGGTTAGTAAATAGACAGACTTCAACTTGGGCGCCTGGGTGGCTCAGTCGTTAAAGCACCTGCCCTCAGCTCAGGTCATGATCCTGGAGTCCCAGGTTCGAGTCCTGTTTTGGGCTCCCTGTGCAGTGGGGAGCCTCCTTCTCCCTCTGCCTCTGCCTGCCGCTCCCCCTGCTTGTGCTCGCTTTCTGTGGAATAAATAAATTAAAAAAAAAATCTTAAAAAAATAGACTTTGTCTTTTAACTTCCAATTCAGCATGTATTATTCCATGTTCCAGTTATTCTTGAAAATTCTCTAAAATATTGTCAAGAAAGGTCTAGGATTTTTGTGATATCTCTCCAAGGAGTATAGAAATATATATGTGTAATGTATATTTAATTCTTTTTTCCCCCATTGAGTATTCATAAGAAAGATAACATGTATTTATATCAGGACAGATTATCCAAATTATCAAAGAAAACTCTGGTACATGAAAGCTCTGTCAATAACTGAACTTGAGCTACAGTTCACATACCTTACCTATGAAGTTCAGGTTTTCACTACAGATGACCAAATCTTTTCTTTATGCAGGGAAAGAAACATTTAAAGACAGTTCTACAGTTCTAGAATTTGAACTTTTAATGGAAACTGGAAAAATGAATGTCTGCACCCACACTCAAAATGAGGCATACAGTTTGGAGTTTAGATTCCCCTCCTTCAGAAGCTACAACTTTGAAGCCATGAGACCTTATAATTGTCATCTCTTTCTTGAAATAAATCTAATATGTCTCATTCAAATAAGAAATAATTTTTTTTGTTTTTGTTTTTCTGCCTTGTTAAGCCTTAAAGTTCTCAAGGGCAACGGATTACAATCTTCAAAGGACTATTATTTTGATTGTCCTTTATGAACAGTCCAAGTGCTTTGTGATGGTCCTCTTTTATTGTGTATCTGAGGGAACCTTAAGTGTTGTTTCTGAATCTGGGCGGGTAATTTGCTCCCCCTCCATGTGACATAATTAATTTCTACATATATGATTGTTTCCCATTAATAGCATGATATATTTGTTCTTTACCCTATGATGACTTGATTGGTGAAATGATAAAGATATTTTGAATGAAAATTACGTTAAATTTTTCGTAATCTTTCAGTGCTAAAGTATCTAAGAATTAGATACTTTTTAGTACATTTGTCCAAGTATTACATATTAACTATATCTTAAACACGTGCATTATTAGGTGCGTTCATCATAGTACTATGAACTAGATATAGGAGAGTGAGATTTGGGGACCCTTTACTTTTATATTTTCCATGTGGCAAAGGGCTTTTAGAAATTTGTTATCAGAATGGAAAACCTAAAAACAAGTATTTTTTTTCTTAAAAGTAGTAAGACCATCTTTTCATTTAGAAAAAGCAAGGATATCCTAAATTAAATGGAAGAGTTTGATCTCCTTTTTCCATAAATTACCCTTTTAGAAAAAAAAATAGGATCTGTGTTAAAATATTTGAATACTAATTATTTGGTTCATTATTTTTAGTCATTATAGTAATGCTTTTTGCATTTTGTTTTTAAAGTAGCCAACTTTGAAGTTTAACAATTTAAATAATGTTTAAGTAAATTTATTATCTTAAAAGGAAAAATGGAATCATTTAATTCTTATCACTGTTTTTGGTTATAAAAATATATAAACTGAAAAAAAAGTTCTCAAATTATGTATTTATCTTTTGTCCAGAGATGTTTTATTATCTGAAGTAGGTAGAAATTAAATACTGTAAAAGAAATTGTTTCAAAACTCTTAAATCTTAGTGCAAACATTATAATGAAATAAAGAATTTCTGACAGTTCTGTTAAACTGTGAGCTAGAGCATAGCATTCTCCAACAGGGAGTTTTGAGCATGATGCCAATGTATCAGTAGTTTTGGCTGAAGAAGTTTGTTTTCAAAATTCTGATTTCCAGTGTTTGATAAGAGGTAACCTGAGTCTTTTGCTCTTCAGTCTTTGCATTCCAGTCTTGAGTTTTGTCACAGTTTTATAAGTTAGTAAGCTTTCTGTAAGTTGTGTTATTTTTATTAGGAAAAATATATATATACACACACGCACGTACATATATTACACTTCTTTCAGTGTTTTAGATAAAATCATTTCATCAGGCGATTTGGGAAAGTTTGTATCAGAGGTGATATGATGTATTGTGTATGAACAAAACTTTCAGATAAGAGAAAAACCAGTTCAGGAATTAGAATGTCATTTCTTCATTGTGTTTTTTTGCTACAGTGGTATTCTTTCTCCTCCTTCCCAAACCTCTTGTGTATTTTCACTAATAGTGATGTCAGGTTCTTTTGGGAGCCGTTGGAAAGGAAAACAGTAGGGGAGAAGTGGATTGGATCTTTGGGGAATGATTGGGAGGGAAGGCAGTCAGGGGAATTGGTTTCTACGGGTAGCTCATGGGAGAGAGCTCCACAGTAGGAGAAGAGTCAAATCTTTTGGGAGTTTCAGGGGAATTAAGGGTCAGAAATTGGACATTTTAGGGAGTCATTGGAATTGAAAGAAACAGAGCAATGAAGGAATTTTTTTTTTTTTGGATACTCCCCAAAGGAGCCTTAGTGAGGAAAAGCAGTGAGCTCCTCTGAGAAATTTCTGGAATTAGAAGGAGGGCTGGGAGAAGGGGTGGAATCTCTCTACCACTCTTGTTGGCCCCACTTAGTCCCTGTTGTGAGGACGGATCTAGATAGCTGTAGTTACAAATGGGTTGGCTGTGTAAATCTATTTGTGTATGTGAATGTTGTTCTGATTTCCTCTTCTTTCCACTGTCTTGTCTGAGTATGGGAATGGCTGAAGGCTTTATTGCTATCTGTGTGTTGCATGCTATGTGGATCTTTTAAGGCGTGACCTTATCAAAGTTGGCATCTAAATGCAAAGGAAAATGCAGGGCAAGCTTGTTCTAGTTGGGGTTCCTGTCACCAGACCATAGCAATGTGGAACAATGGATACATTACCTGAATTCACTGGGTGCAAGCAGAGTCCCTGTTTCCATGCTTGCTCTTATCAGTGTTTAAAATAGTGCCCAGTACTATGAGTACTATCTATAAAGAGAACACCTCCTTCCCATTCTTTTCTTTTCCTATCCTGTATGAATATTTTAGGGGTAAGGCTTTTGTGTGAGTGGTTAGAAAATGTGGAAAAACAAGATTACAAGGTCGGGGTGAAAGTAGTACAAGATTGGAAGAATGAAACTCTTTCTCTTCACTCAGAGTAAAATGATACTCTTGGCTCAAGGCCAGAGAAACACCGGCGTTAGGATGGTGCAGACGGGACCATCAGCAGGTTTGTTAAGGAATGGGCTGAGAGCCTTGTCTCTGTCCCGTGGTTTACTGTTGTATTTGAGTTTTCACTCTTTGTTTTTTGCCTGTTGGAAGCAGTAGTAGAGAGATTACACTAAGCTTCAAAACCACAGCAAAACAAAACTTTTAAAACACTTGTGAGGTAGCTTTAAGAGACTTAACAGGTTTTGTTTTAACTGTTACTTGTAATGCATTTCTGAAAGTTTGCAGTACCTCTGGGTATGGAATAGTTAACTCTTTTTGTCTCCTTCCATTTTATCTCTATTACAAATAGAATCTGAAGTGTGTGAGCATTAAAATAAAGGAAAATTTTTTATGCAGAAATATTATACATCATTTATCTGACATAATTAGCATTCCCTTTATTCAGTACATTTCAAAATATACTCTTCTTTTTAGAAAATTCAAATTATTTTTAACTTTTTCCATATAAATCTGATTACTCTGTGATTAATTATTTTACAATGTGTATTTCTGTAAAAGTTGTTCTAAGTTATAACAATTAGCAATTAGCATCTTTAGCAAATCTATATATGCTTTAAAATAGCTCATTCTTAAGCTCCCTTCAAATACTATATTATGCTCTTATTTTCCCTAATTATCCAAAGTTTACAAAACAAACACTTATTGAAGATTAAGATGTAATTTTATTTTAAGAAGACACTTCCTTTCGGGGAATGGAAGTAGCAATAAGAGAGGTTAAAGAGAGTTCCTATTTTTTCCTTAAAAAAAAAAAAGCCTATCCTGTGTCGTCTTGTGTTCATGCATTCATTTTTTTCATTCAGTGTACATATTAGGTGCCCACTAAGCTTATATTAAGCCTTTCCTTTTTAGTTGTTGATTTGACAAATCAGAGGATTATCTTCTGTAATCATTAATAAAATATTTTTGGATTAGCCTTTTACGATTTTTTTATTAAGTCGTCAGTCCAGGCTTTGGAGACAGTCATAGGTTAAAATCCAAGAGTTTCCATTAGCTGTGATAAACATGTATACATGTCTGTCTGTCATTAGTTATCACAGTCTATCATTATTTACCCAAAAGAATAATTAGCTACTGACTGAGTGACCTTGTGTGAATAAATTATCTCTGAGCCTCACTTGACTTGCCTATATAAAGAGAAGTGATAACACTTATTTGTTAAGATGATTAGAATTAGATTAAATGTATATGTAAGCCTCCATATAGTATTTGGAACATGATGGGCACTCAGTAACTTTTCATTGCTATTGTTTATATTAATATTACTGTGACCACTTTATGGATTTGAGCCTCAGATAACTTTCTTGCCTCCATGCCATGTCACCTCTCTAATTTTTCCATCATATTCTTGAGTGAAAAAGAACTCCTCATTTACCTCATTTGTCACACTTGCTTTCATCTTGTTGCCTTCATACATTCTGTTGTACATCAGCGGGGATATGCTGAGGAAGCCCTGCTTTCCTCTCCTGGCGCCACCCCCCCCCCCCGCTATAGTGGGAATATGACAAAAAGAATAAAATATTACATTATTAGTTAAATAAAGAGTATATTTTTCTCTCAAAATAACTGAGACTCTTTCCCTTAAATAGTGTATATAGTCTTATTAAAGCTCATTTTGCTGTACGCTGTGGGTTTTTATGTATTCTTTTTGTTATTTCTGGTAATGAGTTATTGAAATCTTAAGAGACTGACATCTTCTCCTTAAAATTTCATATTACTTCTATGTCAGAAACAAAGGAGAGGTGCAAAAACAACCTCCAAACTTGCTTTGGTGAATTATGAACTGCTCTGGGTTGTTTTTGTTTGTATTGCACTTAATGGTCAAGTATTGTACAGCACTGTGCATTTTAATTCAGTATTGGAAATCCAATATGTAAATTTTCTTTTTCCACTTATACTTTATGCTTCAAGAGCTTACTTATTACCTTTGCTCCAGCGTAAAAGTTGGGCAAACAGATATCTTAGCAACTACTAACAGTACCACACCTTGGCTTTCCTGGGTACAGAAAGTAGTCAGTTATTTCTGGGAGTATTCATCTGTCCCATCCGAAAGATGCCACTCACAAATTCCAGTGAAAATAGATTATAATTGAAAAAAATGAAAATTGCTATAATTTTAAAAGTATGTGTCATATGTGTTTCTTTCCTGGTTTTACCAACAGAGTGAAAAATCCGTATAGCAGATTCAAGTCTCCAGCCTGGAAATCACTTCCTATTGGCTTGCATGGTGACACTGTTCTGAGTGTCAGTTTTGAATACTAGTAACCCGTCATGGATCAGTTATCTGAAATGACAGGTTTATTTGTTAA
Organism: Callorhinus ursinus; assembly: GCF_003265705.2. Taxonomy (NCBI): domain Eukaryota; kingdom Metazoa; phylum Chordata; class Mammalia; order Carnivora; family Otariidae; genus Callorhinus; species Callorhinus ursinus. Next base: position 22,292,141 of record NW_027397064.1, read on the forward strand.
GGGAGGAATGACATTATTTCCTGTCCTTTAGACTGAGCTAAAGTGAGAATAAAGTGGTAAGAATGTTCCTTTGCACTTTAGGTGTGAATGTGCTATCATTTGTGCTACTGATTTGATTGCCACAGCTACTATCATTAGCATCTTGGATCAAACGTGGAACAAGCTGTACTGTATTTCATGTGTGATGGAATACAGACACTGATTAGGAGTGCTCAGAGAGGCACTGGATTATTCATTTGATAGCTGATTGTGGCCTTCTATGTTTGGGTCTTAAAGTTATTTTCATTTTTGGTTGTTAAACATTTTTTTAAACATTGTTTTTTGAAATGAACTATGAATTTAATTCGGGCCCAGGAAATGCTCTTCTCTTTTTGAAACTAATTTGCTTTTGCAATCTCAGAATCATCTTCATAGTAGGTAGTGTCAGTCACCAGAAAAACCTTAATGTGGAGAAAGCTTGTAGATCAGAAGTCCTTTTCTTAGTGCTTTCTTAAAGCAGACTGGAGTGAAGCTGTCTGTCCATTTCATCTCTCATACCTCTGCTGGACTTCCTTATGTAAGGAAACGTATAGTTTGACATATAAAAGAAGAAAAAGTCTTTCAGGTTGGAGAGATCACTTGTAATGTTGGTTTAGAGACTGCCTCTCACTTTCATCTCTAATCCTAATCACTATATAATAGTGTTTTAAATAACCAATGAAAACATTTCATGGTTTCTGAGATTTTTTTTTTCTTTTGAAGACAGGCTTGAAAGGTATGAAGTGATATTGCTGATAAACCAAACTTTGTCATTATAGACACAAGAAAGTTTTCTGTCCATCTCACTTTGTTTTATTGGATTATTAACTTGTTAGGGATAGGAATATAGGATATTTTCTTTCATCAATAAAGGGATAGAGGTATATAAAAGGTCAAACCTAGTAAAGTTCAACTGTGTAGGTAGGGTCTGTATTGTTATTTGCATTAATGCCAAAACTGATAAGAGGTTGTGTTGAAACCATAAAAGAAGAGAAAATACATAATAAGTGTTATATATCCCTAAGTAAGAAAAACTAAACGTCTTACTGTATTATTGACTTTGTTGGCTTTATATTATTGGGACTTCTCTTTAACTCTATACAGTACATAGCACTTTTTTTTTAATACTACCTGAAGGAGCAACAGGTTCTGTTAAAGTTGCCAAATGTCCAAAATATATTGTATTTAGATTAGTGTCAGGAACTTCTTTTAGTTATTTAAATGTAAACGTGTGAGGTTACCCTTTTGTTTGTTTTTCATAGTTTATTTAGTGACTATTCTACAGTATAGAAGTTATTCTGTACTCTACTGCTTTATTCTAAATCAGTATTCACTTAAAATCCAGTTTCTTCATTCAATGACATTTTAAGATCATAAATTAAATATGTGATTCTTATGAAGTGGTGAATAAAGTATACGGGCTATTTTACTTTTTTAAAATTGGTACCTAGTTTTAACTGAGATCCATGTAGGTGAAACATCATTAATGAGAAGGTTTTTTAATTTCTAATTTTTATTATATTTATTTATTACAAAGCAGTCACTGCCTATCATTTCTAAAATCAAGAGTATATTCTCTGTAACAAAGATATGCAGCCTACTTGATATGTGGTCTGTGGACTGGGAAATGTTTGTTACCTGTCTGTCTGGAAATAACTATAGGAATTAAGTGTTGTTTAAAACTTCTGTAAAAATTTGACACAGTAATAAAAATTGCGAGTTTGTACTTTGTATTTTTCAAATTTCACTTCTTTGCATTATATGAAGGTATTTATTTGAGACAAATTAGAAATTAAAACAAAACAAAAACAAAAATGTCCTTCACAGATTGTTTGACAAGCTCTGCTTTAGAAAACATGAGAGTTATCTCTGTGCCCAGTGTCAGTTACCTTAAACGCTATACATTAAGATGTGAAACATATCCCAAACCAACTTATATAACTAACCTACTTGTGTAAATAACCATATAATTTTTATAAAGGAAACTGAAGTAAAAATGAAAGCTAACTTTTTATTGCATCTGAAGTAGCAGAACTTTTATTCATATGCCTATGTATCATTTATTAAGTGCTTCCAAAGTGCCAGGTACGAGTTTGCTTTCTCTCAGTGCTCTAAAAGCACATTGGAGTGGGTTCCATATTATCCTCATTCTCATCTTTAGGATGGGGGGAGGGGTTGTTAAACATGTGAATTTTGTGTGTTATGATAGGAGATGGTGTTTTCTAATTTATCTTCCAGATTTTTAGGGCTTTCTTTTTTTTTAGCAACAGAAGGAAAAAAGAATATGTTATGTTTTAGTAGATTTTAATATTTTTATGTGTATCATCCTCTAGAATGAGGAGCTGGTTAGAGGTAGAAGAAGGAAGCTCAAGTATTTGCAGATCTTCAGTGGTAAATGGGCACAGGAGATTAAGATGAGGCTTTATCACACATGTTGATTTTGACCTATCAATTATTGATAATGCAGAGTTTTAGGGATAATGCATTCAAGTTATAGTTGATACTGTTTGTCAAGTGGAATCCTTCCCAAAAAGGAGATGAAAAGTGATTTTTCTTTTTTAAAGATATGTTTATTTTAGAAAGAGAGAGCAGGGGGAGTGGCAAAGGGAGAGGGAGAGAGAGAGAATCTCAAGCAGCCTCTGCCCCAAGCTCAGAGCCTGAGGTGGGGCTTGATCTCAGAATCCTGAGTTCATGACCTGAGCTCAAATCAAGAGTCAGACACTTAACCATCTGAGCCACGTAGGTGCCCTGAGAAGTGAATTTTCAATAACATCCCTACTCTTCATGTGGACATGATACTAAACTCTTAAATGCAAACAATGAATCATGGAACACTACATCAAAAACTAATGATGTAATGTACGGTGATTAACGTAACATAGTAAAAAAAGGTAAAAACATGCTGAATGTCTAGCAACTAAGAAATGAAAAAATAAATAAATACTAATTGCTTTAAAAAAAGCATGTATATCATATTTGCATCAAATAAAGTAATACTTAAAATAATTTTCCCTTTCCCTGCCTCTTCAATAACCCATTTTCTCTTTATCTTTGCAAATGAAAAACAGGAAGGAAGGCAGAGAAGGAGTCAGGTGGGAAGAGAAGGACGGAGGGTAACTTTCCTCATGTAGAGTCCTCAATGAAATAAGCCTTTGGATCTGCATCAGTAGATGGGTAAACTCAGCTGGTTTGCTAGATGCTTTCCTTATCTAAAATTCTTTTATTCAACTAGTTAATATTTAGTTGGATTTATATTTTGTCTTCATTTGGTTAATTCTACCACTGATCATTGATGTGTCCATCTGCCTGACAGCCTTTGGGCAGTGTTTAAAGATTGAGGATAAAAGCTATCAAGGGCAGAACTAGAAGAGGTGACTGACTCCTGATTCTCCGCTGCCCTTGAAGGCACTGGATAATGGAGAAACAAGTGCCTGCATGTGTTGGATTTTGTTAGTTGGATCCAGCTCCAGCAAAGAGACAACTGAGGTCACGTCAGCACCTTGGAAGGCTGGGAAGCTGGAACTGGAGCATCTGAGCCAATCCCTAGACAAACAGGTTTTAACCAAGACAGAGTAAGAGAGCGCTCTGCTTTGGAGACTCTTTGCCCATCACCTAAGGCAGTGATTCTGTTCACATCTTTTCCTTCTGTCTGTTCATTTTTGTATGGAATAGATTGTTTATAAAGACTTATTTCTCAGGGGGCCTGGGTGGCTCAGTCAGTTAGCACCTGCCTTCAGCTCAGGTCATGATCTCAGGGTCCTGGGATCAAGCCCTGCATGGGGCTATCTGCTCAGCAGGGAGTCTGATTCTCCCTCTCCCTCTCCTTCTGTGCTTTCTCTCTCTCTCTCAAATAAATAAAATCTTTTTTTTAAAAAAGACTTATTTCTCTTTATATATAGCAAGAAGTACTCCCTAGTCTTTATGTTAGACTTTGTTTTAAAAAAAATTCTTGAGTAAAAAGCAAAAGAAATATTAGTTTTGTAATTAAGGTAGCATAATGAAAAGGCCATTCATGGCAACAGTAAGGGTGAGCTTTTGTTGACTATAAGCATTTTATGTAAGGTTAAATGCAGATTAAATGTGGTGCCTGTCTCAATAAAGTGTTTAAATATTTCCAGGTTATGTAATATCAGATGCTCAAACCTCTTTTGACTGTAGAATGAGATTTTCTTATAATTCCTATAAATGGAGGCTTGGATTTTAGTCTCAGCTTTTTTGCTGACTTCTTTTATAAATTTTTGCAAGTCACTTTACTCCTCTTAAGTAATATGTAGTCAGGGGTTCTCAGTTCTGGCTACACATTAGAATCATCTGGGTATGTTTAAAAAATACTGGTGCTTTGGCCCATTCCAGACCAATTTAATCAAAACCTTCAGGGGTGGGGCTCAGGCATCAAAGATTCATCAGTTTCCCTAAATAAATTGATGCACAGTGAAAGTCTAGAACCATTGGTATAGAATGATATAGCTGACCTAACTTCTGGGATATTTTGAGGTTAAGTAATACACATTAACCATTTTAATCACCCTTGCAAAAAGTATTCTTTTGCAAAGTGTCTTTTTTTTTTTTTTAATATTGAGTTGGAAAAGGGTCCTTTCCTATGATCCTATACTTTAGCAGATCATGTTCAACTGTTAATAGAGTATAAAAATGTTTGGTGATGGATATTGTAAGTATTAATTATATCCTATTTTGCACATCTAATTACAAATAATTTATTTGTCAACAAGTATATACTGATAGAAGGGTGGGAGAGGGAGGAGTGAAAAGTAAGGGGATAATGTTTATTGAACATCTCTGCGGGCTATTGCCAGGTTCTATAACACAATAACCTCCAATATAGGTATCACTCTTCCCCTTGTCCATGAAGAAATTGGGACTTAAATAGTGTTTTAATTAAAATTATTATATTTTATTAAGTCATATAATCTCACGGATATGATTGATTTTAAAAGTCATCCAAGTAACTTATCTACTGGACATAAAGGCTAAATGTGGAGGCTTGTGGGCAGTTAAGAAATACTAAATCAGGAATGAACCTTGGTATTTAAGTTATTGTCAGCAAAAGTAAATATAGTTAAAAAAAAAAAAAGCCCAGAGAAAGAGAATTGGTATTACATTTTATTTTACAGGTTATATAGTATAACTATTTGCTTAACTGTGCAGAATTTTATTTTTATTTTCTTTATTTGGTAATTATAGCAGAGATGGAATTTTACTTTGATTATTTAGATTGGTTATTTACTAATAAAATGTTTTTTTAAAATATTATGTCATTTTACATTATAAGTCTGATTATTTCCCATTGTTGCATAGTTTTAGAACCACAGTAGTTCACTTTAACATCTAGAATGATTCCACAGTTGTATTAATTAGCCCAGTAAACCATTTTATTGCATAAATTATACCATTAGCCTTGATTTTACTACCTATTCAATGCTTATCTCTTAAAGTATAAAGACAGTAATAGCTTAGTTTTTCAGTGACTGATATTGGCGCTTTTCAAAATTTTTATCATATGAGTTAACAGCTTACACAACAAACTCATCTTAAAATGTTTTAAAAATAAGAAAAAGAGGGAAGTGTCCATCCCTATTTGCAATCATGAAATAGGCATTATAACAAGAAACATGTTTCACCCATGATCTTAAAAAAGGATTAAAACTACTGAGATTATTTTACATTGCTAACATTGTATTGGTTTGATTGATAACACTATTGGTAACATTGGGTTTTTTTGCCTAATACTCATACTCATAGAAATATAAATTGGTGCCCCATTTTGGAAGGAAATTTTGTAGTATTTATCAGGACCCTTATCATATCCATATGGGTTTTTGTCCTCCTAATGCTAGTGCCTCTTTTAACACTCTAATCTTAAGAAACTAGTCATAAATACAGACAGAACTTTATGCATATATATGGTCCCTAAGATTTATAATTGGAAATTAGTTTTGGAAACAGTGCTTCAGTAAATTAAAGTTATTCCATAGATGAAATGTTATGTAACATTAGAAAATTACATTGATGAAGATTTTCTTAATGAAATGGGAAATGCTTACACCAATTTAGAGTAAATGGTATATAGTATATATTATATATGTCTACAATTTGTTTATTAATATACACATAGTCTCAACTCTCCTTGAAAAGGTATGACAGGGACAGGAGACATGCTAAAATGTTAAAAGTGGGGATAGATTTGCGGGTGTTTATATATCTCTATGTTTACCGATTTTATATAGTGAGGGCTTGTTGCTTTGATAATCAGAGAGAAAAAAATATCAAACAAACTTTACATATAATTATCAGCAGCTTTATTTTTAGGGCCAGGCTTGAGTTGCTATTCTTGGATATTTTTAGATATTCTTAGACATTTTTAGAGTGGATCTTATAGCTTAATATTAAGTTTGTGAAATTTGTATCAAGTTTAGAGTATGATGTTCTCGTGTTCAAACAAGTTATCCTCAGAGAATGGGGGGTTGTTTTTAGAGATTTCAGCTATACCTTCTTCTCCAGGTCCTCTCGTAAGTTTATCTGGGCATATTTTCTTCTCAAAGGCATGATGTTAAGTAGTCATTGTAACCTAGACATAGGTTCCTTACAAATATCAACTGATATTAAGGAAACTGCATATGGAATTCTTTTACTCCAAGTCATAATATTTATATGTTATTTTAAATATCTGTAATTCTGTTCTTAGTAAATGGAAACAATATCCTTAGATAAGCTAAAAATACTAAATTAGGAATTCTCCTGAGTTTTGCTTCTGCTGAAATACATAGAAAAACTTATTTTTCTTTAGATTTAGTGGAATAGCAAAGTATACAACTTAGCATAAATTGAAATGTCCACTTTTTCTTCAGCGTTTCATTAATAGACATCTAGCATAACAAACTTAAGTAAAACTAAAAGGCAATCTCAAAGTTGTATTAATTTTCTTAAAAATATTTTAGAGTTGATTTTTGAAATGTTTATTATATACCATTGAACAATTAAAGGGGTCATTGTATAATTAAAATAAGTAATATATGCCTGGTTTTAGATTTTTGACTCTTCAACGTTTAAACTATTTTTATCACTAGATAACTCTTTATTGTTGTGTACCTCTTCAGTGAAGATTAAATTTTTATATTTTCTCAGCTTGTGATATTTGACTTTTCTCTCACAAAATCATTTTATTCAGTCAGTCACACATGCATTTCTTATTCATTCATACATTTTGTTCATGTAACAAACATTTATAGAGTGCTTACTATGTGTGGAACATGTTTTTCATAGGTCACAGATCTTCCTATCAGAATATTTCAATTAAATTAGTCAGGTGACTAATTTGGATATAGTTATTTTTGCAGTCTTAGAATATTTTTTAATTCAGTGATTCTCATTTAATTATTCAAGCATCAGTATGTTAGTATGGTTGGGTCTGGTGAGGACTCTTCCCAGCTTGTACACACCTTCTTACTGTATTCTCACAAGGCAGAGAAAGGATGAGGAAGTGGGTGGGAGAGAGAGGGAGAGGGGAAGCTCTCGGTATCTCTTCTAAAAAGGTTACTAATCTCATTATGAAGACCCTACCCTCATGACCTCATCTAAACCTAATGATCTCCCAAAAGGCCCCATCTCCAAATTCCATCACACTGTGGGTCAGGGCTTCAACATACAAATTTTACGGGGATGCAGTTCAGTCCATAGTAATCAGTACTTTTTTTTTTTTACGATTTTTAAAAAGTTTTATTTTAGAAAAAGATTGAGAGTGAGGGTAGAGGGGAGGGGCAGGGAGAGGGAGAGAGAATCTGAAAAAGATTCCCTCCCCCACCACCTCCTGAACATGGAGCCTGATGCAGGGCTTGATCTCACAATCTTGAGCCAAACTTGAGCCAAAACCAGGAGTCAGACACTTAACTAGCTGAGCCACCCAGGTACCCCCACAATCAGTATATTTTTAAAAATTACCCAAATGATTGTAGGATGCATCCTGGATTGAGGGTTGCTATTTTAGTTTTATTTTTTTTTAAGATTTTATTTATTTATTTGAGAGAGAGAGAGTGTGCAAGCAGGAGGAGGAGCAGAGGGAGAGGGACAAGTAGACTCCATGCTGAACACGGAACCCGATGCAGGGCTCCATCCCAGGACCCTGAGATCATGACCTGAGCCAAAATCAAAGGTTGGATGCTTAACTGACTGAGCTACCCAGGTGCCCTGAGGGTCACTGTTTTAAATGAATCTTGGGTTTATTGGATCCTTTGTTCAGTTTGCAATATTATATAACACCCTAATTTTAATTTAATGGTATATTTTGGTCAATTTTAATTTACTTTATTGTAAAATCTCTATCAATTATTCATTATAATGTTCACTTAAAGAGCTTATCTGCAGTTATTACATTTATACTGATTTTTCCTTAGTTTTTCTCAAAGTCTGCAGCTTTGAGTTGAGTTTTGAATTTAAGATTTATGTTTCTAGTTGCCTTTAGGATGTTTAAAAATAACTATAAATAACATTTTGAGCTCAACAGATTAAGAACTCAGAATTCTTCTATGCCATCTCACTCAAATTTATTCTCTTTCCAAAATATCTTATCCCTGTCATTAATATAACCCTCTACTCTGTAGGGTTCTTCAGACCTGAAATCTTGAACTCACTAATTACTTAATGTTCTTTGCTTCTGATACTTAGTCTTCTAGTTTCTTTTTTTTTTCTTTAAGATTTCTCTTGGTTTGATCCTATCCTCTCTTATCCTGCTGTTCCTTGTCTCATCTAGGCTTTCTTGGGGCTGATAATTTACCCAGCGCTCACAGGTACATTATACTGGTTGCTAAAATATTAAAATGCTTCTGTACAGGTCTGAGAAATAGCCTTTTCTCCAGTTCCCTTGAGTCACCCCCCTACCCCCCCCCCCCCGGCCTCTGCAAATGCTGACTGTCCCCCTGGGCTCCTGCAGCTGTCTATGGTAATCTCTCTCTCCTGCTGTCGCTCATGGAAACTGTGGTCTCTTTGCAGTGCACTAGTTTATGTAAGTGATATGTAGAATATCACCCCCATCTTTACTTTGAGCTTCATAATTATGGTAGATTAGTAGCCTCTTACTGGCCCGTTATCACTGGCTACTTTTCCTTCTAACATATTCATCATATACAGATGACTCTCCCTAATTTCTTTACTTTTCTGATCAAGAGATGGAATTCAGTTCAGACCCTTTATCAATTGACCTTACCATTTCTGCCTAACCTGTTATTCCATGCCTCTCTCAATGAGTCAGATTGATCTTCTAATATAAAATATTCTCATTTCCTTTTTTATGTTTGCCTTTGCTCACTTTCACACCTCTGAAATTCTCTATCTTGTGCCATTCCAAGTGAAAGATTTCTCTTAAGTTCTGTGTCACTTCTATCTTAGGTAATTCCTCCTTGAACTGACTTCCCAGATTATAATGACCTCCTCTTCAAATCCATATAGCAGACTATATCTTATAAAGTATTAGTTTCAGAATTAGAAAGTTAGGGTTACTTTCTTTTTTTTTTTAAGATTTTATTTATTTGACAGAGAGAGACACAGCGAGAGAGGGAACACAAGCAGGGGGAGTGAGAGAGGGAGAAGCAGGCTTCCCGCGGAGCAGGGAGCCCGATGCGGGGCTCGATCCCAGGACCCTGGGATCATGACCTGAGCCGGAAGGCAGACGCTTAAGGACTGAGCCACCCAGGCGCCCCTAGGGTTACTTTCTAATTCAGGAATTCCTTCTGCAAAACCTTTGATGTACACTGAAGATTTTTCCCAAGACTTGAACATTGGTGGTTCTGTTGTGGGGCACTCCTAGTTATTACTCAGTTTTGAAATATTTCCTGATGTTTTATGTGCCAAGCACTGAACTTGCCCTATAGTAATGAACAAAACAGACATGGCTCTGCCCTTATGGAGCTTATATAGTCCAATTTGGGAGAAGACATTAATAATTAAGCATATACAGAAATGTATAATAGTGATTTATGATAGGTGCTGCAAGGTATAAGAATGGGAGACAATGAAAAAGAGCATTAGGACCTTAGTTTACATTGAATATTTAGAACAGGTGAAATTTAAGCTGAAGAGTCAGTAAGAAGGGGATACACACAGAGCTGTGGGGTATGAGAGATTAGTGTATATATTGTGTGCAGCAGTCCTAAGGTAGGCAAAAGTTGTTTTTGTTCATCGAAGAATTGAAAGAAGACAAGCGGGCCTGGTAATTCCGAGCAAGATGAAAGATGGGACTGGTGGCTGGGGAGGTAGGAAGGGAGCCTTATGACATTATACTTTCTTGTAGATTGTAGAAGAAGTTTGTATTTTTATCCTAATGCAAATGAGCAGCTCCTGAAAGATTTTGAACACTGACTTGGCAGGATTTGATTTATGGATTTTTGGGGTGGGGGAGAGGAGATTTTTAAATTTAGAAAGGCTGATTTTCTGTATTACTTAAATGACTTTCTTAGTTATGGAAATGTAGAGCAAGTACACAGCCATTATCTTAGAGTAGAAAGTTTTCTGACTTCATTAATATAAGACTGTTGCCTCCAGGGAATGCAGGTATGTTCTGCTCTGTAAAGCTGGTTTCTGGGGAAGAGGAGGTCAATTTACATAAGATGCTCAGGGCCTTCTGGGAGAGGAAGAACTAATACCTGCTCTCTGATGGGATAGAGCTATGTGGCCCTGCCCCCAGAAAACTTAGTCTCAAGAAAGGGCAATAAGACTTCTGAAATAAAAATATCTTGAGGAAAAATATACTTGAGGTCACAAAAGTGGAACCCAGGCTGGGGACCAGCTCTCAGAAGAGCTTTTGTGCTCCTGGGGCTGATGCTGGAAAGTAGTATAGATGTCCTGAGGGTAGTTTGTACCCTGAGGAAGAGCAGTTGACAATACTAAGTGTAAAGCACTGTGGCTTGAATAGGGAGCCAGTACTGGAACAGCACTGAGGGGTGATAAAAAACCAATAGCATTGGAGGTAGCAAAATAATCAGTACTTTCTACTCTTCTTTGAAGTATGGTATACAGACTGCACTTCTAGGGCAAGTGAGAATGCTAATCAGTTGTATTTAAAGTAAACATTTAATATAACCATAATTTTACCTTGAAATGATATAGAGCAGGCTACCATGGTTACAATTTATAAAAGATGGCTTAACTTGTTTCTTAGAGCATGGATTAGAAAATTGCAAGAGAAGAAATGGGGAAATTAGTGGACATGAGGAAACCAGTTAATACTTAAGTAAAAATATCATATTGGTTGGAACTAGAGTGATAATAGCAGAGAGAAGTGGAGTATTATTTCTTTTATTAAGATCCAGATCTTTCCTGCAAGAACTTTGTTGATCCTACATCTTCCATACATCTAGCCTTGAGCTTTCATATCTACCTTTCTGTTCTTTTTCTCCTATTTAAACATCTCTAATTCCTTCAGTGTTTCCTCAGTTAGATAATTTCTGGAGTCCAGACTTAGCCATTCAGAGGATCAGGTATCCTTATCAGCTTGTGTCATCCACAGGTTTGATAAATATGCCTTGCATGTTTTTTTTCATTCCTGTTCAAGTAGCCCTGTGGCATAGGACTTGAGACTTCAAGTTAACATCTTTCCTTGATCAACTCTTTTTTGGGTGTGGTTGTTCAACCTGTTATGAATGTACCTAACTCATATTATTTCCTGCATGTTTCTCTATTTTGACCTCAAGAATACATGAGAGGTTTCTTCAAAAGTGTACTTAAGTTCAGGATAGACAAAGTTCACATTTTCTTTATCTACCAGCCTAATAATTGAATCAACAATTAAAATACTAATTTTAGTGAACCCACATTGGAACCCTTTTTAAAGTTGTTACATAAACATTTGCCTACTAATTTTAATGGGTTCATTGCAAGTTTACTTGTCTGAGATTTGCAGAATTCACATCCTTTGTTTTTAAATATTATTAAAAAATAGCCCATCTCTGGTGTTTTGGCACCTTTCCTTGTCTCTTAAGTATTTCAAAAGGTTCTTACAGTAGTTTCTTGATCACTTACGCATTTCCTTTGAAGTCCATGGAATGTATCTCACCTGAGCTTGTATTACTTTTATGGGGCTGCTGGGTGGCTTAAACCATATAAATTTATTGTTTCAGAGTTCTGGAGGCTAGACATCCAAGATCGAGGTGTCAGCAGTATTGGCTCTTTCTGGATATAGGAGGGAGAATCTGTTCCAGGCCTCTCTTCTAGGTGTTGGTAGTTTGGCATTCCTTGGCCTCTGGAATTAAGAATTACCGTAATCTTTGCCTTCATGTTCACATGGCTTTCTTCCTGTGTGCATGTCTATGTCCAAATTTCCCTTTTTTTATATGGTTACCAGTCATACCTCATCTTAACTTAATTATACATCCAGTTTAAAAAAAAAAAAACTTCAGTTTTTAAATTCCTTTATTTCTTGGTGAAAATGAAGTATGATATAAAATCATTTCATTGTATTATATAATTCTATGTATGTATGGCCAGAGCATCAAATAAAAGTGTAAGTGTCAAAGTAAATGAGTCTAGAGCTGATGACACAAAAGATCATGTTTGTTTAGTTTCCATTAGAAATGAAAAAAATATAAGGATAGAATAAAAGAAAAAATTGGGCTCCACCTATAGGCAGAACCTAGATGCCTATAGGTGAACCTGGGTATTACAGATCTCATCAGCCTGTGACTTTCATATAAAGACACATAATACTTCAATGAGCAGATTAACGTAGTTCTAGTTCAGGCTCCCTAGTAGCAACCCCACTGGCCTGATTCATGGAAATTAGCCTTCTTCACAGTGTTACAAGTTACCCCTGGGACCCACTATCACTTCATACATGTCTGAAAACCATTCTGTTAGTTGTCACTACCACACACTGCCTTGCCATTCCTCCCCTGGCTCCTGAATGTTCACATCTATAACTCAAGAAGTTCTTGACAAAGATCCTTTGTTGTCACTGCCTGTAAGGAGGAAACCAGTTCTCATCAAGGATGCCACATATGGCATCTGAGATTTTTTTTGTAGGGAGCCCTTTCCCCAACTCTGCCATACCATATCATCTGGGCTTCAAACAAACTCTGCTAGGGGCACCCAGGTGGCTCATTCGGTTACGCATCTGCCTTCGGCTCAGGTCATGATCTCAGGGTCCTGGGATCAAGCCCCACATGGGACTCCCTGTTCAGCAGGGAGTCTGCTTCTCCTTCTCCCTCTGTCCCTCCTTCCTCTCTTGTTCTCTCTCAAATAAATAAAATCTTTTAAAAAATTAAAAAGAAAAAAAAAACCTCTGCTAGTGCCCAGAATATCAGGAAGTGCTTCTTGATCAGTTTGTAGCTGTAATCTCTTTTCCAGATTTTTGTTTCTCATGAAACAAAGCTCCATCATTTTTTTGGCCTTCATTCCTCTACTATAAACATTAATCTCATGCAAGGAGTTCCACAGGGAACAGATACTAGGCTGTACTTTCACCTCTGTACTTATCTGTTACCCTTAGTTCAATTTCCTCCCTCTTCTTCCCTTTACAAAATAAGGGTTGTCATGCACATTACTGATTACAAACAGAATTGGGGCTAGAGAGGGATTACTCTTTGGGCCCCAGATCTGGCAGCCAAAAAATATTCTGTTACATAAAGCATTAGATTTACCAAATGAAGATGTGTCAGGATCATTCTTGAGAATTGTAAAATATGGCTTATTTGGTATATTTGAGGAACAAAAAGACCAGTGTGGTTATAGTGCTGTGAATAAGAAGAATAGTAGGGCCACTCTGGATACTCTGTGGAGTGCAGACAAAGGGAGCTGTAGTGCAAGCCAGGTGATGTTAAGGGGGCCTGTGTGAAAGTCATCTACATGAAAGATGGTGGTGGATCCAACCGGAGCAAGAACAGTGGAGTTAGTGAGAAGAGGTCAGATTTTTTGAGTAAGTAGAACCCATCCGACTTGTTGATGGATTGGAAGTAGCATGTGAGGGAAAAGAGGTGTTAGGAATTACTGCTAGTTTTTGGCCCAAGCAACCCTGTGAATAGTGATGTCATTCACTGATACGGGGAGGCCTGGAGGGAGGAGTGGATTTAGAGATTGGAGGGAAAGATTCTTTTCTGAACAGGTCAAGTTTGAGATTCATTTCTGTAAGACATGCAGATAGAGATCTTGACTCTCCAAAAGGTCTTAACCAAAGGATGGGAGAGCCAGAATGCTTTTGCAGCACAGAGCAATTTTGAAATTACTTACAGTGTCATCACGGTTCAGAGCTGCCAGATATGTGAACATCATGCATGATTTTCTTTACTCCTGACATGTATGGCAGATCTTTTATGTGTGATACACTCTTATTTTTTTCCTATCTTTATATGTTTTTCTTCTTTACCAATCTTTACTCTCCAAGATTTTGCTACTTACTAATTATAAGATTTGGCTAAGCTAGTTATTTTTTTAAAAATTGGTGTCCTCAATATAAATGGGGATAATATCACTTATTTCATTGAGTTGTTTTGCTGATTACATTAGATAATGTTTGTGAAACTCATAGCATAGTGCCTAGCATGCAGTTAGTATCTATTAAGTATCTTAAGTTTTGATTATTATTTTTGGAAAAGGAATATTATTTTTAAAGCTGATTTTAAATATTTTGGAATGAGATAGGGTATAAATGAGCAAATAATAATGGATTGTCATTTTTCCATAGACCTGTATAAAGCGATTTTTTTCTCATTTAAATGAGTTGCATTTTTATACCTTTTAGAATTACAAAATATTAAAATCAGTATTTTGAATTTTATAAGCATATGTGGGGGTTTTTTTGAATTGTAAATATGATTAGTGATGTGAGTTAATCTTTGGTGCTTCATAAAGTCTGCCATACCTTTATGCAAATCAAAATTCCCACAGAAATAATGAGTCAAAATGAAGCAACAGGCATTGTTTAGATCACATTTTTTTCTCTGCTCTACCAAGATTAATCTCACCATACGTTGTGTTCAAGACCTTTGATTTGCTCAGGTTGTCTGTTGACTTGACTTCCCTTACCCTTTGTTTTAAAACCTATGATTACTTCTTTTAAGTATACTGGTATTATGAAAGGTGTTTTGTTTTGTTTTTTAGAACAGAGTAAATGTATAACAGAGAATTTAATGTTGAGATGCTCCCTATTGCATTAACACAGAGATCTTCAAGGAGCGAAGGCTAGATCACTTAATAAAACCACTCTCTTCTTTGGCAATTGTGTTGAACCTGGAAGAAAGCCAGACATGGCCAGTATAAGGTTAGATTCCATTCCATCAGCATAATAGTTAATAATAGTTGACTGACAGGGATGTGAAGGGTCCCCTTTTTTCCTCCCCCCTTCTACCCCTGTTCCAGGCTAGCCTCTCTAGGGAATATGCCATTCCTTTCTCCATTCCTAAAATTCCTTGCTTGAGCACAGCCAGGGGCTGCTGTGCTGGTGTCTGATTGTAAAAGGGGTGGGGGTATCTCCTTGAAAGTGTTGTTAGTCTCTGTGGTTCCTGCTGAGGGAATCCAGAAATCTCCAGACAGTTGTAGGGGTATAGGAAAAAAGTGAGCTGCCCCCACTATGGCTAGTGTTTATGTGAGGAAAAATAAGTGGACTCTTGTTATTCACCTGAATGAACTTAATACCACATCAAAATCACTTCTGCTTCCCCACAGCCACAGGGGACATTCTTGTCCACAGAAATTTAGTGCTATTTTAGTCTGATTTTTGTGAATCATACCTCATGTCATACACTGTTTTGCATTGTTAAAACTATATTTTTAGGGAGTTTAGTACTGATAAATTAGTAACATTTGCAACTTTCTTCTCTTCCGGCCTGCCTTTCTTTTTCTCTTATTTCTTTTCTTTTTTCTTCCTTTCTTTTTCTTCCTTCTTTCTTTCTTTCTCTTTCTTTCTTTCTTTCTTTCTTTCTTTCTTTCTTTCTTTCTTTCTTTCTTTCTTTCTTTCTTTCTCTCTCTCTCTCTCTCTCTCTCTCTCTCTCCCTCTCTCTCTCTCTCTCTCTCTCTCCTTTTTGGATGTAGGTATTTGCAGGATAGGAACTATTCAAACAGTTACAACATTCCAGAGATTCTTTCCCTGGATTCTATGGTATCTACATTCAGAGTTATATTTAAAGAGTAAGAAGTATTGCTGAATATTGAAGAACATAAGATTCGTTAGTATAGTGGTTAGGTGAAAATTCAAAAGTTTTCCTAAGTCCAAGTAATTCCTCTTCTTTAGTGGGGTGGTAAATCCTATATTAAACACTCTTGAGTTCTGTAATTCAGTAAAGTTAGTATTTGGTGTTGCCTGCAGTTTGGATTAGCAATTATTCTTTACCCCACATCTCACCACAACAGAGCCACTTGCTAACTTTTAATCACCACCTTCTCAAGTTTAAGAACTTGGCTAGAGTGATCCCGGAAAGTCTCAACATTTTCCAGTGAGTAAAGTCCATCTCTTTGGGAGATCTTGACACCTATCATTAACAAGGGTGCAACCTCCTTAAGGATAATTGAGAATAGAGACCTGCTCTTCTGTATACATGGCAAAACATAAAGAGGTTATATATCAGAATAAGGTAATTCATAAATAGAGTGCATTGTATTGACTGGCAGTGTCACCTCCTTCATTCTACAGATTATGTTGTGGGTTTCAGATGTTTTTCTCAGGTCAGTTTCCCTATCATTAATGCTGCAACACCTTTGCTGAGTAGATAGCTACTCTCTCATTCTTTTATTACACCACAGTGAAACCAGCATGCTGACTCTTGTGGGCTGATGAATAAACTCCAGTTTTACTGGCTTTTGTAAATAAGCTCTAAAAATAGTTTCTGGAATCAGAATACAGTGAATAAAGACATAAACCAGATTTTTAAAAAATAAAGCCTCATTTAAATGAAATCACATTTAAATATGTTAATATGTTATTATACATGCCATACAGTCTGTAAGATGTCTGTGATATCACTTACCTTCCTGGTGAATTTGGCTGGTAAGATGGGCATGTGTCCAAAAGCCTTTCTGTTTGATAACATACATAATCTGAGAAATATTTAGTTGCTCTTCAGCACCTTTCAATAAAAGAAAGATCTCATCTTCTTATTTAAAAACATGCTTACTAAAAAAAAAATGCTTACTAAAAATTGCTTTTAACAACACCTGTTTCTAAGTGTTTTTATAACAAATTAGAAAGGTAACTTGGGGAAGGATTCAATTTGTTTCAGTAAAGATTTTCTGAATATTACTATGTGCCAGCCACTGTGTTAGGTACTTGGAATGCAGAGATGAATAAGATTGTTCTCAGGTCACAGTGCACAGTTTAACAGAAGAAGACAGTTAAATCATATCACTCCCTTTAGAATTGGGGTTCACTGCTCTGATAGAAGACATTAATTTTGCTAAAATCAGTCAGAAAGGGATATCCTTTGAGGAAATAACACTGGGGGTCTAGCTGGAATGATGACAGTAGGAAAATGAGGACAAAACAAGGACACCCAGTGAAAAGGAATAGTGCATGAACAAAGAGCATTATATCAGTGCGGTGGGGAAACAAGAAAGGGCTGCAACGTTTGCAAAATATGACTTCAACAAAGGTTACTGTTATTGCTGTTTTTCAAATTAGAAAAGTCATGCTAATATTTTTTCATGTATGAAAGGCTTTTAAATGATGCACATCCCAACAAGAGCTTGGGACTTCATAGCAACTTAGAAAATACTTAAAGAAGAGACAGTTGAGGGAATCTGTGTTTTGTTGTTTTTAACTTATATAGACTGCAGTTATGGAATGAGTAAGTCATAGGAATAAAAAGCAAAGCATAAGAAATATAGTCAATGATATTGTAATAGGGATGGAGTGGGACAGATGGTAGCTGTATTCTTGGTGAACGTAGCATAATGTATAAACTTGTCAAATCATTAAGTTGTACACCTGGAACTACTGTAACATTGTGTGTCAACTATACTCAAATTAATACATTTTAAAAAATTAAAAATAAATGATACAGGCTGCAGAGGTTTTCAAATGAGTAACAAAGAGAATTTCCTGAGATTGAAATCCCTTAATATTTGATGGGAAAGTGAATTATGTCCTTTGGACATTCATTCATTCATTTATATGTACGACAATATTAATGGTCTACCTACTGCCTATCTAGTACTGTCTTTGGTTGGGAAGACATCAGATGACTAAGGTAGATATACCCGCCATCACAGAACATTAAGATTAGGGGAAAGCCATGATTTTTCTCTTCTCGAGTATATTCTTGTTTCAAAGTGACATAGATGATTTTTTATTCATATATTTTATCATTTTATGATTGTTTCAAAAATATTTTCTGTATACTTTCCTTCTACAAGATTTCAGATATTCATTTCTTTGTCCCAAGCTATAATAAAAATAATTACCAAGCACTTTTCTAATACTGACTGTAGGAATTAAACTAATATTTTGTGCACAAACTGTAGTTTAGGAGAATTCTTTGGAGAGGAGCAAGGAATGGAACTAACATTTATTGAGTGTACTGTGTGCTAGGCCTTATGTAAGATGATTTCATGTATTTTATACCATTTAATCTTTAAAATATCTCTGGGAAGTAGCTTTTGTTATCTTATTTTTTTTTAATCAGGGAAACATTATAGGAGAGGGAAACTGAGGCCTAGTTAACTAACTTGCCCTATGATACGATACACAACTGGTAGATGACAGCTTTGGAATTTGAAATCAGGATGAGCATGTGCTCACTTTACTATGGCTTAGACAGGAGTACTTGAATAATTGGTAAATGACAAGTGTTGTTCTGGGTATTTGAACCAAGGTCTGACTTACTTCAAAATCTGTTCTTTCCTTGAGAGCTTATTCAGGTTACTTAAACTTCAAACATTGTAAAAGTGGAATGTTTTCATTATTTAATTTTAATATTTCTTGCTTTCTATGCCATAGTTTTGTTTTTTATTTAAATTCAATTAATTAACATAATGTATTGTTTTCAGAGGTAGGGGCAGTGATTCATCTGTCTTATATAACACTCAGTGCTCATTACATCACATGCCCTCCTCAGTGTCTATCACTCAGTTACCCCATGCCCCCCACCCTTTCCCCCCAGCGACCCTCAGTTTGTTTCCTATGATTAAGAGTCTCTATGGTTTGTCTCCCTCTCTGATTTCATTTTGTTTTATTTTTTCCTCTCCTACGATCCTCTGTTTTGTTTCTTATATTCCATATATGAGTGAGATTATATGATAATTGTCTTTCTCTGATTGACTTATTTCGCTTAGCATACTACCCTCTAGTTCCATCCACATTGTTGCAAATGGCAAGATTTCATTTTTTTGATGGCTGAGTAATACTCCATTTTGTGTGTGTGTGTGTGTGTGTGTGTGTGTGTGTGTGTGTGTGTGTGTATTCCTACTTCTTCTTTTTCTTTATCCATTCATCTGTTGATGCACATCTGGGCTCTTCCATAGTTTGGCTATTGTGGACATTGCTGCTATAAACATTGGAGTGCAGGTGCCCCTTCAGATCACTGCATTTGTATCTTTGGGGTAAATACCCAGTAGTGCAATTGCTGGGTCATAGGGTTTTTGATAGTTTTTGATAGTTTTTCACCCATATGGTTCATTTTAACTGAAGGTTTGAAAATTTATTGTCCTGTATTAAAGGTATAAAATTACCATCATATAAACAGACACATTAAAGAAAATAAATATAAAATGCTTTTTGGGGACTTAAATGAATTGCTAATAACCCTGTAAAGCAAAGCAAAATCTCTCCATGCTCTCCAATCTCTTTCATGCTTCTTACAGCATGAAAAAGGAAAACTTGAACAAAGCTAGTGAAAATGTCCCTATGGATATAATAACTTCATTTTCCGAAAAACCCCTCCAAAACAATTGTCAGTAAAATTTACAAGCCTTTTGGTATTTGTGTAGAGCTGACTGCAGGTGTTTCTTATTCACATACTCACCAAACTTTGAAGAAGGATTTTTTTTTAAGACTTTATTTATTTGGCACTGAGAGAGAGAGCACAAGCAGGGGGAGCGGCAGGCAGAGGGAGAGGTAGGCTCCTCTCCGAGCAGGGAGCCTGATGTGGGACTCAGTCCCAGGACCCTGGGATCATGACCTGAGCTGAAAGCAGACATTCAACTGACTGAGCCACCCAGGCGCCCCTGAAGAAGGATGTTTGTAACTCTTGCTTCATAATAGTTCAATTCAGGTGGTCTAAATACTCTTTCACATCTTATATACTGAGGGCTTTGAGTAATTTGAATGATGTGGGATACTGACTGTATATATAAGCTCTAAACCCTATAAACTTTGAGTTTTAGAATTGACTTGTTCAAAGGATTTTCTCACTGCCACTATTAACACTGATTCCACAATGGTCTTTTGCTCCTTTTATCTGTTATTTTTTATTATAAAGCTCATCACCTATGGCATGAATGTAACATCACAGGATAAGCTAGTGAAAAAGTACATTGGTAAATAAAGGAAAGCACTTATCTGACACATGTCCTACTTTGTATATTTGTTCATATATTTAGGTAGCTGTTTTACTCCCTTAATTTGACTGTAAGATTTTTTTTTTTGAGATTTTATTTTTAAACAATCTCTACACCCACTGTGGGGCTCAAACTTACAACCCTGAGATCAAGAGTTGTGTGTTCTACTTACTATGGCTGTAAGATTCTTGAGTTTAAAGATCATTCCTAATTATTTCTTTATTTCCTAAAGTTAGCACAATAATTTTTATATATCAAGTCTTCATTATATATTTATTGCTGTGGAGTTCATGATAAATTGTTTTAATGTATAGTAGACAGTACTACTGAGTAGAACAAAACTAGAAAAGTGAATTCCCATTTGACATGTTACCAGAAATCTTAGATTTCTAATTATTGGTAACTTGTAGTCAACCTCACTTACCTTTCACTTGATCATGTGTTTCACTCCTTCCTTACAGACCTTTATTAGGTCTATAGTTTAGTTCTAGTTTATTTCTTACTAAAATATATTTAATGATCTGGCTGACTTTGCAGCCTGACCACTGACCTTAAAAGCTAGATATCTTTAATGAACTCAGATTCTAGGCCCTAAAGAAGGAGAAAAGTAGGAGCTGTGTGGTGGCTTACTAGTTGGGTACAGAGTTACATTAGATGTTAGTCCTGGCTTGACCTTGGTACCACAGTTCCTCAGGGCCTGAGTTTGTGGTTTGCTTCCAGGGTTTTGAACTTCTTGCCCTTGAGTCCTACTTTCTCTGTGACTAGTTTCTGACCACCAAGTGTATGTGCTCCATGCTTTCATATTCCACTGCATTCATACCTGTCATTCCCTCTGCCTGGATGTCCTTCTGCTCAGTTTGCCTGGCAAACCCATGTTTCAAGATGGAGTTTAATCAGGAAGGTTTTGAGAAGCCTTCCTTAACCCAGTCAAACTACTTTTGACATACCCTCCTGTATCTAAGTACACACATCTAAAAGTGTACTCATCACACAATATTCTCATTATTTGTTGACTTGCTGTCTGTACTAGACTGAACTCTTTGTAATTCAATAAATATTTAAAAGAATGAATGCTTTGTACTGCTTCATTTGGGATCATTGCCAGTCACCTGTCTTTCATCTGTTTTGAGGATATTGTGAGTTTTGGAGTCAAATTGAATATAATTATGGCATAATTGTATATCTGGTCATTTTTCCTTCTGTTCCAGCTAATATCCTGATTGCATTGTACCTTTGAGCCATGTTCCAGTTGGTTGATTGCAAGGATAACCACTGGCCATCTCTTTAGGGTATGAGTCTTCCTGAACTACCTCTTGTGCTCTCCTCTAGCCTGTTATGTCTCCCCTTGAGTTTCAGGGGCAATGGTTCTACCTTATTCATCTTTCTAGCCTCTAGGCTTATGATTCCACCTAACTTAGTAAAAGTTGGACAAATGAATAGAAACTTGAATTGGCTTTTAATCAGTTTTAATAGATTTATGCTAAAAAAATCCCAGCCTAACACTTAAAAATAAATCTTTACAAAAGGGATTTTTAATGATTTGGACTAATTTAAGAATAGATCAGGACTTTGCCAGACATTCCATCTCCTATTAAATAGGTTCTGGAGAGAACTTAGTAAGTGGCCTTTCCCCCCACCATGTTTGTTGCAGTTATCAAGCCTATTAGAGTTAGTTAGGATTTTGAGTCAGTGATGTGTTTGGTATCATATAGTTTGTTTCATTACCATCAAACCATTTCTTGCTGGGGCTAACCCATATACTTCATCTTAAATTTGTCATTGTTTTGAAAACTAATACTGTTCCTTTAGAAATCATTAATCAAATCTCTGAAATTTTACGAGATTTAAGAAATTCTTTGAAGTATTTTCTAAACATTTAGTTTTCACTTATTTTACACAGTCTTAATCAGTTGCATTTTACCCTTATTTCTTGTCATGCATTGTTAATTTTTTTTCTTTTTGATGACTTATTTTCTATTTCAGCCATTTTCGAAGTTCTCAAATATACTTGCTGCATTTTCATAACTGTTGGCACTGGATTGATTGATTCTTCTCTTCCTTTTTTCCCTTTACTTTTAGTATGGAAAATGTGACTATATAGAGAAGTAGATTTTTAATGAACCTTCATGAATCCATCATCTAGCTTTAGTAGTTATCAGTTCATAATTAGTGTTTTCTTAGCTATACCCAAGCTACTTTCCCTTACAGGTTATTTTAAGGCAGGTCTCCAACTTCTTTAAAAGTTAATGTTTATGAATTACTGGGTGAGCAAAAGACTCTTTCTTTCCTGGTTATCACATCGGAACTGAACATACCATATATATATTTTTTTCCAGGGTATATAATAGTTCAAGCTTGGTGCTTCTTACTTTTCCTCTTAAAAGTATTTTTATTCCTTTGTTCGTTTGAACTTTCTAGTTCTAAGTTATCGGAAATGGAATTGGGGTACATATGGTTTTTAAATGTTAATCAAGTTTTTTGCTAGAAATGGCTTATCAGTTTATCAGATTAGGTAATTGGTTTCTTAAAAGCTTTTATCACAGTTCCAAGGAATGGGTGAAATGATTGGTGAATTTTGATTGGGGCAAGTGATAGGAAAGCATATACAGAGTGTTGTTCATTTAGGATATGCTGTGGAAAGGACAAACTGGATGTTCAAAATGGAGGGCAGAAGAACATGGGCACCAATTAAGTGAGCACTTTGGAAAAAATAGAAGCAGCTGAAAAAAAATAAGATGACAGACTTTGTCTATTGTATTCAAAAATACAGTTCTTTGTTTTTTGTTTTGTTTTTCTGTTTGTTGTTTTTTTCTACACAGTTTTACTTGGACTGACAAACATACTCTGCCCAATTGTGGTGGAACAGTATGAGCTTCCTCTCTTAGTAATATGCAAGATATCTATGATGGTGGTTTATGTAAGGAACCTGTTGCTGATAAATACTCCTTCATCTCACCCTTCAAAATAAAAAAGAAAAACTAAAGAAATCAAAAACAATAAATGCAGTATTTGCAGTTTGTTATTTTCATTCCTTTTGTTGTTTGCTAGCATTCACTATAGATAAGATGTAATGGCAGTTTAATATAAATTCTTACAAAAATTTTAACTTTGGAAAATTCTAGTAATTGATTTTCTGTGATGAGAAAAAAACCCAGTATTATTTTACTTTAGCTGTGGAATACTTCAACTTAACATATGAAACGTTTGTGCTTTTCAGGAGTACATTTTGAGAAATACTAATGTAAACAAATGACAATTAGTATATATTATTTGTCCTCCATTCTGATATTCATTTGATGTTGCAATTCTTGAAATGGAGCATTAAGTCACTGGGAAGTCATTAAAATAAGCCTTTTTTATACCATATTTGGTGAATCTCACAAATATAAGATGGAAATTTCTGTCATTTTTAAGCAGTCTGCATAAAGATTTTTCACAGTCCTTTTGGTAAATTAGTGCTAATGTGTAACAACAGTCTTTTATTCTATGATAACCAGAATTTTTCTTGAAATGATTTGTATATTAGTTATATGCCTCCTGATTTTCTAAGTTCATATACTTTGTTTTTTTAGTGAATTAAAGGGTTTAGATACAGAAGTGGGGTATCTCTCAAGCTTCTTCTAATTTAAAATAACATATAGAAATTTTCCTGAATAACTGAAAATGAATAACCATTCTGTAGTGTTGAATATAAGGAAGTGACAGAATCCAATTGATATATCAAATATTTAATTCTGATATATCATGATAACCATAGTTAATACATGCATTTGGCTTTTAGAGTTAAAAAGCACTTCACATACATTATCTCATTTACTTTAAATAGAGGAAAATACAAGTGCTATGTCAATATAACTATACTGAAAGCCATCATATGTGATTTTCATATAAACATTTTATGCCTGATATACATTATTTGCCTCCAAATAATTCTGTCTTGGAGCTCCAGTAGCACAATTGGTTGGTGCTCAATACTTATACAAATACTTCTCTGTCTTATTCATATCTTTTTTATATCTTGTTTTTGGGAATCTTATTATCATTGTTAATTTATTTTTTAGAAACGACATTATATATTAGTAACCCTTTCCTATTTTAGTGTTTTGGAACAAATGGAATAGCTATAAGTAGGTTTTCCTATGTAAGTGAAAAACTATGTGGTAATCCATGTGACAACTTCATCCTTGCAAAAATTTTAAGTTTGTAATTGGGGTTTTATGAGGCTTGATTCATTTTTTTCCTGCTTGTTTACAAAAGTCTAATTTTAGTTTAAGTGATTTGATGTGTAGAAAAGGGTTGGAAAAAACCTGTTATTTCTAACAAACAGTTATTTTTTTAAAAGACCATAGTTATTAGTGTGTCTGTGTTTTAGTATCTGTATGTGAGTTACTGGGATGCCACATCCACTCTGCTCTTTGCTGTGTGCCATTAACCTAAATTCGGTCAAGTCCAGTGTCTGGGTGGTGGCATATTCTTAGTGCTTGCTTGTGATTATTTTATGCCATGGGTCCTTTGATAGTTCATCCCAGGTGAAGAAAGATCATAAATCTTCTTTCCATATACTTTAGGTTGCATATCAGTACTTGAATTATACAAAGATAGAAGTCTCATGAACATGTTTTATGTGCAATTTTTTCACCCGAACAAGGATGAGTAATACATATACTTAGTGTGTTTAATATAAATTAGTTAATGGTTATTATGTCAACATATAATATCAGTTAATGAAAATTAATGAAATGCTTCCCTTGAGGATAACTAGTTGTTACTGATTTATTGGTTTATTGATTTTTGAGAGAATCGTGGGGCTCAATCCTACGACCCTGAGATCATGACCTGAGCCAAAATCAAGAGTTGGAAGCTTGACTGATCACTGAGCCACCCAGGTGCCCCCTAACTAGTTGTATTTTTTAAAGAAGATTTTTAGACTACCTCAGAAAAGCAATATTTGTACTGGAATTCTCAAATGAGTGTTGATAAATATGTATTTAGATAACATCCACAGCAAATTGTGTGTCACTTAAAACATAAATTTATACTAATGATATTATAATAACATCTACATTTGAATTTACATATGGCATAATTTATATGTATTTTCTACTGAGTGCAACCCAAACATACTTGGCCTTTTAACCTATTTCTTGGTGAATCCTAAATATTTCTGCTAATTTGCTTAAATGCTTAAATGACCATTTTGGTCATTTAAATATAAACACATACAGCATGTTCCATTACTGATTGTTTCAGTAATACATGGCCCAACTTTTAGGAAACTTTTCCTAGTGGGATTTACTATTTTATATTTAATCCTAATGAATGGGAATGAAAATATGTTAAAATACTGAGAAGGCTATATGAAGCCAGGAGACACACAGTGAGACTTTAACTGAACAAAATTAAGGCAGTATGGAC
Organism: Callorhinus ursinus; assembly: GCF_003265705.2. NCBI lineage: Eukaryota > Metazoa > Chordata > Mammalia > Carnivora > Otariidae > Callorhinus > Callorhinus ursinus. Next base: position 22,318,061 of record NW_027397064.1, read on the forward strand.
TTAAGCATTCCTCTTTAGGTGAGACTAAGTCATATTAATAATAGGGTATCAGTATGATAAATGGCTGAGGAACAGTTAATTTGTATGCCATATTTTAATTGTTTACTAGAAAACCACACTCATAATTCAAATCACTAAAAGTTAGTTTTAAGAAAACAGCTGCTGTTTCACTATATCTTTGTAATAGAAATAAAGTTTGTATTTGGAGTTCAAGAAAGGGGGAGGCACCTGGGTGGCTCAGTCGGTTAAGCGTCCAACTCTTGGGATTAATAAGTGAAATTGAAATTTACTTTTTCTCAGCCTCCAGATTTTGTGTTAGAGACGGTTCTTCACATGTTTTTTTAATTTCTTTAATTTATATTATTTATAAATTTGTACAGACCTCTCTCTAAGAAGTTGATGTGGTTTTCACTTCCCTGATTTGAGCTTTATATATTTAATATGAAGTTTGCATTTTGGAAAGGTATAAGCATATGTTGATTTTTCTGCTACTTTTCTTGTGGTATAAGAGGTACACCCTTCAAGGGTGTAACATGCTATCAATTGCCCATCAAGTGTTGAATAATTCTCTGTTATAACCCTAAGTGTTTTTATGATTATGGGAAAATATTTGTATAATATTTCCCTGGAAATGTTTTCTGTTTGACTTTCATAGAGTTATTCTGTGATAAATATGGAGTTAGTTTATTTCCATTTACTCATTGGGAAACTGATACATAATGTTTACCTTTATCTTTACTCACTGAAATCCATTATTAACCAGCAGTAAGATCTAGGCATCTTGTAGTTCTGTGGTTGGTTTATTGTGTATCATTTCCTAGTACCACATTAACTACATTAATTTTCTTTATTAAAAATCTTTATTTGTGATGTTTCTCAAGGAATGGAAAAATAGTCTTTATTTCACTCTTCCCCCTAAATCATGAAGTGTATGTTCTTATGATATATTGCTTAAGTAGGTTTTAGGGTTTTTAAGGAAAATATTTATATCCATTCCTTTAAAACTTCTGCTGCCTTACAGCCAGGACAATTCTGTACTTGCACTGGGTGGTAGTATTCTAATATTTGTTAAATATCTGCATTATTAAATGAATTAATGAGTTAAAAATTGGACTTTGAGAGTGTAGAACAACATTAAGCAGCATAAATTTAAAGAATAGAACATAAATTCAGCGTCCAGGTGGATGGGTTTCATTGCCTAGACTTCATCAGGTTCATGTGTCATTTGAGTTGAATTTTCATTTCCTCTTCTAGACTATACTTAATTTTTATTGGATTGCCATGTTTAACACTTTTCAGCAAAAGCTTAAAATAAGAACACTAGACATACGAAGTCTAATGTGCCTAATATATTAGGCTTGATATTTCGCCCTGCAAATGAGAATAAAAAGATAAATAAATATGACCTCTTCTCTTAGTAGGCTTACTTTGAAGAGTGTTGAGAGTCACTAAGCTTATAGGAATTCAAAATTAAAGTTAAGATATGTAGACAGGTATCTTTGCTTTATTTTATAATGAACTGCTCACTGGCATATTCCACAACAGTATGTGTTCAATACCCAGTGAATGATAATGATAATAAAACCTGCAGTTGGGGTAGAAATAAATTCTTCACTATCTACTACATTATTCCTTACCATTGTATTTTATCTTACCTACATATTTTTGGCTCATTTTACTCAATATACTTGATGGAGACAGCTTAAAGGAAACAGCTGACTAGTAATATTTAAAGAGATCACCAGTGGAAACAGCAAAAAAAAAAAAAAAAGGAAGGAATCTGAAAACTAATCTTTTTTGACCAATTAGTGACAGAAATTTCTGGGTTACTTCTTTTTTCTTAATTTTCATCATTAGCTGATTTGATTAGGAAAAGAAAAGAGATTTTAATCTTATCCTTGTCATGCAGTGGAAGCATTCACTGTTCCAAAATGGAACTGACAAGTGAATTTCATTAAGACTGATAATATGGCAGCATAGTGAAAGCTTACAACTATTATCAGCACATAGAAATTTTAACCAAGCTATTACTTTTTGACCAAATGTTCTATTACTTGTCAGAGCAATCTTGTATCTAATGACAGTGAATATAATGGGTTGAAGAGGTTGCATTTTAGATTTTCATTCAAATTTTGTGTGTGTATATGTTTTATTTTTTCAGGGTTCACTCACATTGTTACGCTACATTCATGGTAAAAAAAAAAAACAGCAGTTATCTACTTTTATTTATATTTGTGATGGAGACAATCTAGGAATTACTAGTGAAAATGCCAGCTGATACTTACATGTATATTTTCAACAGTAAATATTTTGCTTTGTTAGTTATTTATGTACTAAGAACAAAAATTCAGATCAATAAGACATTAATGAAATGAAGCTATTTCTGATAAAGGGTTATCTGGTAGGGCTTCAGGTCCTTAATTGTAGGAATTTTAGTGAGTTGCTCTGAGCATTTCTTGTTCCACATTCTTTGCCTTTATACTACCTCCTCCTTTCACACAAATAGACTCTTGCAAGGTTATCATCTCCCTTTGTCTCCACCAGATATGAGGAGAATATGAAAGTAAAGACTATGTCTGATTTGATTGTCACTATATCTTTATTCCTTAGTAGAGTATCTGGTACAACAGTTGTACCCCAGACATTTTTGTGGAGGAATGAACACTCACACTTTTGCCACCTTAAAATCAGGCATAAAAGTCTAGTGCTTAGACCCATTTATTGCATTCAGTTCCTTTTCTCTGCTAATTCTTTGCACTTTTGTATTTATTATGTTGCTTTTCACTCATTTGCATGCTCCTTAGTGAATGAGTGTGAATTTTGCTTAATATTGTATATCTTTATTCTGTATTACTCTGAGGTCAGTTACCAATAAATATTTGTTTGTATAGTACCTAGTAAAATATGAATGCCTTAAGAGGACACCATCAGTAGAAAGTGCACTTTGAGTTCCTGTATTTGTAGAAGCTGGGTTTTGTCCCCATTTGGTTCCCTTTGTAGTCAATACATTATGAGGGTATTTGGCTGGTTCAGAGTCATGGTATTATTCAGCATTATCATGTGGTCCAGATCCTCAGCTTCCTTTTGTATAAAAAAAAAAACAAACTAATACCTACCAGAAAAATTTGGGAATCAAATGGCTAATGTTGAAGGACATGCAATAAAATGAAACCTCGCTAAATGTGAGTACTTCTCCCTATCTTCATCTACTCTTTCCATTCCTAGCCATTTTAAACTGGTCCACATCATGATTAAATTCCCGTGGCCAGATTGGCACTGGATTTTACCTCTAAGATCCTTGATTTTTTGTTGTTGTTGTTAGTGGTATTATTTTGAGAGGCCTGGATACTAGCATTGGTTTTCCTGTCTTCTTCTTTTTCCTTCTCTCAAACTCTGTATATTCTGTCACTGAGATATGTGTACCCCTGGCACTCCCTGTCAGAGAACTTCCTGCATTGTTGGGATCATGTTCCTCTCCAGCCAGATGGTAACCCATGCTTGTCTTGTTCACCTGTGTATCTCCAACACTTAGCAGTACATCCAGTATATAGATTGCACCCTATACATGTGTCCTGAATGAAGGAATGGATTTGCTTATTTATCTGCTTTTATGGGAAAGTGATGATGTGAAAGCAGCATTATGAAAGCCAGCGAATTCTCTGATCTTGGAGTACGACCCAGTGCCTTCCCAAGCATGCACTAAATATTTGGTGGAAGCAGTAACAAAAATTTTAATATCTGAAGAGAGAAGTTAAGTTTTCTGTTGGTAAAAGTGATTTGTCAGGATCCTATGCCTTAATTTCTTTTTCCTTTGTATGCTCAAAGATATACCATTTAAACCTTGATCTCTGCATGGCTCTTTCTTAAATAATGTACCTTTCTTTGCCAAAATTGAGCATAGTTGAAATTATAAGTCATATGCTTTCTATATTATCTGAAAAACTATATCAAGATTTTATTATATTCCCATTAACTTTATAAATCCGTAATTCTGTTGTCAGCTGGGAATGTAAAGCTTCATTAGTTTAATGAAGTTGATTTCAATTTTGGAGAGAGATTTTTTTCTGAGTATAAAAGTTGAATCAGATATTTGAAAATCAACTTAATCCTAAAATGCATGAAAATAGTAGAGTGTACTGGATATATATTTTTAAAAATATTATTGAACAATTACAGGAAAGCTATCTTGCCATTAGGTAAATTAGTTATGTTATAGGTTTAAACTATTTAGAAATAGCACTGTGAGGAAGAAAGTAAAATTAATTCAAAAGATAGTGTCAGATTAAAAAAAAATTATGTAGCTTACTCTTGCCAGGCATATATTGTTAACTTTGTTAAGGTGGCAGCTTTTGTGGTTTGTTTTAGTTTTAGCTTGTCCCAGAAGGTGTTGCTACACTGTGAAGGTGTTAGGCACTATAGTAATGGAAAAGGAGATAAAATGGAAGACTTATAAAATGTCTTATCATTTGGGCCTTCCTGGAGAAACCTAGCTTACATTTCTGAGTGGTCAGCTTGACATTTTAAAGCAGGGAGAAGTTGTGTCATTATTTCTAGAATACACAGTGGTTAAGGAAAAAGATTTAAAGTTCATTGCAGTAATTGCTGACAGCTCCCATGGAACGAAGGGCTTTTAGTAAGCGTGTGCTGCTTTGACAAAAGGCAGTGTACTAGGGATGTGAAAGAGGACGGTGAGCTTTGAGATGAATGTGGCAAAAATGTAGATTTGGGTATACTGGTGCCCTTGATAAAATTTCATTCATTTTGAAGGTGGAAAAAAGTAAAATGACTTTTAATGGTCCTTATACTTGTGGTCTTCAAGCAAAGAAAGACTCCAGGCTTCTGAAACTAGCAACTTGTGTATTTTCAGTAACTTCAAGTACAAAACCTGATGGCTGGTTGTCCCAGGGAGCAAGGTAGCTAGTATCACTGGGCTTGGCGCAGTCCGTGTGAAGGGCTGAAGCAATCCCCACTGTAAAGGCATTCCCCTTCCCTGGAAACCTGCAATTTGCCTCTCAGTCCCAGATGGGGAGGAAACTTGCAAACAGCCGCAAGCCATACATAATGGCAGGGTTCACATCCTGACAGGGGCAAAGTAGAAAAAAGGAAAAATTCAAGAGAGTCTTTATAACATTATTTGAGTCAAGGACTTTATGCTTTTTGTGAAGGTTGTAGCACTCCTTTTTTTTTTCAAGTTTTGAGAATGTGGTGTTTGTTTTGCCTCCCCTCCCCCACCGCTGGATGCCAGCCAATATTCAACTGAGGGAAGCTCATGGGGATGGCACATTAATCACGTTGCACTATCTTTTGCTTAAGCAGCTAACATTTATTGCTCAATGAAGACCATCCTCGACACTAGGTTTCCAGTATATATACTGTATATATGTATAAATGTACATTAACATTTAAACATGCTCTTACCTATGACCTGTAGAAATACATTAGCACATAGATTTAGGAATGCTGTTTTTAAGCCAGAGTTTTTAAATATATGACCTAAAATAGATCTTTATCTGAACTCCAAACTAGGAACAGATTTGGTATAAAGAAGTGTATTCATTTTTAAATGCATCCTGTAATTTTTTCAGCTTTATTGACGTATAATTGACAAATGAAATTGTAAGATATTTAAAGTGTACATTGTGATGATTTGATGTATGTATACATTGTGAAAGGAATCCTCCCACCTAGTTAATTAACACATCTATCACCTCACATATTTATCTTTTGTGTGTGAGAGAGAACATTTAAGTTCTACACTCTTATTAAATTTCACTTATACAGTACAGAGTTAACAGTAGTCACCATGTTATGCATTAGGTCCTCAAACCTTATAAATCTCATGGCTGGAAGTTTGTACCCTTTTAGCAACCTCTCCTTTTTTCCCTCATCCTCCAGCCCCCGGAAGCATAGTTTTCTACTCCCTGTTTCTATGAGTTGGACTTGTTTTTGGATTCCACATATATACATATAAGTGATAACATCAGTATTTGTCTCTCTTGCTGGCTTATTTCACTTAGCGTAATGCCCTCAGTGTCTATCTATGTTCTAAACAACAGGATTTCCTTTTTTCTCATGGCTGAATAATATTCCTCTGTGTGTGTGTGTGTGTGTGTGTGTGTGTGTGTGTGTGTTTGTATAACACGGCCTTATCCATTCATTTATCACTGGACACCTTAGGTTGTTTCCATATCTTGGCTGTTGTGTGAAAAGGGGGAAATAAAAGGCATCTAATTCAGAAATGAAGTAAAACTGACTTTATCTGCAGATGACATGTTATATATAGAAAATCCTAAAGACACACATCAAAAAACTGTTAGAAATAACCAACAAATTCAGTAAAGTGGGGTACAGAATCAATATTTAAAATCAGTTGTGTTTCCATATACTAAACAACAAACTATCGGAGACATTAAGAAAACAATCTCATTTGCAGTTGCATCAAAAAGAAAAAAAAATACCTAGGGATAAATTTAACCAAGGAGATAAAAGCTCTGTACACTGAAAACTGTAAGAGATTGAAGAAGACCTAAATAAATGAAAAGATATTCCATGCTGATAGGTTGGAACAATTAGTATTGTTAAAATGTTCATTCTACCCAAAGCAGTATATAAATGCAATGCAATTTCTATCAAAATTCCAATGACGTTTTCACAGAAATAGTAAAAACAAGCTTAAAATTTGTATGGAACCACAACAGACCCTCAATAGCCAACACAGCCTTTGAGAAAAAAGAACAAAGCTGGAAGCATCACACTTCTTGATTTCAAACTGTGTTACAACGCTATAGTAATCAAAACAGTATGGTGTTGGCATAAAAAATAGATACATAGATGTATATAACAGGTTAGAGAACCCAGAAATCAACCCGTGCATCTATGGTCTACTAATTTACATCAAAGGAGCCAAGAATACACATAGGGAAAGTATAATCTCTTCAGTAAATGGTACTGAGAAAACTGGACAGCCACATACAAAAGAATGAAACTGAAATGAAACCCATATCTTACACCATCCACAAAAAATCAATTCAAAATGGATTAAAGACTTAAATTTAAACCTGAAACTGTAAAACTCCTAGAAGAAAATGTAGGGGGTAAGCTTCTTGCCATCAATCTATTTACTTAAAAGACATTTACTTAATCAGCCAAGAAATCAGTCAGATTTTTTTTGTATAAGGAAATTTATATTGAGATACTCAGTAGCTAACAATTATTACCAATTACACAATTTTTTACATAAAATTTCAAGCATAGTTTGGCTGCATCCTAGAATTTAGGTACCACACACTGAAGGGACCTCAAGAGCCTTGGCCTCAGGCAGGTAGACTTTTAATTATATTACCTGCACAAATAAGTAGCGTTATCTCCATTTCATAGTTAAGGCAGCTAAGTCTCTAGAAGGTAACATGCCCAATTATAGGTGACAGAGATATGATGTCAGCACTAAATTATAAGTCAATAGGAGAAATAAAACCCAGTTATTATATATTTTACTTTTTTTTTAAAGATTTTATTTGTCAGAGAGAGAGAGAGAGAGAGAGAGCACAAGCAGGGGGAGTGGCAGACAGAGGGAGAAGCAGGCTCCCTGCTGAGCAAGGAGCCTGATGCGGGACTTGATCCCAGGACCCCAGGGATCATGACCTGAGCCAAAGGCAGATGCTTAACCAACTGAGCCACCCAGGTGTCCCTGCATTTTACTTTACTTTTGATCTGAACAGAAAATACCAAGTATTTTAAAAGAAGTATATTTAAATGAATAAGGAATTCTCTTACATTTGACAAATGTAATAACGTACCTTTGCAAGTTTTTTAAAAAAGCTATTGGTGTGCCCTTTATATGGCATGTCTCATTTGCTCTCTATGATACATAGAACTATGTCATCACTTTAAGAATGTTTCATATACTTTAGTTACGAGGTTTAGAAAGCTGGCTAACGGATGTTAGCCACAGATAGATGACATGCTTAAAGTAACTACTTACAATTCAGAAGAAGCTATCCTTTTGAAATAGTGATCTTATGAGAGTGTTCGATTATTTATGCTCTACATTTTGCACTGAGATTTTATAGTGGTATTATATTCTGGGGGGGTGCTTACCAGTCATTGTCATTCTCACCACAATACTGTGCATTGTTGCTCATATATAAAAAAAGATATATATGTATACACACACACGTATGTATACACATACATATATACACATATATACGTAAATCACAACTGCCGTGAAAGCAGGGACTGAATTTATCTTGTTCACTGCAGCATTGTAGTACCTGGTAGAGAGCAGATGCTCAGTAATTTTGAATGGCTGAATGAATTCTAAGGAGTTTCCTCTTTCATATAGTGATTGTTGAAACACAGTCTGTTAATAAGTTGACAGTACTTGTCTTTAAAATTACTGCCTTACAAACATTAATTCTTTTGTCTTACTCCATTTTGAACTCAGATTTTAGGATATTTCCATACTCATTGAATGTATGCATTTCAGAAAAAAAAATGGTGTCACTCAGACCAACATGTATCATGACTTTTCTCCTCTTTATGATTGCCCCCAAAGTTGAATGCCATCTATCTTCTCTATTATGAACGCATATTCAACCTGTAAGTACTATCTTAAATGCCACTTCCCTCATGAAGCCTTCCGAATCATCCTTGTGCTTCCCTATAGTACACATACTTCTACGTTTATATTTGTTTGATGTCCTACACTTCATGATATGCTTTCATATTTTGATAAATCTATTAATAAGTAAAATAGCTCTAAGGGTATTTATATACAATTGTATTTAATACTCAGAACAGCCCTCAAAGGCAGGTATTCTCATCATCTTGATTTTATAGAAGAGAAAAAAATGGGACAGAGGTTTCTTAAGGTCATGTGGCTAATAAATGAAAGAACCTGGCCTTAAACCCAAGGGCACTGAATCTAGATCCCATACTCTTAACCACAGGCTATACTGCCTGCTCTAAATGATTGTGTGCTTTTCCAGTCTCAGGATTTTTACATAGAGGATATTATCCTCACTTTACACGGTAGGAAACAGGGAGACATTAAGTGACTTAACGTTCACACGTGTAAAGAACTTAAACACAGGTATTTGAATCCAGCATTTCCATTATTTACCTCGGACCTCCTAGTTGCAATATATTTTTTTTTCCTTTTAATATATGTACTCTATATGACTATCTAAAATATCTGTTCATTAGGACATTGTAAAAAAAACAATTGCTGCTGCTACGTTATGGAAAATAAATATCTGTCACTGATCTTTTAAAACTCACTGGGTGGTTATCCAGATTCATTTTCCTAATCACCACTATGAGTTTTCTCCTCTTTGTTACTACTTGACATACTTAATTGGTTATCCATTTTTAACTGACCACTGATCAGGCCTGCCTCTCGGGGCCAAATGTTAATTCTGCTTGTTTCATACAAATAGTGAAGTACTTATGGAAGAACACCAGGGAAAGAATTTCTGTAGCCTTGATGGGAGTATGTAGGCTCCAGATTTTGGAAACCAAGGATATGTGAACCCAGAGCGTGAAGAGCTATTGAGTTCCTCTGTCACTTCAGTTCAGAGACTCAGTAAAGCCGCTGAAGTGCGTTGCAGGGCTTTGGTTCTTTCCTCTGTTAATGTTGCCCTGTAATAGAAACCCTGCTCCATTTCTTACCTGTTTCTCTTCAACGTGCCGGCAGCACTGCCTTCTGACCTGGTTTAGGCGTCCTTAGTGACCTCTGGCAATCCAATGCATTGGGTCCCTTGGGGAATATGCCCACTCAGCTGGATTTCATAGTAATGATTTTACTTCTTACAGAAGTTTGGTTAAAAATGTGTACTCCCCTTATTTGAAGAGATAATTTCACAATGTAATTTGCTTCACAAACCTCCCACAGCTATGTTAAGCAGATGGTTGCCAAACACCAGTTCAAAGTAGATTGCTCTTATATGAAATAAAATCCAGGCTCAGAAAATCTGGCAATATAAGCTGGTCTTCTTCCAAGACAGGCTCTCAGACAAATTTCTCTTTACTCAAAGCTGGCATACTACTTACACCTGTATTAGACATGCACGAGAAACATGTCGGGTGGCACACACTGATCACAGCTATTCTTCATTAACATCCCCCTTTTTTTTTTTTTCTTTACTGGTAACTAGTAACCAGTTTGCTTTTGGTGACATAGGGAAACAGCAGTTCTGGGTTTTAGTCTCCAATCTGGCGCTGAGTAGAGGTGTGTCTTAGACATGTTACTTCGCCTCATCTGAGCATCCTCATCTGTAAAATGAGGATGATATTAGGTACTTCACAGGGTGGTGATCATGATTAAATCAGGAGACACATATTATGCACCTGTAGTCTCTCCTGTCATACAGTGATCCTTTAATCAATATTATGATGATGTTTTGTGTTTAAAACCCAACTCTGTATTGATAGATTTGTCACCTGTGGTTAATTTATGCATGGTCTCTATAACTTAAAGAGAGAAGTGTAATATGTAAATTAGCTACAGTTCAACAGTTACTGAGTGCCTGGTGTATGTAAGGGTATGATGGTTTTTACAACTTACGAGAAAAATAGCACTTTTTTTCCAAGGATCTTATACTATAGCGAATGTAGAGTTAAGGCAGAAACACTAAAGGAATCACTAGAATGTGTCTTTGTGCTCAGGAAATACTTCATGAAAAAAGGTAGGAGACAAGTGGCCTTGAATGGTATGCTAATATTGATAGAAATAGGGAAAGGATTCCAAAAAATAATAGGAGCCAGGAAGAAAAATGAGTAAGTAGAGATGTATAGGATGTGTTCCAGGAAGAATGGCTGGAAAATGACTGGAAAAAGTATAAACAACCAAGGGACTCGTAGAACATATGGCTGAAAGCTATGATGGAGCTGTGCTGAGGGTGTACTTAAATTCCGCAACAATACCTTTATATTTAATTTGTATACAGTGGGCGGTCATTGAAGACATTTAGAAGAATAATATGAGCTCTGCTTTAGGAAGATTAATCGAACAACTAAATATAATGGGGGATGAATTGGAGGAGTGGAAAGTAGCAAAAGACAGAAGAGAGACTAATTAGAAAGCTGTTCTGGGTGAGATGCACAGGTGATCTTAAAGTTGTTCTGGGTTGCATGAAAATGCGAAAAAAGGATATGCAAGAAGTGGCAGATACTGAATCTTTAGGACTCTGCAAATCATTTAAAGGATGGATAAAGGGGTAGACTGTTGTTTGCTTGGGGTATTTCTATATAAAGTAGGCTTATTTCTTCCACATTGTACATTTATGAACAAGTTGTCTGCCAAAATATTCAAACTTCATCCTTGGGCTACAGTGATGCCACTGTGCTGGGCTATAAGAGTGTGTGGTTTGATGATGGGCATCCTATATAAGATTTCAGGCATTATGGGAGACCATCAAGGTCATCCCTTTTCTTTCCTTTTTTTTTAACATAGGACATTTATTTTGTATTTATTTTGTCGTGAAGACCTCTTTAAATGTAAATGAGATACTACATGAGCTGCTCATAGGTATGATTTATCTTTATAACAATTGACACAAAACTGTCAAAATTTGACCACAAAGGAAGTCCTAAGATGACATCCACCATAAACTGTTGGTTTAGAGATTAAAACTGATAAAATTGACTTATTCCTCAAATGGCTGTCTTTACCTACCACTGATAAGTCATAGCATGTCAAAGAATATAGTCAAAAAGTGGAGGTGGGGGTGGGTAGAGGATTATGTATTGACAAATTCTTTAGGAACACAGACCCTACCCCAGCCTTAAGACCAAAGCAAATGTAAAAATTAGGAGGTGGTTGTTTTGAGTGGACATATACATTCCAGACTTGATAGAAAATATTAATTCAACAGTTAATTTTATGGAAATAATATTTTATTTGACCATCATAGACTTGAATTCCTAGTATTTTTTCAGCCAACTGACATAGTTTTATAGCATATGAAAGACCTGTTTGTCCTAAATACAATATTTGTCCTAAATATACTTAGTTACTTGTTTAATTGGAGAACCAGTATCATGTCATAGAAAGATGGCTTAGCTAAGAGGCAGAAGATCTTGAGTTGATATCAGGTTAACATTTACTAACTTTGGGGCGCCTGGGTGGCTCAGTTGGTTAAGCGACTGCCTTCAGCTCAGGTCATGATCCTGGAGACCTGGGATCGAGTCCCGCATCGGGCTCCCTGCTCAGCGGGGAGTCTGCTTCTCCCTCTGACCCTCCCCCCTCTCATGTGCTCTCTCTTTCTCGCTCTCTCAAATAAATAAATAAATAAATAAAATCTTTAAAAAAAGACATTTACTAACTTTGTGTTCTTGGGAAAATCACTTGATGCCTCCATTTGTTTATCTGTAACTGCCCTATCATTCAGTGTTGAGCATCAGTTGAGACAGGATATTTTATAAATCATGAAGAATTATAAGTTGCTATTTTCCTGTTATTACTATTAGTGTAAAGAGACTACTGTGCAGTTTTCATGAACATCAAGTGTTATTTTCCCCACATTTCAGATGACGCAGGTGGCTGAATCAAAGTGAAGAAATAGCTCAAGGTCCCACAATTAGTTAGGTGGCAGAGGGGGAGGTAAAGACCTGGTTTCCCGCCTCAGGTACAGGGAAACTTTCTACTACACCATTCTTAGAATAAGAGTATTTCAGAGATCAGCACTGTCTTGATCTAGTTACTCTAGTAGATCTAAGAATACATAATGTCACTTTATTAGAGAGAGAAGAGAGGGTGGGGAGGAAAGGAAATGCAGTGATGTGATGTACACACTGAGAAGGCTACCCACAAATGGCTCAGCTGCAGTTTAGCGACACAGTGTCTGGACTTGTCCAAAACCATTTATAAAATGAATACTTTAAGGATGTTGTGAGGGAGCTGTTTTGCAAGACTAATAAATAAATTCACATTTATTTATTCACAGTTGCAAGAAACAAAGGGTTCATATTGTGTGAAATTTTGAGAGAATTTTTACAAAATGATTGCATATACCTTAAAATAATTTTTGTTGTGATTTTACTTTAGTTGTTTAGACTGTTGGTAGTTCCTAGTAAATAATTGTGCTTTATATCAGAGTTTTGAAGGCAGTTTGTTTTTCTAACACATTATTTAAACAGCTGCTGGGCTGTTAACATGGATTTAATCATGTTTGGTGTTTCTGTTTGGATAGTTTAAATGAGAGAGGGCTATATTAGCTCAGAAGCAACTTCAACAGATTATTAGATAGACATATTGATTCAATTAGTGTGTATAACACCATTTCAAGTAGCTGACATAGACCAGGAAAAATTGATGCTTGTAAGTAATAACACCCCTTAAGTGTCCTCTTGAATTCTCACACAACAGAAACCAAGCATATAAAAAGTCCACCTATATATCACACCTGGAAGACTTTTCCCCCACCCAATTTAGAAATTAAAGAATGGTTTTAGCTATCTTTTATTATTCATCACTGTGAAATAAATATTTAAGTCTCATAGTATTTACTTCCTTTAAAAATTGAAAAATACAATTGGAAACTGAACAAATATAAATCACTAATTTGAAGGGTAATTAATCTAGAAATCCTATTTATACTCCATATAATAAATATATCCTTTCAAATAAAGCAAATAAATCATAATCCCTTTGCATTATTTTCCTAGCTAGGAAATTTTAATAATCTATTAGTGGATTAGTAGAATCAAGTCATACTAATAATAACATTTTAAGTTGTAGAAAGTTTAATTGAGATATTAAAAATATTTTATTTTATCTTTTTTAAGATTTTATTTATTTATTTGAGAGAGAATGAGAGATAGAGAGCACGAGAGGGAAGAGGGTCAGAGGGAGAAGCAGACTCCCTGCTGAGCAGGGAGCCCGATGCGGGACTCGATCCCGGGACTCCAGGATCATGACCTGAGCCAAAGGCAGTCGCTTAACCAACTGAGCCACCCAGGCGCCCGATATTAAAAATATTTTAATAATGATATTTAAGGTTCTGGTTACTGTGGTATTTCCCAAAGTTGACATTTTTTAAAATGATAGAATTATCTGTGACAACCACATTCTAAGGATTAGAATTTGTTCCTTCCATTTGATAATTCAGAATTAACTTGAATATATTTTCCCATACATATTAAAAATGATCTTTTCCCCCAAAATTTTAAAAATGGAGAATTTTATTATTTGAAGACATCAGTTGCCAGACATCACAAAATCATATGCTATCTTGTATTGGTGGGTGATTTGAGGGAGGCAAGGAATAAAAAATAGTAAATGTCCGATTTCTAAGGAAAAGCCTCTTTCCATTTATGTTCTGTTCAGGTCAATAATATAACAATTATGTAACGAAATTATATGTGTTAGTAAAATATTTCCCTCCTCTTAGTCATGAACTCTTTCATGACCTGTTTCTGAGTGTATATTATCCTGTTGATATGAATTTCTTATTTAAGTTAATACTCTTCACCTTTTAGTCTTAAACCTTCATAATCACTTTTAGCAAATAATTAGGCAAGCAGCCAAGTACTTAATAAATATTTGCTAGTTTATTTTTAAAGAGAATTCAGTTTTGGTCTTTGTTTCATACCGGCTGACATGGATGAGTTCTAGGAGTATGATATCTCTGAGCTTGAAGAAGTGGGGGGGATTTTAAATTTATAAACCTGTTTGCATTTTGAAGCAACTTTTTGCTTAAAGCTAAATGTACTTTTTGTCCTGAAATATATTCAAAGCTTCTTCTATGCAAAATTGATCATAAAATTCTTTTTTATTAACTATTATTTTACCTGTGTTCATGAATCTCCTAGTCAACTTAATATATATATATAATACTTTTTCTTCATCATAAATACTTTAAATTTGACTTGTCCTTTTTTTAAACTGTAAAATCATATTATCTCCTGTAACTTAAAAATATGTAATTTAAACATCTTTATTTTGTTCATTAAAATATTCAAGTATCTATATGTTATTTGTGACTACAATATTGAATAACAGAACAAACTGATCAATTAAAATCTTCTTTCACATCCCCTTTTCATTGCTAATAATTTGTTCTTACAAAATATTGTTCTTACTAAATAGTTTGTCATTATATAGTAATGTATGTAAATTCCTATAGATATGAAAAGAAGAATGTAAAATTCAGGCATATCAAGGAAACAGCCTGAAAAATAATTCTTGGTGTTGAGATTATAACAACAAGATTTCATCCCACTCACACTAACAAATTCTCCTCTTCAGAGAAATTAGCCCATTTATGAGAATGTTTTCCTGTTACCAAATTGTAAAAGAAATACCATATAATGAAGAGTAAAAATTTGATAACAAATATACTATGAATATTATACAATGATTAATAGTTATAGTAGTTTTATATATTATAGCTACAAATAATACAATTCTTCCATTGATATATGAATTGTAATTTAGAGTATACGTAAATTTACTGAACACTTAAGTTTAATCATTAATGAGTTAAAATACAGTAATCTGCATTATTTAGAAACATCTTAAATAGTGAAAATAAATTGTGAGAAAATTTCTTTTATATTTGAGTAAGGAAATTTTTTCTATTTAACAATTGAAATTCAAAGACTAATTGCTTTTTATCCTAAATTTCAACCTAATTTTAGTAAAGCAGACTAAAAATTCATTATGATGGGATTTTGTTTGTACATAAGACACCATATTAATGGAAAATTTCATCTATGATATATATATACTAAAAATGTGTTGCATTTATTGATTTACTATATCAATGAATATAAATTACTATATTTACTATAGCAATAGTATGTACATTCATATGTGATAAACATAATTCTTTAGAGTATAATATTGTTAGAGTAAAGATTGCTAAAGTTTACCATTTCTTCTGTATTTTAGTTCTAACAAATGTATACTTTTTTGGATACTCACTTCAATTATATTCCTCTGTGGATACAAAGTTCTAACTATAATTTTAATATCCAATAATTTTTAAATGACATTTTACCCATGTTAGTTATTAAATTTTGATGTCCATATTATAATCTTCTCACTAGGGAAAAGGCGATCATTTAATATAACATCAAGTCATATTTTTCATAATTTAGTGCTGTTTTGAAATTTAAGAGGCCCATAAGTTTCAGACTCAGACCTACTCTTTTAAGATACATTTCTTCAATTCCTGAAATGGAATGCTGGTAGACTTTACACTCATTAAATGCAGTTTATCAGATGTCGACCAGTTCAGGAATATCAATGATGACATTGCTGTGCAGTTTATAATCTCTAGTACATCATTTAAATATGTGGGACAGTTTGCTCACAGATTAATATATGAAGTTATGTTATATAAAGTCATACTTTTAATTTTTCTTAACTTTTTCTTTAAATGAGAATTATGAATGAAATATGGGACTACATAGGATAAAAATTAGTGTTTTACTTTGATTAGAATAATTTTCATTCCCAGAAAAAAAAACATGGAAAATTTCTTGGAGTATGGAAAAACTTATTGAAGCAAAATACAGAATCTAGAAACTACAATTGAAAACTTTAAAATTCAAATACCCTTGAGTGATAAGATAATCCAACATTTGCAAAACATAACAAACATGGAGCTAAGTTCCTTAGTATATAATGCATTTAAATTCAGTGAGAAAAAACCAACAACCTAGTAGAAAATGGGCAAATAACTTTCATAGACAGCTCCTAAAAAACCCCCAAACATTTAAGTATAGACATAGATGCTCAATTTCACCCATAAAAAATGCAGATTAAAATCTATAGTAAAATACCAGTTTTTATCTAATAGATTGACAGTTCAATGTGATATTATATAATAATAGCTATAATAGCAGTAATCTTAAATTTTATTGATAAAGCCTAGGAATAAATTATGTTGATAAAATAGATTCTATGCAGCTGTTAGAAAGAATAGTGTGGGTTTCTGTCTACTAATATGGAAAAATTAAACAGATATTAAATGAAGAAAGCAAAGTTAAGGTCAGGTAAATTATACATTCCAATTTGTGTAAAGAGAGACCATACACACACACACACACACACACACACACACACACACACACACACTTCTGAATTAGAAAATGAGGATAATAGTTGCTTTTGAGACCAGAATTTAGGGGTGAACTTTGAGTAGAAGAGGACTTAATTTTCATTTTTTATCCTTTAATTTTTCTCTGCTGTGTTCATGGATTTTTTTAAACATATAAAACAATTCTAAAGAAAGAAAATTCTTAATTTACTAAAACACCACAGTGAATACTGCCTGAACACTTTCTAGATGCCACACAATTTTTGAGCATGTTGGCAAAATTAAGGTAGATAAAGTATGGTGTCTACTCTTCTCAAAAACTGGTAAAGTGGTACTGATTTGTAAATAGGATAAAACTCAGTGTAGTAGATTTTCTATTAGAAATGGGGCCAAGAAGCCTATATACTCTTTTGTAGATCTCAGAGTAGTTTACATACTATATAATTGATCTTCACAAAACATTATGGAAAAAATAGAGCACTGTCACCAGAAAAATAATAGGTAAGCCCATTTTCTGTATTTGCTCACTTAATGCTCACATCAGCCTGAGAAAGTGGTACCCTTGTCGTCCTCATTTTATGAAGTACACGAGGAACTTAAGTATCTTATAAAACGTGACACTGCTTCTAATGAGTGCCAGAGCTGGTATTCAAATCCAGGCAGTCTGGTTACAGGATCCTCACTCCTAATAGCTGAACTATTCTATTTAAACTTCATTTTGTAGTTTGAATTTATATCTACTTTGCAAACAAAAGACAAAAAAATCAGATATTAAATAATTAATTCAAGTTTCTACTGCTAATAAATGTCAGAGCCAGTCTGTGGGCTAAATACAGTGATCTCATTTTGTACCATGTTGCCTCTATTCTTAGGAGAGTTCCAAGGGAGGGGAGCAGGGGAAGAGCCATTTTGATAGCACTACCTGTTTAAATACTAATGACAAATCACAGAATGTGTGGTTTCTCTAAGAAAATTACAGTAAAAAGAACTTACTTCCTTTTTATGAATGTATTTCCTCCATTCAAGTAGTACCAAATAATTTGTTTTGCTCAGGAACTTTGATATGATTTCTTAAGAAATTTTCAAGATCAGGGGATAAAAAGCTGGTATTCATTTAAAGCCTGTTTCTGCTTTGTGAAAAGACTTTGTCAGCAATCCAGAATGAGGGCTGTGCTAACAAAATTCCAACTTTTCTGTGGGATGATCCAAAAACAGCAAACAGAAGGCATTAAATTTCTTAACAGTCACAAGTGCGTGCATGCATGCTATGCCATTCCTGTCATTCACTGCTTTTTGGTGTGCATAGATTAAAGTTGGAATACTTTGATTTGCAGACTAATATGTTCCATAGAGAATTTTCTTCATATAAAAAAATAAAGAGTAGATTAAGAGCATATGAAGTCTGTGCACTCTGCCCTACATTTATATAGCTCTTCATTGGATATATGTTTTTAATCTGATTTTAGGATATTTGCCTTGACAGTATGCCTTCATACATCTAAGACATTTGCTAGATTAAGATCCCAAGTTGTTTCTCTTGCTCAGTTTTGAAACAGGTTTATACAAGTATTCTGATGTGAAACAGTGTGTGTGTGTGTGTGTGTGTGTGTGTGTGTATGTATATATACACACATGATTGTGTATTTTGTATATGTATAAATA
Organism: Callorhinus ursinus; assembly: GCF_003265705.2. Lineage (NCBI taxonomy): Eukaryota > Metazoa > Chordata > Mammalia > Carnivora > Otariidae > Callorhinus > Callorhinus ursinus. Next base: position 22,336,771 of record NW_027397064.1, read on the forward strand.
TATATATATATGATTGTTAAGAAGCATAGCTCAGTGGGTTAAGCAATATCTAATCTTGTCTCATACATAATGCTGAGTCTCAGTAGTGACAAAATCATAAGCCAATACCAGAATTAAGGACTTGCTTTAAAAATATATAACGAAGGGGATGGGTATTAAGGAGGGCACGTATTGAATGGAGCACTGGGTGTTATATGCAAACAAGGAATCATGGAATGCTACATCAGAAACTAATGATGTAATGTATAGTGACTAACATAATAAAATAAAATTTTAAAAAAATTAAAAAACTATATAACTAAGTTGAAGAAAGAAATGTGTGTACAAATGAAGTGTCATTCTGTTTACCTAGAGGTTTTTTGAGCCATCTTCACTTTGATGGCAAAGTCGCTAAAATATTTTCGAGCACAGTATGTATTAACATTGCATTGGTGATTTCCATCCATGTTCACAGAATGGCACTGGGTGGAGAAGAGATGTAGATGACAACACATAACCTGCATTTAAAATGCCTTCATTTCTTCTTTTTTAAATTACAGCAAATTCAGTAAAGCTAGAAATGCAGAGTGATGAAGAGTGTGACAGGAAACCCCTGAGCCGTGAAGATGAGATCAGGGGCCATGATGAAGGTAGCGGCCTAGAAGAACCCCTAATTGAGAGCAGCGAGGTGGCTGACAACAGGAAAGTCCAGGAGCTTCAAGGCGAGGGAGGAATCCGGCTTCCGAATGGTAAACTGAAATGTGACGTCTGTGGCATGGTTTGCATTGGGCCCAATGTGCTTATGGTACATAAAAGGAGTCACACTGGTAAGCAGCTGAAAGAATAACCTGATGACTGCCTGTGACATCTGATGTTGATATTACCTGACATCTATTCTCTTTCCTTTTTATTCAGGGGTGGCAGTGGTGAAACTACCTTTTCAGAATTCTGCTAGTATTGGATTGCTGAAAAGCAGAGAGTAGCCTGGGTCTTGACTTCCAGCCTTCAAATCTGAATAGCATATCAGAAAAGAAGTTTGGGATTCAGTTTCCACAGTTCTTAATATAGCAATAATATGATAAGGGTTCAAAAGGTATAGGAGAATCTCATTGTGTAACTTAATCTTTTTGTGTTTCTATACATATTTTACCATACCCATGGGTAGGTAATATAGTTTGCTAGCTAAGAGTTTATACTATAAAATGGTACTCATGCATTTATATAGAGGTAGATCAATTTCACCTTATCTGGTTAACTTCTTGGAATACAATTTCCAATCAATCTCTGCCTACCATGGGTCTCTGTATTAGGCAGATACTTTCCCTAGTTGAGGATGTTACTATCTTCCTGTAATTTTTTTTATTATAACTCCTGCAAAGAGATATGTAGGGTACAGTATAGTGAAGAGTGGTGGGTTTGCTGGTAAGAATGTGTAATCATGGAACAGGGTGAGGAAAGAGGATTCTGATTAATATAATATATACTTTTAGACATTTGAGTAATGTAAAAAAAAAAACAGCTAGATGAGGAGAAGGCCTTATTTAAATCTCTCCAAATCCTTTGGCAAAATGAAAAAAAAAAAGTTTTTTAATTTAAAAAAAATACAGAAATGAGATTATGTGTAAGAAAGGCAGATGGTTGACTCTTAAAGTTTTAAGTTCATATGAAAATTGATTTAAAGATGGTACCTTTAACTATAATGCAAAGTAGTATTATATAGCAAAATATTAATCACTAATACTCTCAGAGTTTTAAAATATGTTTCTCTTTGGAAGAGAGATAAATCAGTTTAATTAGTAGGTGCTTAAAACATGAGAGATGTGAGGTACACTGAAGTCTTTTTAGCCCAAATCTCTCATTTACACATGAACAAACTGAAACCCCAAACAGTCAAGTGATTTGTCCATTATCCCTTATGTAGTTAGGGCATTGTGAGGCTAAAACCAAGGTTTCCTGATGCCCAGACTGGTTTTGTTCAAATATATACTGTACTTGGTATCTCACTGCACCAACATTTAATGATGAGATATGATTATAAGGCTTAAAAATTATAGTAAGAAGTTACACATTAAAATCAATGTTATCTTAATCAAAATCATCAGGTTTGGAACCTGTACCCTTATTCTAACTCTACAGTTACATGTTTACTTTTGGTTTTATTTTTAATTTCCTCTTTAAACAGCATATTTTTATAAATAATATAAATATAATATTACTAGTATAGATTTTTTTACCTTAATTAAAAAAAATTCTTCTAGAAAAGTTAAAAGATCAAGTTTGGTATTTTATAAGAAAAATAGGAAAAGACTGTAAAATAATGAGTCTACTTTTCATCTCTGCTCATGAAGTAATGTTAACTGCAGTTCTAAAAGAAGAGTTCTACCAAGTTAGAATGTATTCATTATCTCACAGTGATTATATTGAGGTAGATAACACCCATTCAGTTGTGTAACTAGTAACATATAAACTGAACAAAAGTAGTCTAATGACTTTTCAGTTGAATTGCATATAGTGTACATTTTAAGGCTAAAAAGTATACTAACAACAATTTTTTGTAAGATTTCTAATAAACCTTTTATGGTCTGAGTCAAGAAAATTTAAAGAACCTGAGTGTGCTCTCTTGAATATTTAGGTTAATCAATGTTTCACTGTATTTGCAGTGATTTTCATGAGGATTGTTAGTTTGTAAACACAAGAGTGATTACATACTGACTCTACTGCTTATTTAATATTTACTACCATAGTACAGTTGAATTATTCTGATTCTGAAAATCATCAAATTGACATGGAAGATGTTTCTAAATAGTTATACAGATTTCCACAACTTCTATGAATATGGAATTAACTAGTAAAGGCAAGAATGGACAAAATAACTAAAGTCCTCTTGTAACTTCATGAACTTTTATTGTTAATGAATGTTTATTGGAGTATTATAAAAATTACGCTTTCCTCAGATCTGGGAAGTTTCTGTTAAATAGCCATTCATAGAGGAGCTTGGGATATCTGCCACATTTATTGACCTTGAAATTGTGATGTATCTTTAAAGTAGCTATTTTTATATGTATTTCTGATAACCCAGTTTATACATCTGAATGGGTCATGACCTTTTCCACTCCATTTTAGTGCCCTTCGAGAACAGAAAGTCTATTTGTATGTTTTGTTTTGTTTTGTTTTTTAATTTAAACTAGATTGAAAAAACTGTGGTCAGGATCTAGTATTAACCAAATGTTTTCTCATCAATGCCATGAACTACTGTCTTCATTTCAGAATTCCCCCCTCTCACCAATTATTTATAGCTAGTTTAAAAGGCACTGTCTTAAATCCTTATAAAGCCTTTGGGAAACATGTTTGTGTGTCATAGAATATCCAATATAAAATTGATAGTATAAAAATATACACAACAACCACCCAGTTTACTAAGATGACGTGGAGTATCGTATCTAATTCACTTCTTCTCTCTCTTTCAAACTCTACTAAAATGCCAATTCTAGTGTCTTATAAATGGGTTGGTGTTATTTCTTGTTGTTGTTACTGCAGTAGGTAATCAGGTAATATTGTCATCGGATACTCCAGGCACTCTTCACTGTGATACAGGCAGAATAAAAGAAGTAGGGGTAGTAAATCAATTCATGCTTAAACACGAATTGATGTGGACCATTATAAATATAGACTATCCTTAACCTTGCCCTTCTTTGGGGTAGAGTACTCCCATCTTTGTAACTCTGTGTATATTGTAGCTTTATGGAACCATTCTTTTGCTCCAAGGCCTTCTCAACAAATACTGGGATTTTTCATATTTGTAGGTGGTTGCTCCATCCAACACAGGAACACCCTCTGTCTTTGATTCACCAAAGCAAACTGATGTGTGTATACTTGTATTTCAGTTGAATATTTAAACACAGATCTAGAAATATGTGTTTATGAAAGTACATAAAATAATGAAATATAATTTATTTCAAAATAAAAATAGATAACTTCATTCTGGGAATAACTAAAAAAGGTCCTTGAGCAGATTTTTTTATAAAAAATCTAACCAAAACATAACAAAAAGCAGATTAAGAATGGAAATGAATGATAGCATGGCCACATATTAATTGTTCTCCTGGATTCAGAGTTGTTAATCCAGACTTTTGTACCCACCCATGGGGGAATTAGTTATCACAGATACAATAACCTATTTGATTTTTTCAATTGGATTATACTGTATAGTGTGTTTAGTACATTTGTGGTGTTTTCTCGAAGTTTACTTTTCTTTATTTCTGAATAAGAACATGATTAATATATTTCTTTAGGCAAAGTCTAAACTTACTCGAAAAGGACTAGTTGATTCAGCCTATTTGTTAAAGAAAAAGCAAATTATTTAAAAAATAATTGAGATGCATTGTTTCAAGGCACAGACACAATATATGAACCTTTTACCTAAATATCAGCTCATTTTACACATATCTCATAATCCCAATTCAAGATTTAATTCATGTAAAGCAGATCAATATTTCTCAAAGCTTCATCCAGCTGAAATCAAAGTACATTATCATTGCCCCTTTCCTCTTATCAAAAACAGGAACATGGTTTGTTAACCTTCATCATGCCTTTCTTTATATCCCATGGCCATGGGAATATAGTCAGCAAATGTCTCCACACTAAGACACACTCAGTGACAGACAGTATTTCCTGATATACCTAGACCCCTTTTCATTTCTCCTGCCTCTTTAAGGATGATCATATAAATTCAGAAGTAATTCTATTAAAAAATATTTGAAGATATCTGGAATATTTTGTAAATGTAAAAACAAAATTACCCTGTCATTAGCCTCAAAAACTCAATTAGATGAATTTTAAAATTCTTTTTAAAGAGAGTTATCCTTATTATTTTTTCTTTTTTGATTAGCATTACTTGGTATGACAAATTCAGTACTCCAAATTAGGAATTTTTAAATATTTCAATTTTAGGAGGCTTAATGAAAATCTAAGTTAGCATGTTACAGGAGTATTTTCTAAAGGCAAACATGATTTCAAATGTTTTTGTTCACCAAACTAATTTAATTCATTTTGAAGTTATTGCATACTAATTTGTTACTTGCCTGGAAGACCCTACATAGATTTCCAAAGTAAAATCAAGTATTTGGAGTGAAAAGTATAATTTGCATTTGCTATTTTCCTACAGTGTAAAAGTTCTCATGAAGAAAGTGCATCCTTCTTTTTTATTAATAATTCCATGGCAGGGATGGGAAGTAGAAATTCCTGATTTTAAAGAGCTGTAGACTGCTATTTCAGATTTTTTATTTATTTATTTGAGAGAGAGAGAATGAGAGATAGAGAGCACGAGAGGGAAGAGGGTCAGAGGGAGAAGCAGACTCCCTGCCGAGCAGGGAGCCCGATGCGGGACTCGATCCAGGGACTCCAGGATCATGACCTGAGCCGAAGGCAGTCGCTTAACCAACTGAGCCACCCAGGCGCCCTAGACTGCTATTTCATTGGGAAAAAAAAAAAAAAGTCAACAAATTGTGTGTGTGTGTGTGTGTGTGTGTGTGTGTGTGTGTAAAGATTTACCAAATTTAGATTTATTTTAAAAATTTAGTTTGTAAGACTTCATATAGGTGTTTTTCAGTAAAGTATTGCTCTTTTAAGCTGTACTTAGTGTTGATTTAATTTGTCAGTTTCATCAAATGAATCAAGTGAAATAAGATCAAATTTAAGGTAACTTTAACATAATTTTTTTTTTTCAAGTTAATACACTAGTACAAGGACTTTTTATAAATGTAGTTCAGATCTCCAGATTTTGTAAGAAAAACAAACAGCCTTGCTACACGAACACAAAGATTACATTTTTGGGGGTATGTGTCTCATAAAGTTCCAAAATGAGCAAGTAGTACAGAATTTGAGACACACCTGATATATCAATTTTTAATTTCTTTAGGTTTTATAACAAATCTATATGATAGAATGTGCAGTGGCAACTGCAAGAAAATGGCCAGTTTATCTTCTTTATGACTTCTGGCTTCCTTTAATAGAAAGAATCATTGAGTTTGCATTAATTAAAAGCCTCCCCAAAATATTGAGGTTTCATTATTCACTATTTTCAAATGTTTCAGTTAAAGATATAAAACATGAGAATTCAGTATAAATGTTTAAGTATTAAAATTATAATCATCTAACCTCAAGTACAGAAATAGTCCCGTTAAACCAAAAGTGAATTTTTAAATTATTTTATTTCCGTCCTAAAATTTGAGCTTTACTATTTTGTACTATTTATATATTAATTTATAGTTTAGTTCATGAATATCTTTAGAGATCAGCAAACTTAAAATGATAGTATTTTCTTCATGGTTTGACCCTACTTAATAATTTTACTGCTTCCCCAACTACATGTTTTTATGTTCAGTGACCTTGGTGACAGCCAGTTGATGACAATAGACTGATAATTCTGGCTTAAACAGTTTTATAGCAGTATCCAGTAATAGGAAAAAAGAGAGAAAATATTTCAAATTATTTTCACAACAAAAAGAATATACAGGAAATATCTGGATGAATAATTTTCTTTGAATTTTCCCTGTTTATATCAGGAAATTTTGCCAAAGTTTTCACTGTTAGTGACTAGGAATGAGACCTGGGCCTGGGCTAATTTTGGGAGATTTTGTGATGATGAACTTTGTAACCTGGCACCCAGAAAGAAAATTATCAGCTAAATCGGAGAGTTAGACTAAAGACCCCTTCCAAGTCAAATTCAAAATTTCTGTAATTTTAAAAGAGATAGCATGGTACAATAGAGCAAGATTTTGTAGTCCAACTAAGCAAGATTCATATCAGTTTAAGTACTTATTAGCTCTGTAACTATCAGATACCTTGATACTTGAACTTCAAGTTCCTCATTTGCAAACTGAAATTATAGATGCCTAATTAGTATCATTATAAGGTTTGAAATATTCTATATAAAGCTACCAATAAAGTCAGTAAAGTGATGGCACTTAGTTGTTCAAACAGTGGTCAATGCTATTGCTGATTCTTTTGAGTCAGTGACAAGAATCCTGTAAAATTTATATGAAGAGAGGAATCTGCACTTGACCTAAAGTTGAAGGCTTCAGTATTAGCAAATTTTAGGAAGATAAAGATTTAGAAGTCTGAAGGGGGAGAAGAATATTCTCAGCACAAAGAACTGGCCCCAGTTAATAGCGTACAGATCAGTCCCTTCCACATAACCTACTTGATCTTTCCTACCTCTTTTCCTTTCGGCAGGTGAACGTCCCTTCCACTGTAACCAGTGTGGAGCTTCTTTCACTCAGAAGGGCAACCTTTTGAGACACATAAAGTTACACTCTGGAGAGAAGCCGTTCAAATGTCCTTTTTGTAGCTATGCCTGTAGAAGAAGGGACGCCCTCACAGGACACCTCAGGACCCACTCTGGTAAGTGTCACTGACTCTTTGAGAAAAAAGCTAAAATATAAGAATTCAGGAAAGCATTATAGAATAATACAGAATAACATAGCTTTGGTATATAGCTAGGAATGAGCTAGACAATATTTTTGTGTACATTGAATAACTGATAAATTTTGCAAGATGCATATGGCCCTTCGTTTTTTTAGACTTACAGACTTGGTGAAAAGTAGCACTGTCAATGGAAGAGTCTCTTATTTCAAGTTCTTGAAGTAAGGAGACAACTACTCTGTAGATTCTCTCTGATTTTTTATTTTATAATTATTCAGTAATTATGGTTAATCCAGGATAATGGAAAATCTAGTAAAATGTCATAGTTACATGCTAATATTACCATAGAGGAGATGAAAGCTGTGATATTTTTCAACTGATACAGTGCCCAGGCTGGGACCTCAGTGGGAAATCAAATGTCGCTATTTTTAAACTTGAAAATATTATGCTCATTAAAAAATTGGCTGTTAGAGTATTTTATATTTCATTTAAACGCACCTTGTTTCTTTAATTCTCAAAATATAGTCATTGGATTTTCTCTGAACTTTTCTCTCTTCATAAATCATTAAAAATCTAGAATAAGTGTGATATTTTTAAAATGCTAGAATATAGTACATAAAAGAGCAAGAATGATTAGAAATCTGAATGAATCTCATTTGACTTTTAGCATGAATTGCCATAACCAAGAAGTTAAAGGTGGAAAATTAATATAGAATACTCTCAAGCCAGTTTTATATCCTCCTTCTGTCCATAATGACATATTAAAATTTAATTTTAATATGAAGATATGATGGAAGTGATATTTTCATCTACATTGACAAATTGTATTAGAGAGTGCTGTGGATTGTGAGGTAATGCTTGTATTATCTTTTTTTACATTTTCCCTATTAATCCTTAAGGCTTTACTTGGTTTTTAACATGAATGTGAAATGTGTAAACTATTTTAGACATTAAATTGTAAATTTGGAGCAGTTATGGAAAAATGAAATGAATGCAAATATAAATACAAAATATTTTAAGTATATATAGTTACTTTCCTCCTTGATTCAAAGCAATTCCCTTATTTCCAACTATGACATTTTATATTTTATTTTAAATCATGCTATGAAAATTACATCTTTATTATAAAAATTATTCTTTATTGAAGGATGTTTTTAAGATGTGACAGTTAATTCCTTTAGCTAGCCATGTACTCTGGCTTATTAAAGCATTATTGAATTGACCATGGATTGTATAAAGCATAAATTTTCATGAACATTATCTATTACATGAAGTTGAGCAAAAAATATAACTTTAAACATCGATTTCATTCTTTACAAAGTTGTGTTACTTTTAATATCATAGTTTAATGTATATATGTTACTGTACCTGGGATTGCTATATTGCCCTTAGAAGGTTCAGTGCCTTCAAAGCTCAACCTCTCTGGAAGGCTTTTGATAACTCAGTTTGTGTTGCCTTGATTTCCTTTTTGTTCTTTTAACACATCCATCCGTGTGGGTGGTGTCTAAGATGACACCTTGGTTTTTGTTTCTGTTGAACTGGGCAGTTGCAATCATCATCTTTTTTGCAAATCAGTCATGACTCATTAGAGTTTCCTGGTTGGTGGCTAATGAAGTGAGGAATGAGAAATACGTTACTCCAAAAGTAGGCCATTCCCATTGGCTTTCACCAGGCCAGACACTTGACAACACTTACATGGTTCTGTGTAATTATCAAGTTTGTGTGTATAGTGAAGCTGTTTCTGTGAAATTGCATATTTTGTAAATAAATATACTGCTACTTTGAGGTTCAAAAAAATAAAGACATGGACCCGGTAATTGTAATCATGCTATTATTTTGCAATTTGCTGGCTAATTAAAGAGTTTAATGGAGCGAGTAAGGAGGGTGTCATCCAGCTACTGCATCATCAACAGGTGATATGAATTCAGTTATACTTCTCACTGTAACCTAAAATATTTGCCATTGCCAATGCTTTTTGTAATAGATACAGCATAAAACATAGCTGCTAAAGTCCGTGCCTCTCCAATTTGTTCAGAAAGCCCAAATTGATCATTATAGCTTTCTTCTTCTGCTACCAAATCCATCTTTCTCTTACTCTCACCCTCTTTTTTTAGCACCTGAGCTGAAAAAGGATTCTTTATCTGATGAGTGACCCAAACCTTAATTTCTACAAATTCTGAGGATTTGATGGTCCTGTTTTCCTTGGATTACTGCAGTTTTTCAGTAACCAGGATTATTGGGCACATTTTTTAAAAGAGGTACCCCAGTGAATCTCCTGAGTTCCAAACATAGCAACAATCCAAAACCATCTTGGTAGTCTGGAAAAGTTGCCAACCAATAGCCCACTTCTCTCCCTCTTAGTTTAGCAGCTTGAGATGCCCCAGATAGCCAGGGAGTAGTCCAATATGACAGTTCCAGAACTCTGATCCCTGGTGGAAAGAGTCTTCCCTTGGGCACCTAGCCCATACGTCAGAGCAGCATATAAACTGTGCCTCCTTCTTCATGGTGAAATGTGCAAAGTGCAGCCATTTTCATTTATTATAGAGGACCTAATTCAACATGTCTTGACCACCAAACCCATAACATTTCACTAATGCTGTGCTTCTCTGAACTTTCTGGGCAATTATCTCCTGTCCTCTAGCATATATCTTACTGAGGCATCTCAGGTATTTACTACTTCCTGCTCACCATGTCCAGTCAGTACCGTGAATATAATGTTCCAACTTGATGTTCTGTGGGATGTCAAGATGAACAAGATTTCTTTGGACTGTATTATAACAGAACAGTTGACCTAGCCTTAAGCTAAGATAATAAAAATATGCTGTCCCTGCAATGTGAAGGCAAAGTGCTTCAGATTATCTGTTGATAAGGAATTACTTTCCAAAGAAATTGTTAAGTCAGTATCTCCATACCTGGTATCAGGGGCTATGTTATAGGTTAGTATGTGCCAGTAAAGATATTACAGCTAGAACTGCATCTGTAGTTGGCATTTTGATGTGATTAAGACTACATGCATCCACAGAACCCTCTAGCTTGCGTTAGCCTAATAAACAGTATAAATGGGTGTGTGGTAGGAATCCCCATGACATCTTTCAGTTTTAGTTTGCTATCTTTAAGTCTAGGGCTGTGATCTCCACTGTGGTAGCAACTAGCCTCCTGTGGCTAGTGCCACATATTGAGATGATATGTTCTTATTAAATAAAATCTATTAAAATTAATTCCACCTTTTTAAAATGTGGCCACTAGAAAATTTAAAAATACATGTGTGATTCATATTTGCACTGGACAGCTCTGTTCTTGGCTTTTCATATAGCCATGGGTCAGGGAACCAACATAAGGATTCTTCCCATTACTAAGTTTATTTGTTCCCACAATCCTGTAAGATGGACTTGGGTAAACTCTACATACATATCTTGACCTCCATATGCCCCCACTTTGAGCTGGTGGACTACAATGGCATTTTGGGTTCCAGAGATTATTGTGAACTCAGAACTAATCTAATAGACTAATAATCTGTGGTAGGATTTGGTATTTCCTTTTCCTACCATAGAGCCTCTGCCACTCTGAAATCACATATACATTTAAATCAGGGAGGCCAGATCTATTTGCAACATCTATCATTGTTCTCTCCAGCCTAGAGAAGACAATTACCATAAAGCTTTTCAAGCATGTGGCTTCTTTCCTTACCAGTGTAATTCTTTGGTGAAGGGAGTGTCCCATTGGCACTTCCTGAAGTATATAAGTGGCAGGCTGAACGGGGTGATTCATTATAGATCCTTTCCATTATTCTTACTTATTTGAGCTTTTGTTCTTCTTCCTCTTTGCTATGTTCAACTTTTTACTAATAAGCCATCATTGAATCAAGGATTCAATTAACCAGTCACTCCCACTTGCTCAAGGCAATATATTAAATCTCAAATCCAGGTGAATGCATATATATCGATAAATTTGGCCCAATCTAGCATTTTGGTTCATCTTCTTGGTATAAATCCCTTAAAATCGATTCATTCCCTTACATGCTAACTGGACTCCTGCTGATACAAATTGGCAGTTTTGCAATTCTTTCAGTGTATAGGCTGTCACCTCCTCAATCAGGCCTTGATTTTGGTTATATTAGGATCTAACTTATTATGAGCCTAGGGGCAATGAGAGTTAATAGGAATGAGTCCTGAAAAGAACTGCCATTTTCTGATTGGGTTCTTGCCTCAGCTGAAGCAATCGAAAGTCTTCTTACTTTATGGGAATGCTGATTTATGGAGCATTAGTTTCCTTAGATGGAAAGGTGGGGAGTGAGGACTGTGTCTTCTGGCAAGAGTGGTTTGGAAGTGTTTGGGGGTTCAACATTCTGAGCCTTAGTATTTGATCTGATAGTATCATTCCATGTTTCACTAGTCCATTGTCAAGACCTAGTTGTATTGGTATTGCCCATTTTATATAGTACAGCAATTCAGTAACCCTTCAAATCGGATTCTGGAGTTGGTTTTCAGCCTTATTTGCCCTGAGGCTTAAGTAAATAAGGACTCTTTTAAAGCTGACAGAGGACTTTGATATTCCAACTTCTGCTCTAACATGAAGTGAGCATTCAAGACCTTCAAACTGTCCTTTCTCCTTTGTGTAATCCTTAGGGCCATCAGAATTAGCCATATCACACTACAGTCTTCACTCTACACACCACCATTGTCACTTAAGCAAGTAAAGGCCACATGCTACCAGCAGTAATAATTTGGGTAATCATATTGCCAGCAAATACCTAGAATTAGTTTTCCATTAACTCCCCAGTAAGAAAGCCATTCTGTTCTCTTCAAATTGAACAACTCAGTGCTGGAATGCCATTTTGACTCTCTGAGGCTTTGGGGCCACTCCTGCTACCAGTAATTATCAATCAAGGCCCTGACATGAGTAATGAGACACTCAAAGGGGAAAAATTTGGAGACATTCATCGTAATACTTATAAGAGAACAGTGAGGCATAAAGGAAACCAACAAAAGATGGTTGAAGCACTCACTACAAGGCTAGCCATAGCAAGAAGCCATTAGCAACCCTTATGTCTGGAGAGACGAAGGGATCAAGAGATCACTAGAATTAAGAGAAGTAGGAGATGGGTCTTAAACACTGACCTTTGGTAGAGGATGTACCCCTGCTAACCTGTGACTGAGGAATAAGCACCTTGACCTCAGTCTTTCCACCCTCTAGTCTCTTGCTGATGCCTCACATTAACTGAAGCTAACAAGCCAGAGGACAAAAGAGCCTACTGATTAGCTTTCTAAAGGAGAAAATGGCTATAAAGATGACACAAAATATGCTACAGATTGACTAAAATTTAGGAACTAGTGCTTAAAATTACTAGCATAGGATATTAAGCATAATGATTTTATTATTAATTTCTGTTTTTTATGAATATTATCAGTACAAAATATTTTGCTTCCTCCTCCTCTCCCCCCACTTTGGGTAATGACTATCCATTGTTTTAGTTAGTTGTTGTGTTCTATAGTATTAATATTGCCTCTTTGCTTCCTATATTTTAGATTTGAAAATTTTCCATCTACTAGGTTAGTAACAAGGAGCCTGGCACTGATGTACACTTATGTGTTAAATGAAAAAAAACACTTAGAAAAATATATTTGGTAAATGCTAGCCCTTTCTTTTTTCCATGTATGATCCCATACAAGCTGAAATTTCCTATTTGGAACTCTACTTGCATACTTTAGAGGATACCAGGTAGTGTCTTGGTTTTGATTGTATAGTCCTAATAGGTTATTTACAGATGATATCTGGCATTTCTTGAGCCCTCCCTAGACACTGGGCACTGCAGTAAGCACTTCCCAAGGATTATTTCTTTAATTAAAGCCCTTTTATCTGACATGAGCAAAGCTAGATATTTTATCGATTAACAGCAGTAAGTCTAGCAACATGAGAAATTTTTTTTGTAGAAGTCCTTATGTTTATATTTTTAAAATGTAGAAACATAATGCATCATCTCTAATTCCATTTTCAGTGTCTTTAAGAACTTAGACCCTTGTGATGCCATCAGACTTCTATTAAATTTTTAAGATTTCTCACTAATTTTTGTGAGTATCTTTGCCCACCTCTAATTCTTTAGCATTTTTTAAACCAACTCACCTTTACTGAATCTTTCCAAAGTGACAAAATTGTTTTTAGAAACAATTTTCTTTTTGTACTTATTTCCTTGAAATATGGATATTTAAATAATTTACATAATTATAATAGCAGGTAGAGCCAGCATAAATAGGTTTGGTTAGAACTAAACTGACTCTTAGTGACTCTCTAATTCAACCACTGGAAGTGTTTATGTGGGGGCATGCAAAGAGGGGCCTGCAAGCGCCAGGAATTCAGTGTTTCAGGAGAAGCAGTCAGTCAAGAGAGCTTTTTGCTGTTATTATTTTTATTTTATAGGTGAAGAGACTGAGGCTCAGAGAGGTCTCACTGCCAGAGCCTAGAGTCACACCAAGATAGTCAAACTACAAAATCTGTATGTTATGGGATAAATGATACATCCCCATGTTTATTTTATAAAACTTTATTAACTCAAAATGATAACAAAAAAAGTACATTTAGAAGAGGTCAAAACATCTGAGTTTGGAATGGGCTCAGTGCAAATTATTTATATGACTTTGTCAAGTCACTTAATTTGATCTTTAAATCTCCCCATGCTCCCAATATTATACAATGCTAAATACAATGTATTATCTTTTCTCCCTGAATTTGGCTGCTGATTATTCACTACAACCAAATCTTAAAGAGTAAAAGAGTGGTCCCCACCCCCACTTTTTTTTTTCTTGTAGTTTGCTGTGGTTTAACTTTCAGATAGATTTGCAAAAAATGGAATAGGTTTTAAGTTTTTCCAGTGATCTTCAGAGCATCACTATTACTTCCCTGCAACTATCTGCTAACCTATATTTAAGAGATAGCCTTGATATAGACAGTTTCTGATTTTGTGCTTTTAGCTCCAGGTATGCAGAAGTTTACTTAAAACACATTCCCATTTAAAAGTATTTTACAAAGCCCCCTCTGTTGTGCTGAACACCAGCAAAAGTGTAAAAGAATGTTGAATTTTCTCTCCCTCACCTTTGCTAATTAGTACCTGAATAATATTTTTTACACTGGCACAGAAAATGGGTTTAAGTTTACAAAACCCCGGTTACTTGATTTGATTGAATGCTTTAAATTTTTATTACAATCATTGATAACATTTTTTTTAAATTGGAAGGATGTCCAGTTTTACAGATAATAAATCAGAACCCCTTAAAGAATAATAACAATACTTCAGTAGTGTTTAGCAGTATTTGCCATGGAAATGTTTGTTTTCTAACAATTTTTGAATAGTATAATTTTATTATTTATGGAAACATATAGATTAATATGATAAGGCTTTTTTTGGTAGCAGATTATTTTTGTCAGTAACTCCCATTTTTTATTCCCCACTTCTTAAGATAATAACAGAAGAAATCATAACCTTTCTTACTTCGGTTATAGCAGTGATGTATCCTATTTCTGAAATAGTGTCCATTCATGAAAAAAGAAAAAGGTGAAATGACAGAATCTAAGTTCAGTTTGTATAGCAGTCATCAGTGTGTGATGTTTTGTTTTTTAAAACCATTTTCATTTATTATGGGTTATTTAGAGCTATTCTACTTGTCTTGATGCTGGATATTTCATTAGAATTGCTTTATTTTATTGCAATATGTTGGCTAAATTTAAACATATCTAGCAAATGAAACCCTCTTTCTACTTTAGCTTTTTGTTAACACTCAAAACAAAATGCCTGCCTGAGAAAGGAAAAAAAAAATCTTTTTACATGTGAAATTTAAATGACATTCTAAGAGGGAGTGGGAGGGAATGGGAAGGAGTGAGAAATAAAGAATTGAAATGTATCATCAACGATGTATCAGCTGAAGATCACAGTCAAATTTTTTGGCCCAGTGAGAAGATAATCTACACTCTTGTATACATTAAAGGGTATAGGAAAATAAAAGGTACTGGTTTATATTTAAAACACTATCAATTAATATTAAGATTTACCACAAAATTATCTGATTTGCTTAATGTAAATTTATAACATATGACATTTAAAATATTATGTGAGTTTTTAATGATGAATCAGTGAATCAGTACTCCTACAAAAAAATAATTTTTTTTTTAGTTTTGTCTCTTAAATTTTAACAAGTAATTATAGTCCTTTCATTCCTAGAAATTTGATTAGTGTGCTTCATACGTTATATATTGCTTCTTTTAATTGTCTTTATTATACCCAATACACTGGGGAAATAGTGTTTCAATTAAGTCTTGGACCCCTATTAATCAAAATAATACTTAGCATACTTGTTATTTTTTTTTAATCTAGGAGGAACTAGAATTGCACATTTTTTTCTAATTAGCATTTCAGGTATATGTGTCACATACTGTAATGCTGTGCCCAAATTAAATATTTAAAACAGGATAGATTATTTTTAATATATGGAAATTTGTATAGTATATATAGATTATAAATTGTTATGTATAAACTGCAATGAAGAAAAAGAAAGAATATCTCTCTCACAGTCTCAAATGTTTTATGCTGTATCTAAAATTCAGATGTCCATAGAATTGTACTGGATTCAGATTATTACAAAAATTGTTTATTCTTAAAAATGGAATCTTTTAAAAAATATGAAAATGAAAAATCCTAATGTCCCAAGGAAATTTATTGTCTCTTGTATTCTAAAAAAAAAACAAATATTCCTTAACACTCAGATATTTTCAAAGATGCTTGCTTGTTGTAACACTAAAGTATTATTCAGAGATATTTAAATAAAATATCTTTGAGTAAGCAGAGAAGTGTAGGAATTTATTTTTTTTTAAAGATTTATTTATGAGAGAGTGAGCAGGCCAGGGGGGAGGGGCAAAGTGAGAGGGAGAGAGAGAAAATCCTCAAGCAGACTCCCTGCTCAGCACAAAGCCCAGTGCAGGGCTCTGATCCCAGGACCCTGGGATCATGACCTGAGCCAAAATCCAGAGTCAGTCACCTAACCTACTGAACCACCCAGGCGCCCCAAAATTGCTTATTTTTTTTTTTTTGTTCTCATTTTTAAAAAAATAATTCCTTTGGTTTTCAATAAGACTTACCTATAATATTCTGAGGAAAACCTTAGCTTTCAAATAAACCAGTACTTATTATATAATTCTTTATTTGGATATATCATCTAAAAATAAATACTTTGTAAAATTAGGTTACGTGATATATTTGTATCATACATATCTGTACATGTATCTGTACATAAGCAGGTATATCACATAACCCTGGAGTTAGAGCTGTTTGAAGAAACTTCCAGTGTCATGGAGTCTTAACCTTTTTACGTAGGGTCAGTAAGCCTATGTTATTCTAAACACATATCTAGCTTATTTCCAAACACCTTAGGGATGTTAATTTTTACAGTATTACTTTGTAACCTATTCAGTGTTGGACAGTTTTTAGCCTAAGAAGTTTGTGCTTTATGTCTAATTGTCAGTTTAAAACTATTCTGTCCTATAAAAAGAAACTGGACCAGATGTACCATATAAATAACCATCTGTTAAAACAACAATAACTTCCCCCTCACTGTACATTTTTTAATTCTATTATACAAGGACTGCCTTTTTATTTTTCAAGACCCTGTAATCCCAAGGACTCTATTTTCCCATAAAAATAGCTCAGAAATATTGAATACTTGTATTAGTTCCCAGTATCGATTTTTTGAAAACATTATCAGTTAAATACTGCACTGCCACAAATTCATTTACACATTTTCCATTATTTTTAACTCTATGTTTTATTCAGTTATGCTTTTAACTGTTATGAGAAAATACCTATAAAATATTATGAATCTGCCTGTTTTTGAATATATTTGAACATTCACCTTTAGTAGAATGTTAACCAACAAGCATTTTTAAATTTTTTTTAATGTTTTATTTATTTATTCATGAGAGTCAGAGAGAGAGAGAGAGAGGCAGCAGGAGAGGCAGAAGCGGGACTCGATCCCAGGACCCTGGGATCATGACCTGAGCTGAAGGCAGACGCTTAACCATCTGAGCCACCCAGGAGCCCCCCAACAGGCATTTTTAAAGTTCAAACTACATCTTCTGAGAGAAACTGCTAAGAAGAGATAACTCCTCATCTTCAAATTCTTAAAAATAAAGCTCAAAAGTAGTATATCTGGCTTGGAGTGAGATAGAGCTAACCTTTGACCATATTATTAAAGAAACAACTTAATGTCAAATGCTCTAAAGTTTTCTCACATGGGACAGTCTGTTAATTCACCATAAGGATGAAATGCTTTCAAATATATTGTCATGTCTTGCTACGAGATTCACTACCAACAGCCACATCATTTCCTTTAATTGCGGACTGATCAGGAATTCCATAAACTAGAAGGGATTCTAAAGTGCATATAGCCTTTGTAATTACTCTCCATCTTGTTTTATTAAATTATCTTTCCCTCTTATTTTTCCTTTGCCTTCTACTGTCTTCATAGCTTCCCGCCCAATCCTTAAATGTTCACTTCAGTATTGCTTCATTTTTTTGAGGTGACTGCCAGAAAAAAGTATGTAAATAAGTACCTTTAGTTTGTATACATACAAAATTATTGTATAACATGGAATTGCTGCAGGTTATAGACCTTTGGATGTTAACAATTTGTGAAATGAGTGAAGAGTAAAACATGTCTGAAAATTAGGTACTTGGCTAAAAGATTATCATTATCAGTTACTTTCATATTGACATTATTTTGAAACCAGATCATCATGACTTTTCTATCAGATTTGTCAAAGAGACCCATTTTAAAAATACTACTCCATGGCCCGATATAATGATAGACAAATTGGATTAAATTATGCTGGTTCAGAAATTGAATCTAGTGTAGCTCATTCATAATAGTGATGATGCATTAAGTGTAGTATAATTTGTCCTGCAGACTTCCCATGAGAAGGAACTGTTTTCACCTGATTGTAGACCTGGCACCTGGCCCACTTTCTGGGTGATCTCCCAAGTGTGAACTTTCCCCACCTTCCACCCCTCCTTTCCTTCCTGGAGATGCTCGATAGAGGTGGATTACACTGATAATACACAAGCAGTGTCAGTTGCACACA
Source organism: Callorhinus ursinus (assembly GCF_003265705.2). Taxonomy (NCBI): domain Eukaryota; kingdom Metazoa; phylum Chordata; class Mammalia; order Carnivora; family Otariidae; genus Callorhinus; species Callorhinus ursinus. The sequence goes on from NW_027397064.1 coordinate 22,355,293, forward strand.
TGATTTGCATAACTGTGCTGTGCTGATTTCACCCAAGTCCTGATAATGATGCCCATGGTGCCTCTCTATATGCTTTGCAATAAACACTGGAGAGAGGGGATGGGATTAGTATTTTCATTCCTGACTCTTCAAACACACCCTTAAGGCCCTGCCCATTGAAATATGATCAGGAGGGAAAAACCACCCTTAGTCAAGCTAGCTGGTAAGACTATCCATGTGATTTCTATCCAGTAAGTAGAACACTTTTCTTTTCCAGACCAATAGTCATTATATACTCTACCTTATATATCCCTCAGAAATTAATTTTTCTAAATAGCATACACAATCTCATCTTTTTTCAAATATCAGTAGTCTTACTTCGTTAAATTTCAAACGCATTTCCAGAAGGAATTATTAAAGAGAAGTCTTTCTTCTTATAATACATACTCATGTGATGTAGTACTTGACTTTGGTGCATTCTTAGATCAGTTTACTGCTGGAACCTTTCCTTCTTACCCTTCTCTGTTGTCAGGAATTCTAAAGAAATAGGCAAGGATTGTGGAGCTATTTCTCATTCTTCCCAGTTTTCTACAGACATTGTCCTCATTACAAATTGACTAGCACAGTTTTGTATCTTGCATGGATGTGGATGTGGACAGTCTGAATTTGTGTCCATTTCATATTTTCTCTTCCACGTCCCTGAGTCTGTGGGCCTGGCACTCTTGAACTCATGGCAGAAGTGGAAGGGCAACATGCCAGCTTCATTACTCAGTGTACAAAAGGGCACACATCACACTGTTTTTTTGTTTTGTTTTTTTGAGGGTTTTTTTTTTTTTTTTGGTAAGCTAACCTCCACCTTCTCCTTTTATTTTTCTTACTTGATCCGTGTATGTGAGTCAAAAAACCTGTTCATCCACAGCCTGTACTGTCTTGTCAAATCTTGTAAGAAAACTCCCAAATGGTAAAACAAAAAACAAAAAACAAAACTTACAAATGAGGTATATAAAAACCAATATCATTCATTATAATCCTATAATATATATTTGGAATATAATTAAATCTTTATTTAGAGTATCATAAATCATCAGAGTGGTAGTCCCTTTAGTTTGTACAGAAACATGATAAGTATATAAATAAGAATGAAAGATCCTAAGTTCAGCATCTCAAAGAAGAGATATTCTGTTTTGCATCTGCATCCCTTAAACTGTATCAAATGAAAGAATGTTCAGTTGAATATTCTTGCATTAACTAGAAAGTTAGTTTAAGATTTGTAGAGGTCAATGGTGGTTATATGTATTTCCTAGTAAATGATAAATGCCAATCCATTACAAAAATAAAAGTTAATGGACAAGCACTACTTTGAGGGCCTTATTTTACAGATAAGGAAAGTCATACTTAAAGAGGGTGAGCATAGCATAATGTATAAAGAAATTGAATCATTATGTTGTACACTTGAAACTAATTTTAACATTGTGTGTCAACTATACTCAAAAAAATTTTTTTTCAGATAAATGAGATGCTACCTAACATCCCCACAATCTGTAGTTTTAAATATTGTATGTTTGGTTCTTTATGTAAAGCTTTATCTTACTGAGGTTATTATACTTTTACCTAATGTCTTTATTCATATTTTGCCCACAATGTATACTATTTGGATTTTATTTTAAACATACTGCACACATACACACATCCATACACCAAAATGCTCAGTATAATAAAACTAAAGGATCATATCATGCTGAAATAAACAAAGATTTCCATAATGCTTGAGGACATGTAGAAATTTAAGAGCAGTATAAATTATCTTTGTGAGAGTACTTTTTAAAACTTATGCTCTGATATAGTAAAAACCTTACCATTAAAACCACATCTGCATATTTTATGCAACTTTTACTCAGGAAAAGTCGGGATATAAACTCTGCCTTGCCTGACCCCGAGAGCCTATGATCCCCACTACCATACTCCTGCTTTCCAATCTATTCTTGATATAGCAGCCAGAATTCTCTTTAGAAACCCTTCTTAAATCATGTGATTTCTCTGCTTAAAATCTTTTAATGGGCTTCCATTGCTTTTCAAATAAACTCAAACTGCCTGTCATAGGGGAACTTCTTCCCACTTCCTGTCTGATCATATACCACTCTATCCCTCACTCTGTGTTTTTAGCCACCCTAGGTTCCTTTATTCCTTTCTACTCTTGGGATTTTGCACTAATGATCCTAGATGTCTCTCCCTTCAGCTCTTCCCCACTTCTTGGCATGGATGCCTCATTATCCTTCAGATATTTGCTTTGAAATGGCTTCTCCTTGGAGTGGCCTTCCATAAGCACCCTACCTAGACCATCCCCCTACTCATTCTCGATCTTGCTGTCTCTGTCTTAAAGTCTTGTAAAGCTTGAATCAGAATCTGCAGTTATCTTGGATTTTTTTGTTCATGCACATGTTGCCTGTCTCTCCCCACTGTCATCTGAATGTAAGCTCTGTGAGATCATGGACATCCTCTGTCTTATTTATTAATGTATCCCCAGCTCTTTGAATGGTGCTTGGCACATAATAGATAACGAAAAGGTTTTGTCAATTAATTGAAAAAATTATCTGAAAATATATATAAATTGAAAGACAAAATAATGTTTTTATTTCATTCTTGAACAGCCACAATTTTTTACTAATGGGAGTGTGCACCTTGTTGGACACTGCACAACTTCCCACATCTTGGAATCAGACTGGATACCTCCACTCTCATTTCCTGTTCCACATTTATTTTCATACAGTACCTGCTTTGTGTTGCTGCAACTCCTGAAACCTAGCTTCACAGAGATGTGACATCATTGAAAAGACTATAATGTGCTATGTTGAAATTGTGAGCAACTAGTTAGTGTGGTGTCTGAGGGATGTTGAATATTATTATTCCCTCAAAAATTTAAAATATCTTGTGCTTATCTTGCTTTACAATATCCTTCCCCAGAGTGTGCTTCAGTGTCCCATTAAATTTAAGGATCACAGGCCTAGCACATTAGAGAATTATTATTTTAATCAGAGTTCTGTTTGAGAGTATGGTCAAAAGGCTCTCTCATACACTAGCAGCGTGAATACGAATTGGAAAAATCCTTTTTGAGAACAACAGGGGTTGAGAACATTAAAATTGTTTATATAGAGGGTTCATATAATAAAGCAGAAAACTAATTCAGATATTATAACTTATGGGTACTAAAAACTGAGAAAAATTATCAATTGTGCCATATTTTAGCGCTCATCTTTCTTCAGATTAATTTCTAATTTTGTAAGCAATTGTCAAGTAAAATCAGATATCAAGTTCCCTTTTTTGCATTATAAATATTTATAGGACAGCGGGTGCTTTTAATTTTATTAAAGGAATATGAATGTGCTATATGCATGATGCTGTTGCTGATTTTATATGTATCATGACAAATGGTAAATATGTTTTCTGTATATAGATGTGTTTTTTGCATGTTTCTGTATGTGTAAACATCATACATCTATATAAAGAATAAAACATTTACCACATATATTAGTGCTATTGTAATTTGTTTTATAGGTTTCACTAGGATAACTCTTGAAGTGACATATTTCGAGAAAACATAAGTGAACGAGACTTGATTGTGCTATATACCTTCATAACACCCTATGAATTTATGGTAAACATTCCTACTTCAAAATTATTTATGGTTATTTGCTTTGCTCTTCCTTTTGGGTAGGTATATGGGGGTTTTAGTACAGGGGCAGGTATTTATCTCTAATTCCTAATAATGACAGATGGAGAAAATTCTAGCAAATGCTAGCAAATTTTTTTCTAATTGAATTGAATTGTCAGGACTGTCAAATTTTCTTTACTGCATCTTCAATTTATAATTTATTGCTCAGGTCAGTTCAGTAATCTCTATATTTCTGACAGGTTATACTGATACTTCTCTTTTTGTTAGTGTAGGATTTTTGTGAGGGATAGTAGATCAAAGGAGACTGTATATTAACTTTTGAGATAGTTGGAAACATTAATCCTGCTATCTTCTGTCTTAGAATATTTATTACACTATATATTATTATTTACTATGATACATATTATAGAACTTTATATATAATAAACTTCATTTCAGTTACCTGAATTGTATTGGTAACAAAATTTACAAGGTTAGCATGACTTTTTTTGTTATTTAACCCAATTACATATGTAACTTTTGTTTTCAAACATGATGAAGTATTAGGAACCAGATTTACCCCCTGCTCTGAACAATTAGACCACCAGACAAAATATATTAAATGACTTTCAGACATTGAACAATCAGCACTGCAGGACTAGGATTCCAGAAAGTAGAAAAACAAACGTGGTGAGTCCTATGATTATCCGAGCTTACTTCCTAGAAGCAGTTTCCAAGCCATGCTTAGGAACAGGAAACCCAAACAGAGCCAGAGTGTCTTGCTGATTTGAGGAGACAGATCAGAATCCACGGAAACCAATGCTTTTGGAGTATAGAATATAGAGGAGTATCAGGAGGAAACTGCACAGAAAAAACTCTGGAGTTTTGCAGAAGCCCCTTTGACTCTTTGGCTAAATAGTAATCTACCTATGTGTATGAAGAAACTACCTGCAGCTGGGAAAAGGAAGAAAGCAGAAGGCCAAACAATTCCTGGAGTTCATACAGCAGTGAGAATAGTCAATTCTCTCCAGCCAATGTGGAAAGACTTTGTCATGGTCAGGTCACTGAGTAAAATCCTCAGAAAGTTTATCGCTTTCATACTGGGACTAAATTAGTCTTTAGATTAAAGCATGCTCTGGAACTGCCTTGAAGCATAAAAGCAAACATCAAAAAGGTTGAACTGTTTCCAAGTAATGTAATGGCATACAAGAATAAATGAACCACAGTTTAAAGAAATGCAACAAAATCTAGAACCTACTAATGTAAAATTCACAAAATCCAGAATGCCGCTAAAAAATTAACAGATATGCATAGAAGGCAGAAAATATTACCCATAATCAGTAGAAAAATCAATCAATAGATGTAGACCCAGAAATGCCCAAATGGTGAAATTAGCAGACAAGGTTGATAAAACAGTTGTTATAAATATACTCCATATGTTCAAGAATATAAAAGAAAACGTGACTATGATGAGAACAGAAGTGATACTAGAGGAAAATGCATAGCATTAAGTGTTTATATTTAAAAAAAAAAAGAAGGTCTCAAACCAATTAAGCTTCCTTACGATATTACAAAAGAGCAAATTAGATCTAGAGAATGTAAAGGAAGGAAATAATTTTAAAGGCAGAGATCAATTAAAGGGAAAATAGGAAAATGATACAGAAAAATCAATGAAATCAAAGGCTGATTCTGTGAAAAGATCAATAAAATAGATAAACCTCTAGCCAAGATCAATCAGTACAAAAACACAACACTCAATTTAAAAACTCCTATAGCCATTGGAAGTATAAATACAGGTATATTATGAATAAGTTTATGTCAGTAAATTCAAGTGGATGAAATAAATTCCTTGAAACACAGAAATTATCCAAGCTCACTCAAAAAGAAATACTATGATAGCCTTATATTTATTCTAGAAATTGAAATTATAGTTTAAAACCTTTCCACAAAGAAAACTCCACATTACTTCACTTGTAAATTCTGTCAAACATTTAAGGAAGAAGTAATTTAAGGAAACATAAGGGAAAAAATGCTTCCAGATTGAGTTCAGCATTACCCTGATACCAAAACAAAAGGAACTGCAATAAAAGAAAACTATATAGCCATATCCCTCATGAACACAGAAACAGAAATCCTTAACAAAATTTTAGCAAATAGAATCCAGAAATACATAAAAAAGGATAACATATCATGACCAACTGGGGTTTATCCCAGGGATTCAAAGTTGATTTGATATTAGAAGAATATCAGTGTAATTCCCCATATTAAGAGACCAAAAAGAAAGAGAGAGAGAGAGAAAGGAAAGAAAGAAAAAAAAAATAATCATCTTCAAAGATGCAGAAAAAGCATTTGACATAATTCAGCGTTTATTCATGATAAAAAAAAATTCTCGGAAATAGAACAGAAAGAACTTCCCCAATATGGTAAAAGCCATTTTTGGAAAACTTTGAGCTAACATTATACTATTAATAAATGAATGAAAGTTTACCCGTTAGAATAGGAACAAGGCAAGAATGATCTCTCCACTTCTATTCAGCATTGTACTAGGAGTCTTGTCAGTGGAGTATGGCAACAGAAAGAAATAAAAGACAGACGAATTGCATTGGAATAAGTAAGACTATATTTAGTTTTAGATGATATAATCACCTATATAGAAAAAGCCAGGAATTGACCCCCCAAAAATTAAAACTAATGAGTGATTTCATTAAGATTACAAGAAGCAACATCAATATACAGAAATCAAACATTTCTATATGTTCACAATGGACAACTGGAAACTGAAATTTAGAAAGCAACATCATTTATTATAGCATCCAAAATACATGAGTTACATAGATTTATGTAATTTTGTACAAGAAAAATAAAAAAAAATTGCTGAGAGAAATTAAAGACCTAAATAAATGATAAGATTGGTTTAAATGATTCAATACTGTTAAAATGTTAATTCTCCAGAAATTAAAACTATCAGTTTAATACAGTCCCAATCAATATCCCAGGAGGCTTTTTTGTAGAAATTAACAAACTGGTTACAAAATTTGTTTGGAAATACAGAAGATCTAAAGCAGCCAAAATAACTTTGAAAAAGCATGGGGCGTCTCGGTGGTTCAGTCAGTTAAGCATCCGACTCTTGATTTCAGCTCAGGTCATGACCTCAGGCTGATTAGACTGAGTTCCATTTCAGGCTCCACACTGGGTGTGGAGCCGGCCTAAGATTCTCCCTCTCCCTCTGCTTGTCCTGCCCCCTCTCCGTCTCTAAAAAAAAAGGAAAGAAAAGAAAATGCAAAGATATATGACTCACACTACCTAGTTTGAAGACTAACTCTGTTAGTAGTATCTATTCTTTTAGTTTGTGGATAGATAGACACAGAGATCAATGGAATAGAACAGAGAATCCAAAAATATACTCACTATATATGATCAATTGATTTTCAACAAAGGTACTAAGATAATTTAAGGAGGAAAGATAATATTTTCTATAAATGGAGCTAGAACAATTGGATATTCATATTTTAAAAAAGACTTGCCTGCAAATGTTGGTAGAAGCTTATTCCTAAGAGCCATAAACTAGAAACAACCTAAACTAATGAGTGGATTAACAAACGGTGGTACATTTGTACAATGAAATACTGCTCAGCCATAAAAAAGTAATAAACCCCCAATGCATGAATCTCAGAATCATCATGCTGAATGAAAGACAGACACAAAGGACTACATACTGCATGATTCACTTTATATGAAATCCTAAAAAAACAAGGCAAAACAGTAGTGACAGAAGATCAGTGGTTGCAAAGGGATTTGGTACAAAGGAGCAAGATGACATTTTTAGGGCAACAGACATATTCTGTATTTTAATTGTGGCAGTGGTTACACAACTATATATACTTCTGAACTCCTTGAATTATATAAAGTGGGTGGATTTTATTTTATGTAAATTATACCTCAATAAAGCTGATTTTTAAAAATAAAAATAGACATGTATCATAACTCAGAATTCAGGAGTAACAAACATTTGTAAGGAAGATGGTTGCTTAGAAGGGCCAATGTAAAGCTGTTACCATTTTATCAAGGAAGGAAAGTGGGAACTTGAATACAACTGTTTTCTCTCCACCTCTCTGTCTTTTCTCCAAGACTTCTCAAAGTTATATTTGGGGAGGGGGGGAAGATAATTTAAAGGGTTTTAGCTGTGTTCCGACAACACATTCCTTTTGGCACTTGTGGTGCTGTGGAAATCGAGAAAGATAGACTCCCACAATCAGTGCCCTGGCAAACTATCTTTTATTAGTGAATATGAGTAATTTCTATGCTGTTTTTTCTAGGATGAAATAACGTGATATAGCCCTCTAAAAAGATAGCTGCACAATTTGCAATTTAAGAAAAATGGTCACTATAACTTTCCCCTTGAATTTTATAATTCAGACACACAGGTCAGTTTGAAGGAGAATTGATGCAAAGTTTACTTTAAACTCTATCATTATCCTCAAAATATGTAATCAACATATAGGAGTAAACTTCCATATCAAAATATTTCTTTTTTGTATTATTACCAGTAATAAAATGAAGCTTCATCCAAGGGTTTTTCAGATCTTAATCCCAAAATTTCTTATAATTTCAACTCCTTTGATAATACAATTAAGATTATAGCAAGGTGAAGAAAAATATTCTTCACCATAAAAATAAATTTTAACTCAACTCCAGACTTAGAGAACATGATGATTTATGATTTTCTATAGAACCACTATTTCCAACTTCAGTATGTAAGAAGCCACTTGGGAAGTTTGTTAAAAATGCAGACCTCCAGGTAACACTCCCAGAAGTTCTAGGTCCAGCATGATACCCAAGAATCTCCATCTTAACAAACATGCCAGGGAATTCTAACATAGGTAGCCTGCAGTTCACATTTTGAGATCCATTGCAAATGGTTAAGCTACAATGTTTTTGAATATAGGTAGGGAATTTTGTGTTAGAATAGCTAATAACAGAATAGAAAAGAGGATATATGCAACTTTACATTTCCACAAATTCCTTGTCTTACTAATGTGTGATTACTCTCTCAGTGGCTAAGCTTTCCTAATATATCATGTCTCTTTTTTATTAAAATGGAGAGTTATGATACATCCTTACAGAACTATACCATACCAACAAAAGTGATATTATATACTGCTGTTTAAACATGATGAAATTAAAAGCTCATCTGTCTCTACTCCTTAAAACTCCACTAAAATCACAGTAGACGTTTATAGAAGCTTATATTCATAAGATCAAGGACAATGGGAAAGGATAGAATAGCAGCCAAGAGAAAGCAGACAGAGAGAGGGGTGGTAACAGACAGTAAGGCAAGACTGAAACCTTTAGTGATCCTGAAAAGTGGAAGAAACAGGACCATTGAAGTCAGGGATGGAGCTTTGGACTAAATATAAAGGTATTTCAAAATCCGCATACAAAACTGTTAGACCACAGAGCTACTCTCACACAGTACAGCCAGCCAACGAAATCCTCCTCCTCCCCCTCTCCCTCCCCCTTACAGGAAAATAAATGTTTGGAGGCGTTGGAGAAATTGAATTGGAAACGTTCAGGCTTAGGGACTCCAGGGAAAGGAGAGAGTGGGGTGGGGGGGGCAACAAAGGATTTCAAGCAAGGAGATTATGTAAAAGACCACAATTGAACATTTAAATTTGTGGCCCCATTCCTTGCCTTCTAGAATACAGACATTCCAGCTTCTATCACCCTTGGGTTTGGAAATTAGAGGCATCTTCTCTAAGGAAATTGAAAGAGAAGACATGGGGGTCTAACAATAAAGACATCACTTTGCAATAGTTCACAAACTTCACCTATGTTTCTTGAACTTCCAGTTAGCTTTTTATTGCCTCACTGTTCAATATGAATGAACAATAAATATTCAGGGACCAGACATTTAAGAAAGTCCTCCAGTACAGGGAACAATATAAAAAGAAAAAATCTCAGAGAAAAGAGACAATATAAAGAAGGAAGAAAGTTTAAAAAGAAAAAAGGCTCAGAGAGGTAAGTTTTGGGCACAAATAAAAACAGAATTCTATTAAAAAAAAGAATAAAAAAACAGGAAAGAGCTCTTAGAAATTAAAATGTATGATAACCAGAAAACATTTAGCAGAAAGATTCAAAGAAAAAGAAGTTTTTTAAAGTCAAAAGAGTAAAAGGACAATCAGTGTGAGGGGAAAAAGATAAGAAATTTAAAGAATCAGTTCAGAAGTTCTAACATCAAACTAATAGAAATTCCAAAAAGAGGACAGAAAACTAGATTATGATTAGATTGGGGGTGAGGGGAGCAGGGGAGACTGTGTATTTCATTAAATGCCCTCTAGGACTACTTGATTTTTCTCAGGTTTGGGCATTATATAACTATAGTAAAAAGAGAAATAATTATTAAATAAGAAAAGGACTAGGAATGCTAAGCAAACTAAATAATTCAACATTATCATAGTTCTATTATCCAGGAAAAATTTGTCCTCTAACTTCAGCAACAAAAATATTATAACATAGGGAAATGTTCAAGACATATTCAGTAAAATAAGCAGAGTATAAATACAGTGTATAAAGTGACAATTTCATAACAAAATATGTCTTTGCATGTACATAAAAAATACAAGAGGATAAAAATGTTAAGGATAGTTATCTCTAAATTGTGTAATTATGAATAATTTTTGGTGAATTTTCATATTTTTATACAGATGTATTGCTCTGAAAATTGGAAATTTAGTGAAATTTAGGGAAAACCAGTGAGAGAAAAATATTTAAAGAGATAGGAAATGGTGTTGTTAATGAAAACCCAACCTATTCTTTCTGTGAACAAATCATACTAAACTTGTTGCAGTTATAAAGATACATAAGACATTGCTCCAGTTTCTCAAGAAGGTCACAGTCTAACATGGGAGATCAAAATGAATGTATACATAGCCACAAATACAAGATAGAATGTTAGGTTTCCTAGGTGTGGAGCCAATACAGTTACGATTCTTTCATGGGAAAGATCACTTTTAGATGGAAGGTTAGGGAATTTGGGAATGGAAGAATGAATGGGATTTCAAGAAACCCAAGTTGTATGAAGCCATTCCAGAAAGAACTAAGACTTAAGTGTAAAAGCTCATGGTGATTTTGGCCGGATACTGGGGTAGAAGATGGGATGTATGCTTGGGGACCAGTTAGTGTAGGGTACTGGATGCCAGGTAAAGGGATTTGGACTTTGTTTGATAGAAATTAAGAGTCAGTAAAGATTTTTAAGGAGGGGACTGAATAATTACATGAGAGAACACCTGGTTTGAAGTCTATTATGCTAGCCCAGGCTAGTGATAATGAAGAATTGAACGTGCATATTGGTTGTGGGATTGAAAAGGAAGGATAAAGTTGAGAAACATTGAAGGAGTTGAGTCTATAGTAGTTAGCAATTACTTGGATGGGGAAAAAGAGGTAAGGGGGCAACAAAAGGAGCTGCCTGTTGCGAGTCTAGATTATTAAAACAGTGGTAACAGTGGCACAAAAGAATAGTCAGAATAAAGAAGTAGTTTTGTGGAGGAAGATAATTTTGGATATGTTGAATTTTAGATTTCAGAGGAATATGCATAAGGCAGTACTCAAAAAGCATTTGAAAGTATGAGTTTGAAGAGCAGTCACTCAGCAAATACGTATTAAGTATCTCCTATGTTTAATAACCACCATAGCACAATCCATTCAAAATTGAGTGAAACGTGACCTCTGTCCTTAGGACAAAGCTCATTTTTTTTGGAATTAGGGAGATGAATAGATATCATACGGATTATCACAATGAAATTATCATAAGTAATGCATCAACAGACTACGGACAGAGTACTGTGAGAGCACAGAGGAGAAAACTCCATCTTTAGGTTCACCAAGATCATTCTAAAAAGGTTTAAATGACCAGTAGCAGCTTACAAACATGGGAAACTATTCCAGGCGTGATCTGGACATTTCACAGAAATGAGGGCTTAATCTAGAAGGAACAGAGGGAGACTATTATAGTGAGAAGAAAATCGGAAGTTATGTATCTATTTGCCAGGTAGGAAGAGGTTGAGAAGCCATTGGGGGGGAACATAGAATTTGATCCCAGAAGCTAAAAGAAGTGATTCAAGGCAAATGAAAGTTTGAAACTGGCCAAGAAATTAGGAAGATTTAGAATCAAATCTGCTGGATTTAGTGATTCAGAGGCTATTGATGACTTTATAAAAATGTCTCAGTAATATCAGAATGAAGATGTTTCAGATGGTGAGGATGTAATAAAACTCATACAAATAAATGCAAAATAATGTGTTATACATATTAACTGATGGTTTATAAATATTACACAAATAAACTTATCATATATAGGGAGTAAATGTAAACAATATTTTTGTGAACTTGATTTTTAAGAAATATCAAAGAAAGACCACAGGAAGTGGTCTTGTGGGGCTAGTAGAGCCATTGGATCTGGCAAGGATTGTTGTTGATGTTTGAAAATCATTTTCAAAAGATTAGTAAGGGCATGATCTAGACTTTGAAGGAGCTAAGTACATGAAAAGAAATAAAAGGATGGTGGCAGTTCCCAGAAATCCTGAAACACTGCCTCTCCTCCACCCTTCCCCCCCACCCCATTATCTGATTAACTTAACTTTTCCTTCAATTATCAGCAGAAGTGTTCCTACCTCAGGCAGACCTTCTGTCCAACCTTCTCAAACTAAATTAGGTTCTCCGTGTTAGGCTAACACACCATTCTTTTGCTCTATAGAATCTACCACAATTTGTAATATATTGCTTGTATATTTGTTAAATGCCTATCTGCCTCACCAGTTAGTTGCTTGAGGATAGGCACTGTGAGAATTTGTTCTCTACTTTACATTCCAGCCTCATCACAGTGTTGTTGGTACATAGGTTTTTAACAAATATGTATTAGATGAGAGAGGCAGAAGGATAAAATGGAGCATTTCCAAAGTAAATGTCTTGAGGATAAAACAGTTACAGGATATCAAAGTCCAACATATGTTGCCCAGTATGTGGATTGCTGTAGTGGAACACAGATCAAGATTTTGGGGAAATTGAGGTTATACTTCTAGAACAATTTGCTCAAATTGGGATGAAGAGGAAAGAGTGATGTTTTAAAACAGATGTCAAATGGGAGAAGCTGAAGTAAAACAGAAAGGATAGAATTCAAAAATGAGGTTAGTAAAAAAAAAATGAGTTTCGAAAACAGTAAAAAGTATACTGTCTTTTCTTCTTTGGTGGGTGAGTTAGAAGTTTACTGAGGGCTGTGAGCCAAGGGGAGTGGAAGGGAATTACGTTTAAATGAAGTTCAGAAGGTATAAGGTTTATATAAATAAGGGGAAGAAAGTATAGGGTGATATGTTCATAATATAACAGGTATCCTAGGACACAGGGCAACAGGACCCATAAAGGGGGAAGACAGAGACGATGAAACTAGGTGACGGTGGGCTCTGGAGCACAGTGTATGTGCTTAATAAGTATTAGTTAGTAGACCTGTTTAGTGCAAATTCATTTATTTCTAGAGAAACAGCACTAAAAATCCCCTAAATTAAGTAATAGTGATAGCAAACAAAAGCTTTTTGTAATATGTAACCCCATATCTTAAAATGCAATTACATGTAAATATATTTACACTATTTACGTGAAAAGTTTTTGACTAAAAGTATGTTCTTGTCGTTTTTAATGTTCTCACACAGTGATAAAGATTCTTTGCAATATACAGAGATACCTTGTTTCGATATATAAAAATTCTTGGTTCTGAAAAATAGAACTTCGTTTGCTTCATGTTTTTAGAAATGACTAATCCTGCTTTAGATAGCTTTTATTTAAAACTATTTACAAAAATTATGATCATGAAATAACGGAGTTTATGTGCACCTCAAATACAATTTAAAAATTTGGTGGGTTTTTATTTTTTTGGTTTTTGGTTTTAATCAGTACAGTGAAATTTCTATGCAGCTCTGAATACCTTGCCTTGTTACAGTATTTTAATTCCACTTGTGACCATGGGTTTGTAAGGTGACTGGAGTTAGGGATACTATCTTTGACTATGAAAAAAGAGTGGTCTGTTTGTCCTCTGGGCAAAACAAAGTGATTCCTATGTCCGATGAGGGCCACTGACCTGATTCACACTGCACTTCACTACCAAGGGCTTTGGCATAGACCAGCTGGTGTTTTATGTTTTTTCTGTACTCATTCAAAACCAAGAATCAAAGTGCTCTGTGATATCCTTGTGAATTGTCATACAGTAAAACATGTCTCTTTCCATAAGTGTGTTTTGCTTCTTTGGAAGTTTTTTGTTTTTTTTTTTTATGTGAGCATTGAAGTATTTTACCTGGTATACTGAGATACGGTTCTCTGGCTACTAGGAAATAATTCATTTCCTGAACATAAAATGCATTAGAAAAAAAAAAAGAAGAAGAAAATGTTACTATCATCATATAACTAAATAGGTTAGGACTTCAGTGGTTATTGTTAATAATTCTGACTCAAAGCACCTAGTAGGTTAATTCTTGGTAACAGTTCTTATGTGGGAGAATACACTTATCTGCTGCAAAGTTTTGCATGTGTGAACAGCTATTACCAAGGTGGAAAGAAAAGAGAAACTCTGCTTTTATCTGTACTTTTTCTCATCAGTTGAATTCTTTTTAGTGTCCTTGGTACCAACCGTACCATGAATAATGTTTTCATTAAACAATGACATTCCATTTGTTGCATTTTAGTTTTCTTCAGTAAAACTTCTCTGTCCTTATCCCCCCAAAAAATAAATTAAAAAAATTCTCACCATGTATCTAGGACACTCCTGATTTGTCTTTTGAATGAGTCAAAGCTGAGAGAATTATGTAAGAGCAAATGTTAGTGTTACGAGTCACATAATTTGAAGACTGATCAACCCCTCATGATCTAGGATACAGTCAGACCATGAATTCGATTCAGTATTTCCCTTAACACCAAAGGTACGATCTTGCCTTATGTTCTTGCTGTCTTTTAGTCTTGGTAGAAATTTATTAGCTTTTCTTGCCTAAAGCAGAGTGTGGAGGAGGAAGAGATTTGAGTCTGAGAAACATATAAATGCTTCTCTCCACACTATCAAAAGTCAGATGTTAATTCTGCTTTGGAGGAGACTGACGGCACACTGATCTTGAGTTCTCTTCGCAGTGGGTAAACCTCACAAGTGCAACTACTGTGGACGAAGCTACAAGCAGCGCAGTTCATTGGAGGAGCACAAGGAGCGCTGCCACAACTATCTCCAGAATGTCAGCATGGAGGCTGCCGGGCAGGCCATGAGTCACCATGGTGGGTAGAATCGGCATTCACCATTTGCATCCCCCCTCACTGCCTTTGTAGTTCCTTAGGGGTTAAACGGTTCTCTCTCCCTACCCTTGAGCGTGAAGATAAAATCTTACTCTTTTTAAAACAATTTTAGATCACATTAACTTTGCATGGGATTATCTTCTGAAGCACGGGAAGTGAGTTGAGCTTTGGGACCCTTGGCAGACAAGCTGTACTGAGTTTTTGTGAAACTCCCAGATTTATTTCTGATAACATGCATTTGAATTAAGATAATAATGACAGCCGGCTTTGAATACACCAAAGGAAGAGAGTATTTGCTCTCCTCTTTCATTGGCTGCACCAAAGAGTTAAATGGTTCTAGGAAAGTCTGTAGAGTTCCTAAAAGAGCTGGTTGTGTATTTTCATTTCTCTTAGGTAAGTGATCAGTGATAGAATTGATATAATTGGAAATTTCTCTAATCTGTTTTGTGATTTATCTTGGAAATTACTCATTTTGCTTTCTACAAGTGTAGGGGACAATCTAGACTAAAATTAGGCACCACTTCCCTCCACAAAAATCAAAACCCAAGCAAAACATCCTCATCTCTGCAATATACAATAGCAGGTAGGAAGGTAGTTTCTAAGGTTTATCAACTAATAACTCTACATTACTGAAAAATTAATGTTGATAATCAGCCTTACGAAGGAAAGTTATGAATTTTAGTTCTTGAGATTTGGAGCATCTGTCTTGTCCTATTAATTATATTTTTATACTGATTAATTTTATCATTCATATAAGTACATACAAAAATCTTAACTTATTGTTGCATTTATATCTTTTATTTTAAAAAGATTTAGCCGGTATCAGATAATATAACTAGAGAATGCTGTAGTCATTTTCAAAATATAAATATCTATTTAACAACTTATAGACAGCTCAAGGATTATTTGTGGGTTTTGTTTTGTTTTATGTAGTACACATTGTAGAGGTGTGTTTATAGGACAGCAAGTGATTATTTGTTGTTGTTGAGTTGAGAATTTAATTTAAAATATTTATTTTGTTACCCTGAATAATTGAAGCATTTCTTTTTGAGGGTAGTTTATATAATCTAAAGAATTATTTAAATCTATTTGTTATTCTGAATGAGTCCTTTGTTTTTATTTTATCATTATTAACTAACATTTTTGAAAACCTGTGTTTTATGTCGTAGTAAATTTGATATCGCAAGCTTGCATTACCTGGGCTTATGAAGGTAGCATAGGATCCAGAGCAGGGAATGTAAAATGGTGGGTCTAGGAGTCCAACTAACCTGGCCTGGCTGTGTGGTGTCTGTGTCACAGACTCGGTATGAGAACTAAATGTGATTGGATATGCAATAAATACCCAATAAATTAGTTATTTTCACTATTACATTTCAGGGCATTAAATATTAAGAAATGTTAAATGTTCCATGCCCTATAGAGTTATGTTACTTACCAGCATTAACTTAGGCATTTGAGGTTTCATTTGCCGTTTCTGTTTAAATTGTTTTTAGAGGTGGCTTGAGGCAGGGTAACTGGTGGAGGCTTGAAGGCATGCCAAAATTTTCTAAAGACATTTTGTGGTACTACTACTGTTTTTTCCATATAATGTTCTCTCCTTGCCATTTTGACATTTGACTGGATTATTAATTCCTTTTCCACTGAGTTTCATAAACTCAATGGAAAGTGTGTTGCACACACATCTGAATAAGAAAGAGTCTCTTCTAAAAGATTTTATATAAAGTGTATATAAATAGTCAACATTTAACTATGTGTTGGCAAATTAACCAGTTGTAGAATAAGTCCTGACGAAAAATTAAGCAGGTGTATTCTGGGGGGAAAAGACTTCTAAACAACCATAGCATCAACCCTCATTTCCCAGATTGCTTAGCCCTTAATAATCAAAAGCCCTTTATAGGTTGCTCTAAAACTGTAACAGAATGGGGAAAGTGAGGAAGATACTCAGGTACTGGGTAGAGCAGGGGACAAAGCCAAAGACAAGTGTATGGGGAGTGTGAGAGGAGGAGATAGGTTTTGGTATCCTTTATAGACCCAAATATTTGTTCTTCAATATTGGATATAGTTTAACCACATAAGTTTATATTAACATCATTTCATGCTGTACTTCTTGTGGGGATGTAATAATAATTTGAGAGTATCCATAATCTCCTTTTTCTTCTGTTAACATTCTTAATGCAGAATTGGATATATGAGGTAAGAATGGATAAATGCCATAAGAGGAAAAACATACTGGCAAAATGCTCCTAGAGTTCATCATTAACCTTGTCTCACCTACATAGCTTGGCATGTGTCTCCTTTTAAAGACAGCCACAGTGAAAATAATATTTATATCCTTCCCTCTCTTACTATCCTGCTATATCTTGTCTTGTCTTTTTTTTCTTTTCTTTTAGTGGTAGAGGTGGGGGTTGCCATCATTGTGGTTGCCATTAGCCCTTTGAAATTATTCTTTTTTTTGTTTTGTTTTGTTCCTATCTGACATAGTTATGTCTCCTAGCCTCTCTTTCCTAAAACATGTTCTTCCCCATGTTGACTCTTCTAGGGAGGGGAATGTCTGAGGTCAAAGAGGCATTCTTTCACTTCATTCAGGAAACATTTATTGAGGGCTTGCTATGTGCTAATTTCCCACACAACATTCTGGGAATATAAAGATAAATGGACACAATTTCTTTCTTACATTTATAGTATGGTAGGAAATAGGTACTTTAAAGAAAGATGAATAAAATGAAGTAAATGCTCTAATAAAGACGTATGCACACTTCTCCAGGAGCGAAAATGCAGAGCTGACCTAACTCTGTCTCCAGAAATCAAGAAAACCTTCTTACATCCAGTGCTTGATTCATACATGAGGTTGAGAAAAATCGTACAAATTAGATTCACAGAGAATGTATGTTCCAGGCAGAGCAGGTGCCACAGGCTAACACTTGGAGGTATAAAATAGCATTAGCAGGTTCCTGGACATTGAACATAGTTGGAGTTAAAGAAGTGGTAGAAAATGAGACTGACATAATTGGTTGTAATGCAAAAATGGAGCCTTTTATTGCTAATCCAATGTTTGAATTCCACTGGGGTAATCCGATTTGTCTTGTAAAGAAAAATGTCACCAATGAAGAACATGGGAGAGATGCCTGACTGAGGTGGGAGGAGAGACTGGAAGTGAGAATGCCAAGGAAAAGATAAGAAGGCAGTAACAGGAGAGGAGGACGGGATGAAGCACTTAAGACATATTTTAGGAGGTAGACTAAAAAGATTTTGAGTTTGAGGGAAAAGGAGAAAATTCATGACTTGTAGTTTTGGAAGTAAAAATAATAATGGATTTTATGGCAGATTATCTTATTTGAAAATTATCTTTATGCTCATTTTTCAAGTCTGTTTAGCTTGAAGAAAAAACTTTAAATGCTAAAGTATGTAATTAGCTTTTTCCCCCTTGCCGGAAGACAAAAATGAAAGCATGAGCCAAAAGATAGCTAGCTTTAAAACAAGAACATATATTCTTAAGTGTATGCTTTGAATTTTTTGAGAAAGGGAAGTTCTTTATTGCAAGTTGGGGAACAGAATTAAGAATCTGTAAATTCTAGTAAACTTCTTCAACTTGTTTCCATTGGGTAACATTATTTCCTTCATGAAGTATTCAGTAAAAATACACTGAATATTATATTTGTTTCACATCATAAAAGGTATGAGAGACACAAATAAAATGCAATCCCTACCCTAAGGTTACTTAACTACTGGAAGATATAGACCAGTAAACCAACAGAACACTGTCTGACATGCTTTATAGGGGCATAGAGGATAGATGTCCAAATCAGATTCTGGGTGTCCAAGAGAAATTTCTGGGAAAGTTACATTTGAGTGGAGTTTTGAAAGGCAAGATGGCCAGCTAAATAAATGGAAGAGTCTTTTATGCAGAGAGAACAGCATGTATGAAGATATAGAAGCCTAAAGAGCATGGTGAGTTAAGGACCTACAAATAACTGGTATAATTAGAGCACAGTTTGTAAGGGCAAAAGAAATTAGAAGGTAATAAGGTCAGAGAAATAGTCTGTGAACAGAGTATCAAGGGCCATTTGTGCTAAGCAAAGAATTTTGTACTTTATCCTAAAAAATAATTGTGGATTAACATTTAATTGCTAGGCATATAGGACATCAGTCAGAAGAGTCAAGACAGAAGCAAGTAGACCATTGCAACAATCTGGTCAAGTTGGGTTTAGTAGTCTGGAATATACAGTTAAAAACTGAGAGCAACTGCAGATGTAGAACCTAAAATACATAGTACCTCCATGTGTGTATATGAGGAGGAAGTGGTAGAGAGAAGGGAAAAGAGACTGGGTGAAATGAAGAAACCTAGCATTTGCCACAGGTATTTAGCATGGATGACCAGGTAGATAGTGGTGCCATTCAAGAATATGGTAATTAGGAAAATATGATAAAGTTTGGGGTGGGAAATGGAGATTTCAGGTTTTGAAGGCATTATCTTTTAGGCACCGGTGAGAGACTGAACCACCAAGTGAAACTGAGAAGAAGTTGAATATATAGATCTCAAGTTTTCAAGAGAGGTCTGGGCAGAAAGTTCATATTTGGGAGCCATCATTATATAGGCAGTAGCCTGAAGTAATATGTTTTCTAAAGTTATATGGGTAACTATAGAGTGAGACATCTAGATGGCCAACAACATACCAGGAAGAAAAAGAGGAAAAAAAAAAAAAGAGCCATGAAGATGAGTAAGAGCAGAGAATGGGAGAATGGGAAGAGTGATTTCACAGAAGCCAAAGCAAGCAAGTATTGGCACCATCGGATGTTGCCAAGAAAATAAGAGAATTGATTTTTTTTTTTTATATTTGGCAACCTGGAGAAAATGTATGACAGGGTAGAAGACATCCATTATTTTTGCCTGTCCTACATACCCTCCTTCTTCTGATAACAAAATTTCCATTTTCCTTTAGAGAACTGTTTCCCATTGCATGAAGCCATGTCAGTCCTGACAGTCAGGACTGTCAGCCTATGTTGCCTGCCCTCTCTTGGACAGAGGGTGGACATGTGACCTAATCCAGGTCACTCAGACTCTGTCTTCTTGGATTTTGAATTTTGAGTGGACTGTTTGGTAAAATAGCTATGTTGGGAACACTCTTAGATGCTTCTGTCTTCAAGATTTATCAGTGTGATGAGATAATGAAATAGTACAAGTATAAATATTTTTATCTTGGTTATAACATCAAAAATAAGGTCAAGGAAGATATTTGGTTATGAAGTTTGCTCTAACAAGTAAGATTAGTTTATTGGTGTTTTCTTAGCCTAGGTAAATCTCTATGTGATTGTTGCATTATTGAAGTAACTTAACTTGTTTTGTGTTTCAAGCCCATCACTCTACCCAGATCCTTGAAAGCAAAAAAAAAAAAAAAAAAAAAATCAGATTAGTTACATAATTGAGAAAATGTATCAGCTCTTTTCCCAATGGCAGACCTTAAAAATATGTCAGACTTGTTTATGAAAAGTCAACACTCAAATTATGTCTACAAAAGAATAGTGTAGCATAATGGTGAAGGGCCCAGACTCTAGAGACAGACCACCTAGATTCAACTCATATATTCCCTACTAACTAGGGACGCACGATATACATTTGTTGCACCATCAGTAAAATGGAGATGGTACTTATCTCGAGGGGGTCATTGAAAAGATTAAAGGAATTATTAAATCCAGTCTTAGAATAGTACTTAGCACATAGTATATATCAATTATTGTTATTATTGCTGATATGGTAGAAACAGCATCAATATTTGATATGTGAAGGGCTGATGTAAAATAGAAGTAAGATGAGAGCTCTGACAAAGTCATTGTTTTCAGTTCACATGAGCTTCATTGAACTTGGGACAAATCATCTGAATTGAGGTGGATGTGGTGTGGGACAGTTCGCACACCCAGGTTTCGTTTTGAGTGTTAAATGTGTGCAAATATGAAAATTCAAGGTTAGACTTAGAGCAAAACTGCCAAGTTTTAGACTACTCATTTCAAAACTAATTAATGTATTCAATTTGGGGGCAAACCCTGTTAACCAGTTTTGCTGTTTTTTTAGCAAAATTTACAACAACAAACCTTTTTTTCTTCCCTTCTTTCATTTTGGATCCTGGTTTGTGACATATTTTCATCTTCAGTCCATACATAGCCTGTTTTTTAGCTTTATAGTTACGTTTAATAATGTAGTAAGTGCCTATAAATCCACCACCCAAAACAAAAGTTAAGATTTTGACAATAATCTGTATCTAATTAATGTCCTAACCACATCCATTCTCCACTGCCCTTCCGTCCTCCTGACCACCCTTGTTTGAATTTTTTGGTCAGCCTTTCTTTGCTTTTCTTTTTAAGTACATGTTTTTACTTTAGTTGTTGCTGAAAGAGAACATAATGTTTTATGTAACATCTTGGGTTATATATTTTTCCACTTGATAATATCATGGATTATATCAGTATAGAAAATGACCTGAGTGTTTCCTTGTTTCTGAAACTCCTAACTTCCTTCCAAATTAAAATCCAGTGATTATGGCATCTCTCGTCAATAGTAGCCATATCTTATAGACATTGAAGAGTAAATTTTTCTGGCCCATCCACTGGACTATACAAGACGAGGTTAACCCAAAACTTAGATTGAATATCAATTTCTTTAAACATGTCCAAATTAGGAAAACATTTTTCTGTTGCCATTTTTCATTTCTTCAAAATCAGCAACCTGTATTGGTTATTAAGTAGGTCACCTGAATTGTGCACTGGATTTTCTTAACTTTCATCTCCTGCTTTCTCATTTTATTTTAGTGTCTGCCCTTATAAATGAGAATGTATTGTGTTTCACACAGTGGAACTGTCCTTTACAAATGAAAGGAGCAGAATAAATCATTTTACAGTATATGTGGAACAAGTAAAGATAGCCTAAGATATGCAACCTTTACATTCCCAAACAGTACTGGCACAGGTACAATTTAGAGAAAGCAGTGATAATCAGGAATAAGTTATGGTCTTTCCTGTGATCATTGGCTTCAGTTTTTGATCTCATCTGCCTCAGATGTTACTGTATCCGTAAACATCCTTGGACATTATTTTTACTCAAAAACAATTTGATAAGTTCTTTGTACTGTGAACGTCCATATCTAATGTATCTCTGAGCTAATCTGTTAGCCCACAGCAATTTAGACAAATGGGATGAAGAGGGAGCAGCTTTGGAGAGTTTATGTCAAGTGAATTAGAGCAGTTTAGTGAGCAAATATGCCAGTTTGGAAATGGAATTTTTTATCCTGCTGAAGAGCTCTTTTTAAAATAAATTGCAATCATAAAGCGGCCACAGTTTATTATGTGTAGACATGTTCAGAATTGGAACTCCTTCATGAAGGCTGCTTTGTGCAGGTATTTATCTACTGCCAATAGGGCTAACAGCTCACTCAGCTCATCAGTAGAAAATCTGCTACAGGAAAATACACGGGTGAAAAAAAACTGGTTAAATATCGTGCTGTTATTCCGTGTGTCTGTTTAAGCTTTCCTGCAAAACAAGTTGACTTAAATTGTTTTAGAAAAAGTCCAAAAACCTTGAAAATAGTGCAGTCTAAAAGTGGTATTGATTTTAATCAATGTTAAAAACACTTTCAGAGGAGTAAGATGAGAAACAAGATCAACATGTTTGCCACCAATAGTGACCAACAGTTTATGTCATTGATCTGAGAGTGACTCGGATAAAAACAAATCGTGTGTGTGTGTGTGTGTGTGTGTGTGTGTGTAAAATTAGAGAGTGTACTTTAACACTAAAGATTATTCTTTCTACTTTTATTCAAGCATACTAGCTTATGTTTAACACATACCAAGGTGGCACATCCAGCTTTATATCTTTTAAATGTTGAAGAAATTATCAGATTGCATTTTTTGTATGGTTTTGCATAGTACCTCCTATGGAAGATTGTAAGGAACAAGAGCCTATCATGGACAACAATATTTCTCTGGTGCCTTTTGAGAGACCTGCTGTCATAGAGAAGCTCACAGGGAATATGGGAAAACGTAAAAGCTCCACTCCACAAAAGTTTGTGGGTAAGCATTACAAATAATTTTACTTCTTAAAAGGTGGTTTTAACGAGCAGAAGTAGGTTCCATGTATTAGAAACATAGATGGTATATTTCAGTTCAAGAGATAAATACCCATCTCTTTTGTCCATTATTCATTCCTACTTTATGCTGTTCCATGGGTACCACACTTACACACACACACACCCTTGGGTGTATGGGCCTAGGAAATAAAAAAAGACTGATAAAATTTGCTATCTCAAAATGAAATTATATAGAAAGTATAATAGTATATAAAATAAAATGTTCATTTATGTACAAAATAAAAATACTTAAGGAAAATGGTGTCATCTATAAGCTAGTTTTGTAATCTGTTTTCCAGTTTCCATTAGTGCCACATCTTTAAACTCTTTTCTTTACATGGTATTAATGCTTTTGCTATTTGATCTGGAATTAAGAGAAATCTTCCCCCCCAAATTCTTCATTAGAAGAATAATGCAGCAACCTACATTCAAGAGCCTTCATATTTGGATCTATCTTTCATATGTGGATCTTTGTTTTCATCTGCCCTATGGTTTAAAACAAAAAGATTAAATATGATGTATTTAGACTTTTCTTTTTCATTTCCAAGCCCTTAGATATTCTTTAATACACTCAGAGTTGGCATCATTCTGTACACTGTAAGTCATAAAGTGTCTCTAAGGATGCAAAAAGCATCCAAGTTTTTTAAGAATGTCTAAAAATAGTGATTCTGTATAAGGAATTGCCATTAATTATATATGTAATATATCTATTCTTACAGACTTTATATAGGGTAAAAATTAGAAAAGAAAGATTTTCAAATAAATTCTCACATTCTAGTGTCAAAGAGTATTGCAGAACATCCTGCTATGTGTTGAGTGGTGAATGGGAGAATATATTCTCTTTGGTTATTTCAGGGAGGGAAGGCTAATAAAGTTCTTTTACTCCAGTAATCACTTAGAGAAGATTTCCTTCCAATCTAAAATTGAAGAACTAATGACCAAAATATTTTAAGACAAGCTGGAGAGAGTTATTGACAGAGCTCATTGGAAAAAAGGCTAGAGAACAGCCCTAAGGGATCACAGTTGATCCTAGGTCAACTTAAAGCCCCTGCAAGAATACTCAAAGGCCTGCCTTGGGCCCTAAGTAACTTTTATTTCTGCTTTCTCTCTTCCTTTTTATAAATAACTATTTTTTAAATGCCATCTCATCTATTTTTTAAATTGATCAATTTAATTGATGTCCATTAAAATGCCTGTATCCCAACTAGACACTAGTATGTTGGGAAAATGTCTTTATGTCTTCTGAATGTATTTAGTTCTGTTCTTTGAAATATTTTTGTTTCCTATGACTTAGAGATACTAGTTTCAATTTGATTTAGAGGGACAGATTTTTTTAGATTACATTTTGATTTTTAAAAATTTCTAAAAAAATAACAGATTTTTATTAGGAATTTAATGGTATTTTTTATTTGAATTATCCTTTGAAGTAAAATATAAAAAATAATCACACACTATCTGATTTTTTTTATAAATTCCTTTTTACCGTGTTCCTCAGTTAAATACTGTTCTTTGACCTTATCAAGCCTTCCAGACCAACGATCCCCGAACTCTCTGCATATCTTTTTGTGTCCTCCTTTCTTTTTCTTATCCAGCTTAGGTTCCATGGTTAATCACTTTTACCACTCTCTTGACAATGTTCTTGACTGTCTTACTTTGTTGCCTTTCTATCACCTCCTCCTGGTGAAACTCCACTCTCTAGTGAAAAGAGGAGCATCTTTCTCATATCGACAGGACTGATAGTACTTGTGGAGAAAACCCCACAGCCTTACAAATTGGTGTCACTATAAATCAATGAATAAGTGATCTCCAGTATCAGTTGTTCCATCCATATATGTAGCTTTAATTTTAATCCATTCTTCGACAGTCCTCTCTCCTGCTCAGCCCTGTAGCCATTTCAACATTTCTTCATTCTCCACAAACATTTTATCTCACTCCTTGATGGTATATCTCAGCTTACAGGAATAAAATCAGTCAAAATAGTTTCAATATAATATCACTAATCTTATAAAGATTATCTGTATTTATATGAATACTTTCTTTTTTTCCTCTGTTTGAATGAAAGAAGTATCCCTCTTTCTAATTAATGTTAATTCCTCTTCTTGTGCTCTGGAATTCTCCTTTCCCAGTCCCCCAAATATCTTACATTGTTATTCCTTTTTCTCACTTATATTTTCAACCTCTCCCCTCTCTTGGCATTTTCCTTTTTGTATGTAATACGATAAATTCTCATCATTAAAAAAAAAACAAACTTCCCTTAAACCCAAGTCTCCTTCTAGCTACTACCTACTTTTTCCTTCTCTTCAAAAATGGAGTTGTTGAAAGTGTTCTCTATGCTTGCTTTCCATAATTTCTTTCTTTCTACTCATTCCCCAGTTTCTGCCACTTGGCATTCTTCCTCATTGAGGTCACCACCAGCTTCCATAGTGCCAGGTGCAGTGGACCCATTTTAGACTATCTTACACAACTTTTTTTTTTTTTTAAGATTTTATTTATTTATTTGACAGAGAGACACAGCAAGAGAGGGAACACAAGCAGGGAGAGTGGGAGAGGGAGAAGCAGGCTTCCCACGGAGCAGAGAGCCCGTTGCGGGGCTCGATCCCAGGACCCTGGGATCATGATCTGAGCCGAAGGCAGATGCTCAACGACTGAGCCACCCAGGTGCCCCTATCTTACACAACTTCTAGAGAGCATTTGCCACTCTTGAATAAATAATTCCTTTTGAAATACTTCTTTCCTTGGTGTCCATGACATTGATCTCTCTTGCATTTCTTCCAGCTTCTTTGCTCCCTCTCAATCTTCATTATGAATTTACCCTTAACAGCTATGCAAATGGAGCAAAGGTACTAATGGAGGCCTCCATTCGTGTGCCTAAATATTTTAATATTTTAAATCAAGCTGAAAAACTATTGTGTTCTACCTTCCTGACTTGGAAGATTGAGTTCAAATAAATATAGAATCCTCAGATTCCTTAGAGTTCCACACCAGACCTTGACAGCATGAGCAGAACCACTGCCTGACCTGCAGCCAGACCTCTCTTAGACCTACCTCTGGTTCTGTCCAGTACCAAAAGGGGCCTCATGCCCACGTATGTAGACGCTCCAGCCTACTCATTCTAGACCCCACACGTAGCACACAAAGAGTAGTGTGTTGGCCACTCCTCAGGCCTAAGTGTGTGAATACCAGCAGTACAAATTGGTACTCAGGAGGATAGACCCTTTGATGAGGACTGTGCTAACCCTTGATGCAAGCTCAGTGCCATTTGGGCAAGGAATTCTGGGGTCCTGGGTATCCAGGGTATGGTCTAGGGAGTAATCTCCAGATAGGCACATTCCCTTGGCTATATACATTCCTCATTCCATGAGGAGCAAAAAACTCTGTAAACATGGGGCCCAGTGCAAGAATCCAACTTGCCTTGATCTATGGGCAGGCATTAAAAATCTTGGTGTTCTTCCAGGTTCTATTTTTGACCTTCTCTTCTTCACACTTTACCTATGCGTGGGTTATATCTTCTATTCTTGTGGCTTCAGAAATCACTTTCTATCAACTGATGACTTAGATATCTACATCTCAAGTAGAGGTCTCTCTCCAAAATTTGAGACTATATATTGGTAGTTACTGGACCATGACTATTACTCAGCCTTTCCCAACATGAACTCATCATCTTTTCTATCTCATTGCCATCCACTAAGTTTCCTAGGCCAGAAACTTGGGCTCCATGTTTAATTTCTTTCTCTTACTCATGTTCTATGTCACCATGTCTATAATCACCAAGCCCTAGAAACTATATTTTCTAAATTTCTCTCCATCCCATCCAATTTTCTCCATTTCCACTGCCACTGTACTAATTCAGGCCACCATGATCTTTATGGCAATAACTTCCTCAACCATATCAATAAATACCTAATCAAGTCACTTCCCTGTTTAATCCTTTTAATCCTTATGGCCCGTGGGATAAAATTCCAATTCCTTAGCTGTTGAATGAGCCCTTTTATTATCTTTTCCATCTTTCTCATCTATTCCCACTCTCAGCTATATAGTGAAACGTAAGTAATCCCTTGAACAAGTCATGCCGTCTTCCTCCGAGCCTTCCAGGCTCCACCCCCACATTCCTTTACTTAGCTAGTATTTGTCATCACATATCCCTGATGCCATTTTCTTCAAGAAGTCTTCTTTTACTCCCCTAATTATATATTCCTTTTATTTGACCTCATAGCATATATCACACTGTATTAATAATGATCCCTAAATTGCTTTTGGGGATTTGTTTGTCTAGCTCAACTTTTAAACTCTTAATATTGTGATAAATTGAATGCCATGAGATAAGGTCTCATCATTTTTTTCTTCATTACTCTGATCATTACCCTGATCTCACTTTGGGGACCTCTCTTCAAATCTGAAATTAATACTAGCTATCCAAAAGTGCTTTTCCAGAATGCAGTTCTGTGGATCAACATTTTTTCATCAACATTACAAATTAGGCATCCATCTATAACAACATACTAAACATTTATAAGAAGTCCACATATATTTTTAAGAAGTCTTTATCTGTGAGATTTACCTATCAAAGTAACCAGGCAATTAGTAGGAGACCGCATTTAGTGACAGAATTTTAAAAAGATAAAATATGCTGTCCAAAGCTGGCAATATTTAAAGGAGAAAAGTTAAAATTACTTCTCCTACTTTATGCACAGAACTCTTTCATGGCTAATCTTGAAGTAAAATATAAATTTGTTGAAGTAAATATTAAAGGGAAAACTACAAAAATCCTTCAATCAAGATAAAGTATAGAAAATTAACAATGGATGTACATACCAGCACCATTGCCCATATGTCTGAATAAGGAAGGGGTGGTGTAAAAATGATTAATTCTCCATTTCAAGAAGCAAAACAACAAAACATAGTATTTTCCAAGTTTATAAATAAACTACTTTTGGAAATGACTCCTATATTTAAACAGTCCTAAATTTCATTCAGTTTATCAAACAATACAACCTTTTTTTTTTTTTTTTTTTTACAGAGAGAGAGAACGCAAACACAAGCGGTGGGGAGGGGGCCAAGGGAGAGGGAGAGAGAGAATCTTAAGCAGGCTCCATGCCCAGCATAGAGCCCGACCTGGGACTCCATCTCATGACCCTGAGATCAGGACTTGAGCCGAAATCAAGAGTCAGACTCTCAACCGACTGAGCCACCCAGACACCCCCAAACATTACATCTTTTAATGGTATTTTAATGGTGATTTTTTTTAATTCTCCAGGGTGACATATACAGGCTTTATAATTTTTTTTCTAATATAGCCATTAAATCCACCAAATTAACCCTATATAACAGTGAGGTGACAGAGGTTATAAGCAGATCACTCTCACTTTTGTGATCTTTGTGGCTTGGTCACTGATGTCTAAAATATGCAAAATAGGCATAGTTTCTGACTTATTTTCACCTGGTATTTCTTCTTTTGCCTATAGTCGCTGAGCTGTAGATAAGTGGAAATTTTAATTGAGAATGAAAATAATACAGTCAATCATACCTTTCAGCCTAGATGCATTTTCATGATGGCATTAAAACAAGTGCAAATGGCTTGTGAAATTCTTATTACTAATCCTCTTTGCAGGTTGAGAGTATTTGTGAGTCTCAGCAGAATTAAAGAGCCCAAATGCTTGATCTAAAAAATAAGATTATCATATTATAGAAAATGGAGACGATTAACTTTGTACATTTATATTTTAATCCAATCACTAATTTTGTTGTATTTTGTTTTACTTTTCTCGCCGTCCTCCTTTCAGGGGAAAAGCTCATGCGATTCAGCTACCCAGACATTCACTTTGATATGAACTTAACATATGAGAAGGAGGCTGAGCTAATGCAGTCTCATATGATGGACCAAGCCATCAACAATGCAATCACCTACCTTGGAGCTGAGGCCCTTCACCCACTGATGCAGCACCCGCCAAGCACAATCGCTGAGGTGGCCCCAGTTATAAGCTCAGCTTATTCTCAGGTCTATCATCCAAACAGGATAGAAAGACCCATTAGCAGGGAAACCTCCGATAGTCATGAAAACAACATGGATGGTCCTCTCTCTCTCATCAGACCAAAGAGTCGACCCCAGGAAAGAGAGGCCTCACCCAGCAATAGCTGCCTAGATTCTACTGACTCAGAAAGCAGCCATGATGACCACCAGTCCTACCAAGGAAACCCTGCCTTAAATCCCAAGAGGAAACAAAGCCCAGCTTACATGAAGGAGGATGTCAAGGCTTTGGATACCACCAAGGCTCCTAAGGGCTCTCTGAAGGACATCTACAAGGTCTTCAATGGAGAAGGAGAACAGATTAGGGCCTTCAAATGTGAGCACTGCCGAGTCCTTTTCCTAGACCATGTCATGTACACCATTCACATGGGTTGCCATGGCTACCGGGACCCACTGGAATGCAACATCTGTGGCTACAGAAGCCAGGACCGTTACGAGTTTTCATCACACATTGTTCGAGGGGAGCACACATTCCACTAGGCCTTTTCATTCCAAAGGGGACCCCTATGAAGTAACGAACTGCACATGAAGAAATACTGCACTTACAATCCCACCTTCCCTCAGATGTTGACATACCTTTTTTTGTTGTTTAATATTATTACTGTCATTAATTCTTATTTCGTGGACGCAGTGTCATTTGCCTGCCTAATTACAATACGGAAGAAACAGAAGAGAGAAGGGACAAGGGATATTGTTTCTTGATAACTTGGCTTGTTTATTTTGTGGGAATTTAAGAGCAGTTCCATTTCTGCCACGCATAAATATAAGGTATATCATGCTTTGAAAAAAAATCACTTGATTCATATAGATTCACCTGAGAGATTCTAATTTGCCACTGATGTTCAGGATTATGATTGAAGGCAGGAAAGTTTAGAGTTTTCTGGGTAGAACTTTCTCAGTTTAAAGTGGTATAAGTAATTTTACTCTTCAAGGAAGAATTTTGTTTCAAAATATAAACTGTTTTTTTTCCCCCTCTAGAGATCATGGTACACAAACACATTGTTATTTTCAGAGATAAACTCCTTGGATGAGTTGTTGTGGATTCTATGTTTACTTCCCCAATGGAATTTATAATACGGTATGTTATACACTGTACCATATAGCAAAACTTTTGAACTACAGGTAGTTAAGGATACCTACAATACATCTGAGGTCCTATGATCTTATTTTTCTAAACTTAAGCACTGTTTTCCATAGTTTTGATGACTGGCATTTTATAGACACCCTGGCAGCCTTACTTTTAACACCTTTAATGAATAGTATTTTTATCTAGTTTTCAGAATAACATATGGTCTAAGAGTGGCTAAAAGGCAGTTAGTAGTTTCCAGAAAGGACCTCTACTTTTCATAAATTTGGGAAGTTTTCTTTTAAAGTTATAATGTGATGGCAGCACAGTATGCGTATTTGTTTCTAAAAGTATGCTTACGATTGTCACTTTATCAGCATTTAATCAGTGTTAACCAGTCAGCAGAAAAATATAATTAGGCTAACAGTGGGGTTGGGGGGGGACCCACTCAGCAATCCCTTTTCTAGTATGTCTCTTTTCACTGGTTTTTTTCAAGCTGTGACCACCCAGTGTTCTATCTATAGTCCATTATCTTTTACTATTTGAGTGGGAGATCATAAAAATCTTGCTATAGGTTTTTGCTTTCCAAATCTCAAAGCAATTACTAATTCCACCTGAATGTGGTAACTTGAACCCCATAAGGTTATGGAACTAGGGCTATTTATTCTAGTATTCCTTCAGTAATAATAGTTACCACTTTTGGTGCACGGAAAAGGGAACTTCTTTGTAACTTGTACATTAGACTACAGATAAACAAAAAACAAAGCTTATTTTTACCCTTCTTGGAGTCTAGAATGTAACCTAACCTCCAAGTGAAAGTCACCATGTCCTGCACATTTTTCTGTCTTGAAAACATTCAACTATTTATAAGTCCTTGTCAGAAATGAATCTCAATCCTTTAGTAAAAATTTTCTCTTCTTTTAATCCTTGCATATGTTGCCATTTTTCATGTGCAAATTTTTTATTTCGTTTATAAGGGTGCTATTTTTTCTCTGCAGTCCAACAGCATTAAAGGGGAACCAGATGAGATCAAGTCATTTGGGGGGGCGGGGAGACACACTTGGATGCGGAACATGCTGCTTGTGTTGAGGGAGGACAGTCCTGTCCGTGACTGGAATATCTAATAGCCATTTTTGAATACTGGTTCAGTTAAGCAGTAACTGATAACTGCTCTAAAAAAATATCATTAAATAGGATGCTGAAACTATGTTTCTTAATACAGATGCTGTGAGAACTAGCAAGATTAGAGACGTATGGACAGAGAAGCAAACCTGGCCCCAATACTGCTCTTTACTCATTTTCTTATTTATCATCTGCTGATTTAAGTGACTTCTAAGCACTAACACAGGTTAGAGCTAGGCAAAAAAGATTATAACTCAGCTCTCCTTTACTGGCCCCTCTTGTAATTATTTTTGGAGAAATGTCCAAACTGTTCCTTTAAATCAAAGAGAATGTACCAAAACAGAGACATGAAATATTTTAAATAGAATGTCAACTGTCTTTCTCCGCCCCCCCGGCCCCTCCGCTGCATGCTTTGGTACATTGTGAACATACAATATGTCCAAAAGTAAAGCATGTTTTTGAGACTCCCTTACTGCCCCTACCCTAACCACTCAAGAAAATTGGAATTTCATATATTTTTTTTTTCCTTTTTGGAGGAAGGTAAATAAAAGTTACTGATTTTGTGTCTTACTGCAATTTAAGGAAGCATTTGGATGGCAGATAATATGTTCATCACTTTGTGTGTGGATCTCTGCTGGCATCACCTAGGAATTTTTTTCAGTGTATGAACAATCATGTACCTAACTGCCCTGGGATGAAGCTGAATTTTAGGTGGACCTAAAGAGTTGTATAGTACCCCCCTGAAGACAGTACTAATGTATACTCTGTTTCTCATTTCATCTCTTTGGAAATCTCTTTTATGGAAGGGACTGAATATTTGTGAGAGTGTATTTGCTACAAGTGTATACTTGTATTTTCTTAGTTTCACTATATGAGGAACAGAAAGAGGTAAAGATGTCTCAGGGTGTGGCAGGGACAAATGAGGACGAGGTCAATTCAAATGTGCAGGTTAGAAAGAATTTTTGTGGGCACAGTGCTTTCTGGGAAACTCTGAATGGCTATATTTGCATGCCTCCTTCACAAAAGGAAATATGCAAGTTGTTAGGGCCTAAAAATAAATATGAGAGTCAGACACCAAATAAATCAAGTTTTACATAACATTATATGCCCAGTTTATTTAGGTGAGATTTCACATTACAGAGTACTTGAGGGGCATGAAAATGGGTTAGCCTCTCTTTTCTAGTTTGGCAAAAATTCAGAAATTCATCACATTGCTTTGCCCTAATTTTGCCCAGAAATTTATCTCCAGCTCCTGTTGGAGATGTGTGCTGCCTCTCCCTAATAGTGGTCAATCACTTTTAAAAAGCCATTCTAATATGGCTTTTTAGAACAGTGAAAATGACCAATAAGCAGATTGGAAGAAATTTCAAGTTGTTAAAACATTCCGTTGAGAATTTTCTGGTGGGACAAAATGAGAAAATGAGAGACCGGGATTTAGATTTGGCTACAAAGTAGGGAATGTCTTTCCTAGAAACGTACAAGCAATTGTAGGTGTGCAACAGTGTATGTCTGTACACACGTACACACTCTTAAAGAAAAGTCATGACAAGGAGCAATTAGTGACCACATGTATTGCAATAGCACATAAAGAGTTAAAATTATAATTAACGCCTGAGCAATTTAGGAAATTTACCTGATTGTATTAACAAATATTAAAGAAGTTATTAGTGTGTCTTTAGGACTAGTTCAACTATTAAACCTTGGGTCTTTACAATCTATTTCCAGAAAAAATCAAAACAAACAAAAAGATCTTTAAGCTGTTTTGGTATAACTTCCAAAGTGAAAGAAACACAAATAACTTTTAAATAGGAAGATACAGAAAAGAAAAATGATTACCTTTTACTTGTTGGCAAATGGAGAAAGACTGGAATATTTTAGTGAGCTTGATGTTGTTTTTATTTAGTTATTGTGTATTGGTTCTACACCTCACAAAACTATGAAGTCTTTATATGTTATAAAAGTTTGACAAAATATACATTAGTGAAGGCATCTAGATGAAAATCATGTTTTATTCTCCAAATGTTATTTCATCCTGTCTCCAAAATGATTCCGTAAAGTAGAAAAAGAACAGAAAAGACTGCAAAAATATAAACAAAAATCTGCATGCCCCTAGTTTCAAGACAGAATTTAGATTATAAGAGGTACTGGCTACATTATTGTTTTTTTACTTTGAAATGTTCATTTTACAAAAAGGGATATGTTACATATGTGGTCATCTTTAGTTACATTTTATATATTGTTTTAGTAAGTACTATATGCAATTATCAAAAAAAAAAAAATCCCCAAACGCAAAAGAAAGAGTAGGGGTGAAATTGAAGTTTGTATATATGAGAGTTATCTTAGAAATGTTTTTAAACCTCCAGTTTCTGCAAAATAATTAAAATATACAGTAACTGGTATCTTAAGATCCTGAATTTAACGTATTAAATACTTATAAAATTTCTTTATATTGGTGCCTTTTTAAAATGCATTGAGAGAGTGTTGGTTAGCTACTGTAGCTCTACAAACACTTTTATTATGTATTTTTAAAAACCACTTAAATTTGAGTACTATATAATACATCTTCGTGTTCTTAGGGCAAAATTGTTAGAGGAATTTCCAATACAGAGAATTTCAGCTCATCTGTTTTAAAGTAAAAGGAAACTTTGAAACCAGTTTTTAATCTTATTAGTTTGATAGTATTTCTGAATACCATTACAAGATCACGTAGGTAAAATATGGCATAGAGGGAAATTTCAGCTGTGAATTGCATTATGGTATGTGTTTTTGTTTTGTTTTTAAGGAAGAATAAGTTCTAGTATCACACAAGGCTTTATTAGTGGAATTTTTGGTCAATAAAATACAGTATTGTTTTGGAATTTACAGACTAGTGTTGTACTAGTCTGAGAACCACTGTCTCCTAATCTGTTAATGTTTTATGGAATAATGTAAAGAAGCAGGTAATTAATTCTCCTTGAACAAAACAAAACTGAACAGTCATATCACATTGCTATTCTCCAAAGCATAATCTCAAATGGTTTCCTACCATGATTGTGTATTACTTGCAATAGATGTGTTAGGATATGACAGCTTTTAAAAAACAAAAACAAAAACAAAAAAAACAAGCTGCTTATTATACAAAGCAAATGTCATATGACCAAGAAGCTGTGATATGCTAGTGTTTCTTTTTATCATAGTATATTACTAGGCCAAATAATGACACCTTGAATATTTTTACATTTATTGCAGAAACCTAAAATTTTGGGATTTCCGTAAGGTTTTTATGTAACATTATATTTGTAGCTTTTTAGTTTTCTCTTGCTGTACTGTAAGTCTATGGATATTTTTCACATGCACTCTTAGAAATAAGTTCCTAATTCTGTTTATGGGGTTTTCCTCCCATAACATTGCATTTGTATATTTTCTGTATAAATTTGTTGTGAATTAACCTTTACCCCATACAGAGAGTGGTACGTGAATGACTAGTTTTCTAAGATGTCCTTTTTATTGTGAATAAAATATAAAATTTAGAGGCCCTCTGCTAAGCCACATAAAATACAACATATAACTTCATAAAGGTACAGATAAGCCAGTTTGCAGTTAATTGGGCCCTTCAAATTACCTCAAGTGACACACAGTAAGAAAAGCTTCTCAAACGGGTGCAGGTCACTGAATCCCCTACTATGCACTTATCAGGATTCTACTTAATTTACTGGAAATGGATTTTTAAAAAATGAATACACTGTAACAAGGGAAGGACTCTGGGTTTGGGTTCTTGTTGTTTTATTATTTTGTGTATGTTTTTTTAAGTAGTTCAGTTTCTGAAACTGTGATAAAACATTTTGACTGTCAAGCACGCTCAGATTTTGAACATAAATCACTTCCCCTTCTGTGTAACGAAGTTCTTTGTTAGCTCTTAAGTTTTGTCTCTTCCCCCATCCCCTTTGCTCCCCTGTCTGTGTCATCCCTGGCCTCTGGACAGCTCTGCCTCTCCTTCCCCCACTAGTGTGACGATTAGGTCAACTCTTCCGATTCATCAGTCTCTTAAGTCTTAACATTTTTTGTGTGATTTTTGTTGGCTGTATAATTTACTGACATATTTTTATACTCAAGTGTAGTTTTATATTAAAAAGAGAAGTAGTTGGATTAAACATAGTAAGGTATATAACCCTTGTGCTACTTTCACTTTCAAATGTTGGGTACCTAAAGTAGGACTTCAGAGATTATGTCATCATAATATGGTATGTTTGCCTTCCTTTTTAGTTGGGTTTGTGTTCTGATTTGGTTTTCCTTCTAAAATGTATGAGAGATTAAACGATTCTTTGCAAGAATTTAGAAAGATGTTAAAAGTCTAAAGCAAAAAGTCTTAACTGTCTCCCAGTTGGGAGAAAATGCTTTAACATTACTATAATAATATTCCAGGTTTGGAGGGGGCTCTCCAGGCTTCATATCTGCTCTTAATAGTTGAATCTTTTAGACCATGTGTTATTTGCAATCCCAGAATGATTGCTTCTGCTATTTAGTTCAAAAGATATTTTTCTGTTCTTTCTGTACAAGTGCAATACTTTCCTTGAAGTCTTAAAAACTATGGTTATTTTTTTTTAACTGACCTATTCTTTCTTTAGTTAATGACAAAAAGAAACCCTTGAAAATCATGGTATGTTAGTTAAAGGACACAACAGGCAAAGAAAAAATACTCCATAGTCAAAAGATTAGAGAATGTTGAAAACACTAGTCTAATCTTATGGTATCTATATTTAGGCTAAATTTTCACTGGAATTGGTAATCTTTTGCCTGGGAAATGTGTCCTAAAGTTGAAAAAGTTGCAGTTCTTAAAGACTGAATTTTCTTCTTATCCTTGCCCAGTGTTTTAAATATTTTTTATTTCATTTTCCTTCTTTTGGAAATGAACTTTAAAATAAAAGCAAAGCACTTAGCTCAATTTTAAACACCTATCACCTACTGAAGACAATTTTTAAGAAATATTTGGAGCACTGTTTTCATACAAATTTAAGTAAGTATTTTTCGTATCATACATATTTATATGTAGAATGCTGGTTTTCTTTTTTTATACCTGTGTCCCTGTAGTAAAACTGCTGTAATGTAAATACATGTTTTGTTAAAAGATAACATTTCTTTGGCATTTCTTTTAAAGGCAGTTACTGCATTTGTATAGTATGTGTCTTGGCCATTTTAGATTTTTTTCTTTAACAATACCAAAGGTAATTAGACTACTTTAAAAACTAATTGCTTGACAGTTTCTAGGATATTTTGAGTTTTAGAAGCAAAAGAAAAAAAAAATAGGTCAAACCAGTAAACCTCATTTTTTTTCAAACTAATAATTTGGGAAAATAAAAACTGTTTAAAAAAGAAATATATATAAATATATATGTAAAATTAAAATTCCAGACCTTGTATGTCAGGTTTGCTCAGTGTAATGTAGTTTTTTTATGGCTCAAATACAATACCTCAGAAAATGAGGTTTACTATGGAAATACTGAAACAGTCTTTGTAGCTGTGTGACGAGTCACTCTGCTATATTACCAATTTGGAGACCTCTGCTAAACAGTTTTATCACTGCAGACTAAAATGTGGGACTTGTATTTTCTTTGTTTTTAATGTACACACGTACATGCTCTGTGCATGTGCGTGGGTACCATGTATACGTGTATGAGTGTTGTATATGCATGTGTGAGTGTGTGTATGTGTGGACAACTAAAGAAGCTGCAGAAACTTTGTAATACTTTGTGAAAAGGATTATATTATAAAGGTTTGTACTGTCTGAGTGCACAGCTACTGGAATAAATTTAGGGAATCTCAGGAACAAGCATATAATTTGTCCAAGATTTATTTCTTCTCAGAAGTGTAAGTGCAGTTTTTAATTCTGTATATTATTTAATATTTTACCAATAAAATAAACTTCTGACATAAAAAGTTTGCTATAAAAGCTTTCTGGTGAGAATTCTGTACACAAACACATCTTCCAAGTACAGAAGATTAAACTTGAATAATATCAGGCTTAAGTTACTGTCCTTGTGTATACATACATGTCACACTGCTTGACCCAGAGATATGGGTGCACTGGAGATCAAGAATCTCCATCTTTACTATGTAGTCCCTCAGAGCAGAGTACAAAGTAGTCCATGACTTGTTAAGGATGGCATCTCTTTACTCTTCCAACAGTTTTCATATATATCTTATTTTACCCTTAAATCTAAGAGGTATGTATGTCAGAGCCTATCCTCTATATATTTATAGAAGAAAGTTGTTGCTCCAAAGTACACAGTAAATTATGCAAGGAATTCAACAAATGGTTCAATAACCATATTGGAAAACAGCATTTCTTAGGAGTCAGACCAAGATTTAAGAAGGATTAAGTCAGAGACATGGTTCAATCACACTGGCAAAAATGTAGATGTCTGTTCTGCTTTATGTTACACTATCACTATATGAATCATACACTTCTCAGATTTTATAAATGCAGCTTATGTTTTTCCATGAGAAGTTTGTTCTGTTACCAGTGTCTTCATAACCAGAAATGTAAAAGAACATATATGACTGCTCATTTACCTTTAGCTATGTGCTTATCCTCCATGCCAATTTCAAGCCCACCATCACATTTGAGTTACTAGAATTTTTCTTCATCAGTAAGCATTTATAAATTTTTGTGGATATTTATCACATTTCCCAATAATTTCACATAGAATGAAAAGAACTACACATTCAATGACATTTTACTTCCTTGACTGTCTTTTAATTCAAAATACCTAACTCATAGGGGAAAAGACAAACAAAAGAAGTAGCGAGACAAAAAGAAGAAAAAAATATGAGCCTAACAAATTACTGTCTAGTATTACATTATGAAGAATTCCTTGAAGATCAACAATATTTATCAAGTTCATGTGTTTATAATGTTGACAAGAGCAAAATGAAAAAGACTTTTTAAAAAGATGCCATATGTTTTTGATTTTTCTATTGCAGTAGGGTCAGAGAAATTATAAATATTTTAATTCTCGATATGATTTTAAGATTTTATCAATATGCTCAAGACAAAGGGCTGTCTTTAGGGTATGAGCCACCTGGTAAAGGAAGTTCCTTTTAGCATTTTGGCAACTCTACATTTTGCTCTTAGGGGCTCTAAGAAGCACCCATTAAACTTCTAGCAATACCTCATGTTTTATTAATAGCCCCACTAAAAGGTCCCATTATGATTTGAACCTCTCACTAGAGGTACCAATGAGGATAACTGCTGAAATTGAATTTTGCTGCTTTTCTTCCATTTGGCACAAAACTTGAGGGAAGTGCTTCCCTAAACTAGCCTAACAGGCAGATGGGAGAAATTGATAAAGTGATAAAGTATCCATAATCCCACAGAAAAAAATGGGTAAAACAAAGGGGGTGGGGGGTGGGGAAGAGATCCTGGAAAATAAAAACATAATCGTCTGAGAAAAAGCAAGGTTAACTTTTTTTTTTTTTTTTTTTTTGTCCCTACTGTTGCTCTATAATCCTAGAATGTCTTAGATCAAACCAGCTCCTTCTAACTTGGAATTTTGTCAGGCACAGGAAAAGTGCCTCAAAACAGTAAAAGCGGAAACTGCCCATATTGTTGTTGAGTTGTTTGTTCTAGAAACCTTTAAAAGAGCTGTATGAACCTGATCATCTGACCGACTGGAACATATGCAAAGAAGCAAGATTTTTGGAAGAACCAGAGGTATTAAGGAAATATGGTAAGGGTACTGAATTGGGTAAGCCTATGAATGAAGTGGCAGGAATCACTTGTCATTTTACCTCAACTGATGGAGAGTGCAAGCAGAGTTAGCAGTCTCCATGGGGAGCGCTTCATGAACTCCATTGATGAGGAAGTAGAAGACTGTAAGAGGGAATGGGAATAAAGTCCGTATTATATTCATGCGCTGGGCCTACCACATATTGGTTTGGGTTTGGTGGATATAAAATCTTAAAAGACTATGGCCAACACAACTTTTATGAATGATGAAGTTTCCAACTCTAACATCCCCCATTCAAAGAAGAGATGGGGCACCTAGGGCGTTGGCTTTTAGAGCAGTAAAATTGGATGCACATCTTGGAAGTGGAGTGTGCTAGGCCAGGGAGTGAGTGTCCTTTTCCTCCTCCTGACACCCCACTTATTTTCCTGTTTTGTTTTTTTTTCGTGTAATTCATCTACATTTCTTTCTATCTCCTTTCTCATGCTCATCATCTGTGTCCACAATCTTTTCTGTTGTTCCCCTCTTTTCTGCATAACATGTGGTACCATTTGCTATCTGTTCTTCATCCTGTCATAATTCTGATTAATGTGAAATACAGAGTCTTTCAATACAAGTAATTTAATGCAACCAGAACATATATGAGTTTAAACTATGACCTTCTCCACAAGTACTTTGCAAATTAGTGCAATTGTTACTGACTTTATCTAATTCACTCTCAAAATTCTCGTGGAAAATGTAGGGTATCTGATACTTCATGTTATTGATAGGAAACAAGTTCAGGGTGGTTGTGATTTTGCTCATAAAAACCCCAAGCAAGCGAAAAAGCTAAAATAGATTCTAATTCCAGATATACTTAGCCCAGTATTTTATTTTCTAAACAAATTTATTCAACATTTGATTGGCAAGCCCCATTAACAAAGGGGGCAAGCAAGTCTATAGTATGAATGTTTGTGTCCCCCTCAAAATGTATTATGTTGAAATCTTAATGACATTTTGATCATATTAGGAGGTGGGGGGGTCTTTGGTAGTGATTAAGTTATGAGGGTGGAACCCCCATGAATCGGATTAATGCTTTTTTAAAAGAGACCCCACCGAGCTCCCTAGTTCCTTCCATCATATGGAGATTCAGTGAGAAGTCACCATTTATGAACTGGGAAGAGGGCCTTCACCAGAATGTGTCCGTGCTGGCACCTTGATCTTGGACTTCCAGCCTCCCAGGACTGTGAGAAATAAATTTCTTATTTTTAAGCTACCACCTTTGTGGCCTTTGGTTCTAGCAGCCCAATAGGACCAAGGCAGCAAATATTACGAAGTAGCAGATAAAAAAAATATTGTTTCAGCAGACATACCTTATAAGTAACGTTTCGTTTACTCTAATTTTTTTTACTTAAAGATTTCATTTATTTATTCATAAAGACAGAGAGAGAGAGAGGCAGAGGGAGAAGCAGGCTCCCAAGGTGCAGGGAGCCCGATGCGTGACTCGATCCCAGGATCCTGGGATCATGACCCAAGCTGAAGGCAGACGCTTAACCATCTGAGCCACCCAGGCGCCCTACTCTAATTTTTAAACAGAAGGATCCCAAATGAACTCAGAGCATCAGAAAGGCTGAGAAAAATAGCATTAAGTAGAAGGGCAACAATAACCTGGAATTGAGTTTTTTTCTGCAGATATTTTAAAAATGGATAAATTAACCCTAACTTGGTCTCCTAAAGACTACTTTTATACTTACATGTGGGTTTGTGATTATTTACCAAATTTCCTTCATCACTGATGTAATTTTTTGCCCATTTCTAAAACACTATCTATATCCCCATATTCATTTTCCTTCCTTATTGTAGAATGTAATTTCTGGTATTTACACTTTGTTTTCCAATGACTTCCTATGTAAAAACCTTAAGTCATCATGAACAATATGAAGTTATCAATACTGGAAGCTCTGGCCATGATATCCAAGTGTTTGCACTGATGAGCTATCATTTTATTATATCTTCCAAATTCAGTGAGCTGCCTAGACATTATACTACTCTGCTTAGGTGCTAAAACCTACCTATCAACTCACCTCTTTACTGTTAGTTCTGTAGCATAGAGCATTTCCAAGATTCCCTCCTAATCTCAACTCTATCCATAGTGAAGTGAGTGATACATTTGTAATAAAATCCAACCTCATGTTGTCTACCCTCAGGAATAAAACATGTACAACCCCTTGGAATTTCTTGGCTTTGACCTGACAAGTTTTTCCAGTCTTCAGGGATGGTTGCTGTAGTTACACCTACCATCATGTTCTCCTTGTTTGACTTCCACAATTTAAGTAAGTAACCTGATATTTTGACCTTCAAACAGTCTATTCCTTTTCTCTTCACCCCCCTTCACTGTTTTATTTCTATCAGATTGTAACATGCATATATATTATCATTTGATAACATTCAAGGGAGAAAAACTGGGACAGCAAATGACTCATGTTTTTCCAAAATCTTAGCCAAACTACCTTGTAGACATACTAACAAATGGTACTTTGGCTATGCCATAACACTGATATATTTTCCAACCTAAGCGTGTAAGCCCGGAGTCTTCTGCTTTCTTTAATGTTTTGACAAAACTGATTATAGCTAAGAATGTGATCACTTGATCACATAATGACTATGAGAAAAACTGCTTCATGCATGGGTAAAGGGAGAAATGGCATTTTATTTGCAAGATCTCAAGTACCTTTCTTGGGTCTCTGAGATATGAGTGGGATGTTGCCTAATTCTTGTGAGATAAACATGTGCTCTGTGGTGTTATATCTCTTCTTTGTTTTCAATAGAAACTCTTAAAGGGGACACATAATACCTATTTAAACTATAATATGCTGAAAAACAGTCTCTGCCTTAATTATAAAAATAT
This sequence comes from Callorhinus ursinus, assembly GCF_003265705.2. Classification (NCBI taxonomy): domain Eukaryota; kingdom Metazoa; phylum Chordata; class Mammalia; order Carnivora; family Otariidae; genus Callorhinus; species Callorhinus ursinus. The sequence goes on from NW_027397064.1 coordinate 22,397,157, forward strand.
GTTTGGCTTAAAAATGTTTTTTTTAAACATCATCTTGAGAGACATATTCAATATGGTGTCTCTCAGCTTTAATAAAATGTTCATTTGTGCTAATTTACTTTGAATTCTTCTTAGAGCAATTTATCTTGGTTCAGAGTTTCTGAGCTATAAAAAAATTAACACTAAAGAGTTTGGGTTAGTAACTACAGTATATTTGAGTTAATTATGTTATACTCCTGTTTCTGACTCAGAAAACATGTCTCAATTAGCCCAGTTCAGGAAAAGAAGGGAACAGAACAGAAAGGAAGGGAAAGGAAGGGAAAGGAAAAGAAGGAAGGAAGAGAAAAGAAAAAAAGGAAAAGAAAGAAAAGAAGGAAGGAAAGAAAGAAAAAAGGAAAAAACCTCCAAAAATGATCAAGATAATGAAGGATATGTGTTTTATGATCATGTGGCTCATATTAATATCAGTAAGCCTTGCCAGCTACATTTTTAATGTGTATATAATTCAACTACAATTATTAGTCACCACATAGACATTTATAAGTAGCTTTTGGCAATTGCTAGTGTCCCATGGTAACCCAGCCCATCCAAGCATCACATATCAGTAATGGCGATCTATCAGCCTGCTATTGGACAAGTGTCACCTATAATAAACCAGCACAGAGGGAATGTACACCAATATAATTTTTTCACTTGTTACATTTTAAAGATTTTATTTGAGAGAGAGAGAGAGAACGTTGTGGGGATGGGCGGGGGAGAAGGAGAGAGAAACTCAAGCAGACTTTGTGCTGAGTGAGGAGCCAAATGTGGGGGCTCAATCTCACAACCCTGAGATCACAACCTGAGCCTAAATGAAGAGTCAGATGCTTAACTGCCAGCACCACCCAGGCACCCCTCACTTGTTATATTTTAAATGTGTAGATACTCTGGTTTCTGTTTATCTGCTATTTGTTTTTTAGTTCTCTGGAGCCTGAATTATAAATAACCCTTGTATTTCTTAGAAGCAAAGACTTTTTCCCACTTTTCTTATTTTTAAGTAAGACTTACTTTTGCTCTTTTGAGACTGTGTAAATTACAAATGCAGTAGTCTGGGAAGGGAAAAAAGCTTTAGCTTCTTAATTTGTTTTGGTCTATGAAATCTGAATTTATCCCTCTTGTCCAGCTATTATGGCAGAACTCCATAATAAAACTAATTTGGAGAAAGAAGGAAAGCTACAGCGTTGACCATCTGAATGACAGTAAGAGTGAATGGCTTATCCCACCCCATTTATCAGTATGTACAAAAGCAGGCCTCATTTATATGGAGTAACACCTAATTCATGACACAGCAAGGCCTTTTAATATTTTACTTCAAGTAAAGGAAGCTTATATTTGGGTCTAAGTGTGAAAAATATCCTTGATTATTTTATTGAGTAACATTAAGAGTATTTAGAAGACACAGTTAAAGAATGTACACATTTTTAAACTTAAATTTAAACCTGATTCTGTCAAGGCGAAGGGAAAAAATTGTTATCATTTGAAAATGGAATATTTTTTTTTCTTTTGAGGACCCTGAAGAAATTAATTAGTAAGTGATACTAAAAGAACATGTTTGGAGCAACATAGTCACATTTTCATTCAAGGGTTCTGGCCCAGTGAACATTATTTATTCTGGGATTCTTGACAAGGTCATTTTATGTCCTTGGAGTTCAAGGAAGTGTCTACAGAATTAGCCTATAGGATGAAACCGTAAGAGGTTAGAATGTGCAGGTGACTTAGTTTTCAGCATTAGAGTCTACATGGAAAGTTTGAGGCCATAAGCTCTCTCCCTTTCCTTTCTGTGCTCTTTCTGCATGATTGCTCCCTGTTAACAGTATTCACTAGTAAAGTCATCCAAAATTTAAGGGATTAGAATGTCTACTGCATGCTGCCATTTTGCTAAGTACTATAGGGAGTTCATCTATTCAGTACTTCAAATGTGCCAGACTGGGTGTTTAGGACATAATATTAAATAAGACACAGTCCCTGAATTCAAGGAAATTATCTTATGGTGAGAAAGAAAACAATTAGGAATAAAATATGGTAGTTATTACTACAAATGTGGAAGTAAAATTCTATGGAAACAAATGGAAGGAGAACCTGATTTACCCTTGGAATGAGAAAATGCATCCTGATAGAAGTGACATCTAAGCTGAGTCCAAAAGGATAAATGGAAGTAAATTTGAAGAAGACAAAGGTAGAGAGGGGACGATGGAGCATGTGTTCTACACATTAGGAAGACGTCTACAAAGTCCTAGAAGGGAAGAAGAGAGAGAGAGAGAGAGAGACAGCATAAATACATAGGGCAGAGGTTAAAGGAGAGTCAGAGACAATGAAAGAAAGAGAACAGATACGAATGATTACCTTTAGGGGACTGCAGAATCTATATGGCTGGAGCATAGGATAAGAACAGGGATACAGCAGGTGATAAAATGAGATAAGTAGAGTCAGATATTAGGGCTTTGTTTTTCTAATGCGAGGAATTTGAATTTATACCAAGGGAAATAAGGACCAATAAACTCTATTGGAGAGTGACATGATTAGATCTACAAAATTGCTTGGGTTTCAATAGATTAGATGGGAGGGATGCCAGACTGGAAGTGGAAGCTATAGCAGTAAATCCTGGAAAAAGATAACAGTGGCTTGTGCTATGGGAGTGGTCTGGATATGAAGAGATGTGGTTAGATTCCAAAGATGCTTGGGAGGTAGAATTTGCTAAACTGGTGATTGATTGTATGCACATAGTGAGGAAGAGGGACAAGTTAAGGATGATACCCTAGTTTCTGAGTCGGAAAAGCAGGTGTTTGGTGGTGCCATTTACTGATATCTAAATCACAGAGGGACAAACAGATCTGAGGGGTAGAAAAAGGAGAAACATATTGAACAGGTTAAGTGTGAAATGCTAGTATGACTTCCAAATGGAGAGGTCTGATATGTATTAAAGGTACAGGGTTAATATCAGGAGGAAGATCTGAGCTTAAGTGTTTTTTTTTTTTTTTTGTAAGATATATTTATTTGAGAGAGAGAGAGAGAGAGCGGGGTGGGGGGGCAGAGGGAGAGGGGGAGAGAATCCCCAAAGAGACTCCCTGCTGAGTGCGGAGCCCCAATGTAGGGCTCAATATCAGGACCCCTGAGATCACGACCTGACCTGAAGCCAAGAGTCGGGTGCCCAACCAACTGAGCCACCCAAGCGCCCCTGAGCCTAAGTTTTTATAAACACCACTTGGATATAATATAGTGTGTATTTATATATCATATGCTTATTGAAGCCAGAGTTGATGAGATCATCTAGGAACAGTATACAGTAAGAAAGCAAATGATAAAGTCAAACTCAAGGGGTTAAATGTAAAGTATAAAAGATTTCTATCAAAGAATGTGCACAACAGTAGAAAGAACGAGACTTATTTAAAAATGACCATAGAGGAAAGATGTCACTGAGGGTCAAGACAAATCACCTGGGGGCTCATAGTGGAAGAAGGCTTGGGGGTCCAAGAATAGACTCATAGAAAAAGTAGTGTTCAAAACAGATTTTGAAAATTTTGTTGAAAAGTTTTCAGGAAGAAAATAAAATGTTAGGTCAAAATGATGTTACAGAGGAATTTTAAGGGACATGTATCTCAATTTTTCAATTCCTCTGAATTTGAATGTGTCTAGGAAAGAGAAACAAAGAGCAGAACCAGAAAGCCTAAACCTACACAAACATAGGCACTGCTTGACCAGGAATGTGTCCCCGTTAACCTCAGCTATGGGGGGCAGAGCTGAGGGAAGTCTGGTCGTGTGTCTCTTCTTTCATGAATATTTGAACAGTTTGCTTTTCTTTGTGATCTATATAATGGACTGATATCTAAGATTATTAAGATCTGTGGCATAATAAATATAAAAGAGTAGGTATGTGTTTATATGTATTTCAATGTGCGATGTACTATTACCTTATTTTGATGTTATTGGAGATCATCTCAATTTAGAGAGACAGAAACTGAGGCCCTCATGCTGAAGTGACTGCATTTATACAAGCCTCTTTTCTTCACAGTGAGTGGGGACTGGGGTTTCATCATAGTCAAGTGATTGTCAAGGTCACAGTGAAGAGGCAGGATGTATAGGTGTGGAACAACCCTATGTCCAGACCCAGCTTTTAGACATTTCTCTTACTTATGTAGGCTTCCCTGGGACCACTTTTTAACCACAACTTTATGGATCTGGTAACTTCCATGTCTTATAGTAAAATTAAGTTTTCTTATTTATTATCACACAGATTGTCAGTTGCCTACACAGATATAATTTAACTGGGTACATAAATATATTATGCCCAAGTAAATCTTTATTATTATTTTCACAGGCTATGTAAGGAGAATATTTCACAAATATAGGACATAGAAAGAATTTCAAAGTATAATAAGTTGATCATTTAAAATCTATAATCCTAAGAGCATCTTCTATAGGTCTTACAATAAAAGATTTCAAAATATTTTAAATATGTACATATTGTAAGAATTAGTAAAAAGTTTATTATGAGTGACATTTTGCCTGAAATAGAAAGATTATGACAGGACTTCTAAGTAAAATTAAACCCACTCATGAGTTTGTGATTATCATTATCTGCTGCAGGGACATGCAATAGATACGTAATATGTGCCACAAATACAAGCAACATATGTAAAGTTTTTCTAGTAGGCACATTTAAAAAATTAAAGTAAAATTAATTTTAATATATTTTATTTAATCCAGTACCTCTGAAATATAGTCTTTTCAACATGTAAACATATGAAAACCTAATGAGATATTTTATCTTCTTCGTTTTTCATAAAGTCTTTGAAATCCAGTTTATATTTTACATTTACAGGGCATCTCAGTTTGGATTAGCCACATATGCAAGGGCTCAATAGCAGCAGATCCATGATCTATCCTAACAATTAAACTCAACTCTGTAAATGTCCCTGTGCAATACCACAGCTACCTTTTAGTAAGTTCTTATGTGGCCGTCACTGTAGTGATTTCCGTGTTTGATTCAAACATGAAGATAAAGCATACTGAAGTGATATTTTTTTTTTTGGTTTTAGATCACTTTGTATTTTTAATTTTCAGTGAAGATCACCAATTTGATTTTAGGGGAAGCAAATTCATGGTAAAGTGGTTGAAGTAAATTGGTAGTTGGGTCAGTGGTCTCTCACTTCTCCATCTTGCTGTGGGTTAAGAGAATTTATAAGTAGTAAAGAAAAATAAGAGATGATAATACAGAGAGAATGATATTGAAGAAAGTGACCACAGGAATGTATATCTTTTCTGAAAACACTGAAAATGAAGAGAGGTAGGAAAGATAGTAATATATCCTTGACAAGTTTTAATCAGATGCTATGGAAGATAAATTGTGGTAAAACATACCTTTATTAAGTATACTGAAAGAAAATAAGTTATAGAAGTGTTAAAAAACTGGAGAATTGATTTTAGATCTGAATTTTCTAAAATAGGAAGTTACTAGTTTGAGAGCAAAGAGATTTGGCATATGTTGTCTGAAGAACTAAGATGAGTACTAGGCAAGTCTGATTTGGACAAAATTGAAGATGAACTCAAAGGTCAGTGCTACAGAGTTGGAGGTCCAGGAAAATCAATAATAAAAAGATTCTATAGATTCTCTACCTCTCACTATAACCTTGCAATAGCTCTTCATACTACCCACCATCGGGATTTGCCTATTTTATATTTTTGTCCATTCCTTTATTATCACTGCCCTTTCAACCTACAGATTGAATCTTTTTTTTTCCAAACACTAAGCTATATTTTTCTCCACCATTCAAGACACTAGTTCAAATGAATGTACTCCAGGAAGCCTTCCCAAACCACACATGGGAAATACAGTATCCTCCATGGAGGGAAACCATAGCATGGATAATTTATACAAATGTTCTCATTCCATGGGTTAAGTAATGCCATAGGGCAAATCTATATCCTTGGGTCTCGTTGCTTTATACAATCTCTTCCCCACCTCAACCTCCATATTCCTCTAATTCAAACCACATACTCTTCCTTATTGCTCAGGTTTGTACCCTTTTCCCTAAGCATTCTTCATCTGCCTTCCCTCCTTGACGTTTACCTATGAGTCCATTAAAAAAAATTGAGCAAAGAGAATATTAATATTCACAAATAGCTGGCAGGTAAGAAGAATTGATTGGGGCCAGGAAATGCTTTACTTCCATTCCTAGAAGAGGTTTTATTGTACTAGGTGATTGAAGGAGACAAAATAGTATTGAAAGAGAACATAAGCTTTGGGATCCACAGATCAAGGAGACCTCAAGATTCATTTGCTCTGTAATATTACTTAAACTATTTAATTCTTCTGGCCTCAATTTCCTCATCTAAAGTGATGACGAGAATACCCACATGGCAGAACTATTTTATTTATTCATTTAATTAATTTTCTTGAACAAATAGCATGTGCCATTCATATATTAAACATAAGATATAAAAATAAAAACAATCTTCTGCCTTCAGGAGATATGTAATGGATTAAAGAGAAGTAGAAACAAAATCAAATGTCAGTAAGAGTATTTTTAAGTGGTATATTGGGATTAAGTGTAGAATATGGTGGGGCAGGAAAAGGGAAGTTACACATTTTACTTTGGAGAATGGAGAGGGCAGGAAAGTCCACCTGTATTAAACAGTTGACACTTGAGCTTAGTGGTTGAAGGACTATAAGGGGTATGTGTTCTACATATTTATTAATATATTCATTCCTTCAGCAAATAATTGTGTCCAGCACATGGTGGTGAGGATGATAATGAATAAAAAGAGAGATGGTCCCTTTTTAAGACATGTATGCTTCTCCTGTCCTCACCGTGCCTACAGTCAACGTGAAAGAGACACACTAGGATAACAAAGCACTCTTAACAGGCTTCCACTTAACTGACTTGGCAAATTAACTAATATTATCAATTGCCTTTGCAAAGCAAACTGATTAATATACAGGGCTTAGTGAAAGCTCACAGGCAGTAGGCCACGCTCCAGTAACCCTACACACTTCTCTCATTGGTTGAGCTGCATGCCTGCCAAGAATTAGTTGTATCTGTGCCCAAACTATTTATGACAGTTGACTTATTATTGTAACCATGTAATACAATTAAACATTGCTTACATAATTCAGTGAAATAGAGTGTAAAATGAAAGAGTTGTTTCTTTGAAAATTAAGTTGAATATTTTGGAAAGACTCAGTAAAGAAGAATCTGTAAAAACTTTTCTATCAAAACTATGTATAGGAGAGACAACCAGAAAAGCCTTAGGAAAAAAGTCTTTATAATCCCGAGAATTCTACATTCAGGTTGGCTGGCAAATGTCTAAGTTTTCATTCCACTTGAAGTTATCACTCTACTTTAAATAATGTAAAACTAGAACTTACACATGGTGCACTATGATAAAGACAACGAATTCCCAGTCAGTGGATCCATTTCCAAATTAAAAGCCATAGCCCCACATCAAAACAAACAAACAAAAAACTGGTGAGTAATGGTGCATTTAAGTGTATTAGGCAAAATGTTTAATATATGTAGATAACATTTTTATAGCTCTCCAATTTGAATCTTATTATTGTCAGTCATACAGGATGAGAGCCTCTAGTAAAGAAATGTGATGCAGTGATATGGAAAGTACTTGGACCTTAGAAATCTATGGTGGGGAGACAAAATCAACCCTGGACAATAGAAACTCTAAAGTAGGAATAAGCCAGACAAAAGAAAACAGTTGGGAGAGGAGAACATCTCGTGCAGGCAAAACAGAGACAAAAAGAGATAGGAGGGACTGAAAAAGTTCAATGTAGCTGGACCCTACAGCATGAAAATGGAGTTGGCGAGTAGTCTGGGCTGGTAGGCAGGGCCAGATCCAGGTCTTTGAAAGCCTTTTCAATCATATTAAATCTTTGAACTGTATCTTGAATTAAATTAGGGGGTAATATCATCAGATTTGGATTGAGGTAAAATAACTAGTTGAGTGTGGAGAATGGGTTGGTGAGGAACTAAGTTGGAGGGGGGAGATAAATAAAAAACAATGACAGCCTGCATTAAGGTGGTAGCAATGGATTTGGAGATATTTGTGAAGCATAATCAACAAAATATGATAACTGGTTGAAATGTAGAGGTCAAAAAAGATTGGCTGAGGTGAAATATATATTCTCATAGATTTCTGGCTTAAGAAGCTGGGTGAATGAGTACTGCCATTTATAAAGGTATGCAACTTTAATGAGGAAAAGGTACTGGTTGGGGAGGATGGGCGGATGATGAAGTCCATCCTGGAAACAATGTGCTTATTACGTCACTTATAAGACCAGCAGTGGGCACCTGCATACAAATGGTTTTTGGAACTGGAACAGAGATTGATCTCCCAAATATGATTAATAGAAGATAAAGAACAGAAAGAGAAGAGAAAACTGCGTAGGAAAGAGTCCTGGAGGCAGAATATTGAAGTATGGGCAGGAAAAAAAAAAAGCCAAAAATGTGATTAATAAAGGAATAGCCAAAGAAATTGGGAGGAAGGGGAGTGTTCAAAATGCCCATTTCTGCTGAATGGAAAAATACCCAGTACCTTTAGCAGCATATAGGTTGTGGGTGCCCAGGATGAAAGGCACATCTGAGGGAGCATCTGGAGCCTAAAGCAGATTACAGTGGGAGAGGAGTAAGGCAGAGGACTGGGGGAGGAAAGAGATGACAAATGCTGTTATTTTGCTGTTTTAAGAGTCCATATGCAAGGTGAAGTACAGAAAGAAAAAAGCCTGAAGAAGCTAAAGTGGGCCAGGTCTGGAGGCCTCTGTGTGCCAAACTAAAGGGGGTTGAGTTTCGTCCCCTAGAAAATGCAGGGCACATAGTAAAATATACTAATAGAAACTAGCTCACTTTGGCAACAGTGTGGAGAATGGGATTAGTGTGGGTCAAGAGACTTGGTAAAGGAAGCTGCTTAACATAAAGCTTGCGACCATGATGTGGCAGCATATAGAAGCGCCACAAGAAGTTTGCTACTAAAAATCTAGTACTCAGATTTGCACAAGACTTAAAAAATAAATTGAAACAGATTCAAGTTAACCTCTTTAATGATGTTACTATTTCTTTTATTCCAATGTGTGAGCATGAGAAAGAAAATTTTAGAGTTACAGCCTCCAATTCTAGAATTGTACTTAACATTGACTCTGCCTGAGGGAGTGAATCCCATATGTGAACATCACCCATCCCGTTTGTTGATGCCAGGAAGAAAGGTTGAGAACCACCAAGTTAGAGAAAAGTGCAACACTGAAGCAGAGATGACCAGGTCCTAATTAGGCATTATTAGCAGGGATGGTAAACAGAAAGGATTGTTGGGAGTGAAGTTACAGAGTTAGAAACCACAGGATTCAGAAACAGATTGGATGTGAGAGGTGAGACATTATCCCCCAAAGGAGCAATATTTTTTATTAAGTGCTTTTAGTATATCAGGAACTCCACAAAGAACACATGTAACATACATCATCCCATTTCATCTTCTCAACAGCCTTGCAAAGTATGTACTTTTATCCTCCTTTTATGGATAATAAAACTGGAATTTAGAGAGTTTAGGCAAATTTCCCAAGGTCATCCAGATTTTAACTCTCATGGGTAAGGTTCAAACAGCTTTACCTAATTCAAAGTCATTGCTATTTGTCATTACTCTGTGTGGCATCCAAAATCTAGAATGAGTCTCACATTAGGTGTTTGGTTGTATGATGGTAAATATGAGAGGAGAAGCAGGTTTAAGGGGAAAATGGTAAGTTTAATTTTAAACATATTCTGTTTTAAAAGCCTGGAGAATATCCCTGGTGAAGATGTCTAATGGATAATTACATATGTAAGTCTAGAATTTACGGGAGATGTCTAGGAAGAGATAAAGATTTGTGAGGCATTGGCATTTAAATTGTTGAAGTCATGGGAATGGATGAAATTTCCCAGGGAGACTGCAACATGAGAAGAGAATCAAGTGGAGAGCTAAGAAACACTAAAATTAAAAAGGAGGTCAGAGAGAAGTATCAGTGGAAGGACAGAGAAGGAATGTTAATACAAGTTAGAAGGGAGTAGTAGAGGTGATAGCACACTGAAGCAGGAGAGTTGCATGAGAAGGGAGTGATCAAATATTATTAAATGCAATGGAGGAAGAGGACTGAAAAAAGTCTGCTAGATTAAGAGGATTGTGAATGAGAAATACAAGTTAAAACAGCATGCAATTTAACTTTAAATTTTAACACCCAGTATGGTCCATAGTCTGCAAATATACAGCTATGGGAAAAGAAAAGTATCAACTTTTTGAAGGTTAACTGCTAATGCATTTGAAAAGCCAGCATTCTCATTTTAGGGATTTTTCTATGGAAAAATAAGAAATGAGGACATTCAATGCAGCACTGTTTTTGAGAGTAACCATACCACAGTGGTTAAGAACACTAACTCTTGAGCCAGACAACCTGAGTTGAAATCTGCCACTCCCTAACTCTGTGACCATGGGGAAGTTACTTAACTATTCTGTACCTCAGTTTCTTCATCTGTAAAATAGTAAAAGGATTACCATTATCAATAAGGATGTTGTAGCCTAATTGGATATTAGAAGAATTAGATGATAAATACTATAATGTATTTATATTGTTTGTTAAACCAATACAGATAAAAATAACCAAAATATTCAATGATAAGATTGATTTTTTAAAAAACTTCTATATCTATATTTTCTGATAACTACATAACCTTTTATGGTTGCAAGTTAACTATTTAACATTATGAAAAGATATCAATGGATTAGGAAAAAAATTATAAACCAAATTATTAAAATGATTTCATTTGTGAATGAACAGTGTAAACATGTATTGATATGAATGACAATTTTTAGAAAATCGTATATCAAAGTGCTTATGTGTGGGTAGTTGGATTATGAATTTATTTTACTTTTTAATTTTTACACATTTATAAATGCTATATATATAAATATTATTGTTTAAAGATTTTTATTTATTTATTCGAGAGACAGAGAGAGGGAGCAGGAAAGGAGAGGGAGAGAGAATCTAAAGCAGACTCCACATTGAGCTCAGAGCCAGAGGCAGGGCTCCATCCCACAACTGCAAGATCACGACAAGAGCCAAAACCAAGACTTGGATGCTTAACCGACTGAGCCACCCAGGCGCCCCAGTATGGAACATTTTAGAAAGAGAACTCTCTTGGTAGAGCCTTCTGGATGCTGTATCCAGAGAAGTTGCCTCAGGATGAGAGAAGATAAGACTCAAGGTACTAGACAATCTGGGAAGTAGCCAAGATAATTAAGAATACCTTGTTTTAGGATCCTTCCTCTGACCTGTCATTTATACAAACTTGTTTTAGTATCTAACCATTGGGACTACAAATGTTCTGCTTTATCTCTCACACAGTATAGATTATAAACCCCAACAAATTTATGGATTAGATCTATTCTGTAATGCTTTCTCCTGTGCTAATCATCTTACATATTCAATAAGTTCTACACGAGCAATTAATGGCATGAGCAGCATAAACCCAGCAACATTAAAATCATTTCACTTAGACACGAAAATAATTGTGAAGGCCTATTGAAAAAAAAAACAACAAACAACTCATTTCATTTTGAATTTCTGATTTCAGGGCTCTGGGATGGACTGAGATACTAAAAGTAATAGCAAATAAAAGCCCAGGAATACTGGCCATTCTGGCTCTTCTCCAAGAACACCCAGAACAAAACATGGTGACCTTAGAACTTGTCCATTTGAATAATTGTAAAAACTGCTTTTGAACCAGTATGTCATCAGATTACAGCACTATGAAAGTAGAAGCCCCTCTAATTATAATCTGTCTTTAAAAAGGACTTGAAGTGAAATGAAAACACCTTTTTAAAAAAAAGAAATTCAGAGTATATTGTGCCTATGCTTCAGAATAAACCTACTATTTAAAGAGAAATTTAATTCAGAGGTCATTTCCTTCAAATTTAATTTAATTCAGAGGTCATTTCCTTCAAATTTTGAGTCAGTGGCCTAACCAGGTGGCCATTGTATTAAAATTTCCGACTACAATAATAAACCTGTTCAGTTCACCTACACTTTCTCAATATTTTAAGTCTTCACATTTGAAAGAAACACAGCCATGTTATCTAAACAGACAAGTCTAACAATTTCAAAGTTCAGGTAGACGGAGAACACAAAAGAGGGACTTATCACTACATTAGTGGTTTGCCACAACTCCATAACTGAGCCCCCGACTTCCCTGCCCCCTTCTTCAGCCCCACCACCCCATCCTAGCCTATGGACAAACAACCTCTCCCATCTAATTCTTATCAAGATGGAAACAAGGCCAGACCTGCTCTTCTAGATAAAATGCTTTGGCTTCTAACTGCCTGGCTGCTTATCTTTCATCTTGCAGTGTTAACCATAACCCCTTTCCTGACCTGCTCTACTTCTTGTTTTTAGATGAGCAGTAAGGACTAGGGGAAAAACATGCTTAAATGGACAAGTTCACGCTCTCACATCCCTCTCCTTTCCTTTTCAAGTCTCTTCAAAACCTTTTCATGTTCAAATTCTCTTAAAAATCATCAGAAATCATGTTGCATGCACATTTATTCTTAAGTCTCTCTTTTTCGATTTTTACTCCTCCTACTCTATGAAATGACATATATATATTTTTTAAAATTAAACTTTACTGTGGATTTTTGAGGGGAAAGGGATTTGGTTTTCTGAGGAATAGTAGAGTTCCCACCACCACCACCACCACCATCACCCCCGGCCCCCCACCCACCTTCCTCTCCTTTTTCCTCCCCATTTGCCTGCCCAAGTCCTAATAAGCTGAGTCATCTTCTTGGCTGTTTGATTTGGCTTACCTCAATTCTTGTATTTTCATCCAAACAAAGCATTGCACTTTCCTGCTCTTTCCCGAACAGGTAAAAAGTTAATGTAATATAGACCTCGAGGAGTCGGGCAATGTTTGGGCAAGCTTGTAATGTGAACTTAACTGTGGCACTTCCCCTTCTTGGACCCTTATTCCTTATACATGAAGAAGATGAAACATAAGCTAGTTTCCTTCTATTCATGAGAGTTCTAGGAAACTCAATATTCTCCTATACTTTGAAGCAACTGTGAAGTTGCACTACGTGAGATTATACAGGTCCCCGGTGTTGGAAATACCATGTTCCGGTTATGACACCCTTACCCCCCTCCCCCACAGACCCATGTACCTGAACCTACATGTCCTTGAAAATATGGAGTCTTTCCAAGAAGAACTTGCGCTCCTTGGAAGAAAATCATTCTATGACTATAATGTGCTGGGCTTTTTTCTTTTTTTTTTTTTTCTGAGTTTTTACCTTTTAGCGTTTGTAAATAAATCTATATAACACATCAGAAAATTACATCATTAGGTGCCCTGCTCTGATTCAGGTCTTCCATTTCATTTTTTGGCCTATACAAGATTGAATCTGGAATTATGTTGCTGCTTTTTGTTTTTCATTTTCTTCCTGCAGATTAGGAATCTAATTGATCCTTTGAAGTCGGTTGTTTAACTATGTTGGTATTTTTACTATTGGGGAAATAGTATCACTGAATTCAATTTTTAAATACATATTCTAATGCTTACTATATATAAGGTATTTGTTAGGGCCTAATTGGAAAAAGATAAATACCTGCCTTTAGAGAATTTTATGTCAGAATAATCAACTGTGATTTTTTTTTCCCTAACTATGGTACTTTCACAGTGTTAATAATTCCATTCAAGATACCACATTCTTGAAAACCAGCAGAAGATACATTTCCTAGTTCATGTCCCTCCGTATCCATAAACAAAGCTCTAATGTTTCTTTATTTTCAAAACAATTGATCTTCAAATATTACTTTCCTTTAAAGGAGAATCAATTATTAGAAAATGTTTTATTTCTTATCTCTTCTACAAAATATTATAAGGAAGCAAACTTTTAAAGTTGTTTCAGTTATAAATGTTACTTTCCCATGACTTTCGATTAGGGCTGGGAAATCTAAAGAGTAATTGGGCATTTACCTAAATTGAATTTAACTACATGTACTGAACTTTACATTGAAGAATGGGGATCTTTTGTAATCTGTCACTTCTGAAAATTCTCATTTAGTTACCTATGGTCACAGGAATTTGTCCCCTTCCTATAGAATGCTAGTCCAGCTGGTCTACTTTTTGTCTTAGAGACTTGAGAGAATTTTCACTAGACCTCATTTTTGTTTTTTTATTGTTGTTTAACCTATAGTAGGTTCTTGTATATCTATAGGACAAGGGATAAGTTTAAATAAAATTATTCACAGTCAGATGACTGGGTGTCTCCCAGTTCACTGAAAACTCTACAAGTACAGTTAAATAAAATATCAGGGGAATGCCTGGGTGATGTAGTCAGTTAAGCATCTGACTCTTGGTTTCAACTCAGGTGCTGATCTCAGGGTCATGGGATTGAGCCCCACCTCGGGCTTAAAATTCATGTGCGCCTGCTCTCTCTCTCCTCTCCTTAGATGGATAGAGATAGATAGATAGATGATAGATAGATAGATAGATAGATAGATAGATAGATAGATAGATAGATGATATAGGACTGGGAACAAAATTTTAGTTCCTGGATATCACAGCCTTCTACAAAGTCCTTAAATAAATGTTACTTAAAATCCCCTTCTATTTAGAAAATACTTTTTAGAAAACTAGCCAGTTTCATGAGTAAAATGAGAGTTAAAAAAAAAAAAAACAGCTATACTGGAGCAAGTTAGAAGAAGAGAGTTCAAAGGAAACAAAGCTAGAAAGGAAAACTTCTGGATGGGGTCTGATTGGGGATATATTTGCTTTAGAAATATAAATCTGAGAAAATAGTTTGGGCAAGGAGATTCTGGAAGTGGAATGGTCAATAGGGCATTCAGTCAGCCGTTTGTGAATGAGAAAATGAGCATATGAATTAACAGTGAGAATAGGGAAGAGAAACATACATAAGGTATTTTGAGTGAAAAAAAAAATGGCCAGGGTATGGTGATTTATTGGATAAAGGGAAGTAAGACAGAGCTAAGTCAAAGATGAAGTTCAAGTCTGAGCAACAGTGAGAGGAATGTTGGGAGTGACATAACGAAGCTGGGAATGGAAAGGTAACAGGGAATGTCAGAGAAGTACAGAAAGTTCAAAGCTTGAAGAAATGGGATTTCCAACTCTAGTTGTCTGTCTATTGGCAGAGCTAGAGGCTTGGGACTCAAAGGAGAAGCTGGGGCTAGTGGTTCTGCTTTTTCCTTAAGAGGCTTTAGCAAAAAATTATTTATGCAAATCATGAGAATGTTTCTAGAACTCACTAAGGCCAGTCATGTTTAGAGAGAAAAGCTCATATAAAAAGCAGTACCTATAGGAATAGGCACAATTAGGGAATTAAAAATCAAGGGGAAGAACAACAAAGCTGGAGGGCTAATACTGCCTGATTTTAAGATTTTTTTTTTATTTTTTTAAAGATTTTATTTATTTATCCGACAGTGAGAGACACAGCGAGAGAGGGAACACAAGCAGGGGGTGTGGGAGAGGGAGAAGCAGGCTTCCTGCTGAGCGGGGAGCCCGATGCGGGGCTCGATCCCAGGACCCTGGGATCATGACCTGAGCCGAAGGCAGAGGCTTAACCGACTGAGCCACCCAGGTGCCCCGATTTTAAGATTTTTTATAAAGTTACAGTAATGAAGACATAGAGATGTTGGTATAATAATAGACAACCCAATGGAATGAAGTAAAAGAAACCCAAACACATATGAACAACTGACTTTTGACAACTTCAAGGGCAATTCAATGGTGGAAGGCTAGTCTTTTTGACAAACGATGCTAGAACTACTGAATATCCAAATGCTATAAAATGAAAATGGATTCACATTTCATATTATATGTAAAAATTAACTTAAAATGGATCACAAGCCTACATATAAGACTTAAGACTAAAATTTCTAAAGTGAAATGTAAAATTTTTGTGATCTTGGGTAAGGCAAAGATTTCTTGGATATGACCACAAAAAGAAAGAAAAAATTGATCAATTGGATTTTGTCAAAATTTAAAACTTTTTGAAAGATACTGTTAAAAAGAAAGTCACAGACTGTGCGAAATCAATATTTGAAAATCCTATCTGCTAAAGTACCTGTATCCAGAATAAATGAAGAATTCTCAAAGTCAACATAAAAAACAATCCAATTAAAAAAAAAAAAGTTGGCAAAAAGATGGAAGACACTTCACCAAAGAAAATATACAGATGGCAAACACATGAAAAAATGTTCAATATCGGGGGCGCCTGGGTGGCTTAGTCATTAAGGGTCTGCCTTCGGCTCAGGTCATGATCCCAGGGTCCTGGGATCGAGCCCCGCATTGGGGTCCCTGCTCCATGGGAAGTCTTCTTCTCCCTCTCCCACTCCCCCTGCTTGTGTTCCCTCTCTTGCTGTGTCTCTCTCTGTCAAATAAATAAAATCTTTTAAATAAAAATGTTCAATATCATTAGGTATTAGATAAATACAAATTAAAGCCGTGATAAGATATTATTACACATCTATTAGAATAACTAAAATTAAAATTTTGAGCATATCAAGTGTTAGGAAGGATTTGGAGGAACTGAAATTCTCATACACTGTTGGTGGGCATGTAAAGTGTACAGCACCTTGGAGATCAGTTTACCAGTTTCTTAAAAAGCTAAATATACTACCATGTGATTTATGCATTCTACTCTTAGATATTTATCCCATAGAAATTAAAGTCTATGTTCAGAAGAAAAGCTGCATACAGATGTTCATAGAAACTCTATATGTAATAACCAAAAACTGGAAATAATTAAAATGTCTATCAAAGATTAGGTAGAATTGAAATGAGCAGACAAATTCTAGTGTATTTGTACAATGAATTCAAACTTGACAATTAAAAGGAATGGACTACTGGTATGTGCAACAGCAATTCAAAGTCATTATGAGCAGTGAAAAAAGCCAGACCAAAAAAGAATGAATAGTGTATCATTCCATTTATAAAAATTCTAGAAAATGAAAACTAATCTGTAGTGGCAGAAACCAGACTAGTGGTTGCTTGGGGATGAAGTGGGAGGCAGTTGGAGAGGGAGGAGAGAGTGATTACAAAGGCTCATGAGGAAGCGTTTGGGGTGATGGTTTATTACCTTGATTGTAGTGATGGTTTCATGGGTGTATAAGAATACTGAAACATCAGGCTGTGTACTTTAAATATGTTCCATTTATTACATGTCAATTACATCTCAAGAAAGCTGCTGAGAAAGATGAATAAACTCATTAAGTCACCATTACATAGAAGCCCTAAAACAGAAGAAAATAAATAAAAATACAAAAGGAAAAATAGGAAAGGAAGCTACTGAAAGTTATAGGAAGAGACTAAATGAAGCCAGTGTTTCGAGGAGTAGAGCAGTTAAAATAACATGGCGCAGAGATACCCAGAAGGAAGGCTGTCCGATGTATTTGGCAAACAGAAAACCACTGAACCTCCATGAATGGGTAGTGGGGTGGGAGCCAGAATGTCAGAGGCTGTAGGAGACTGTCTGAAACAAAGGTGAGGCGGCACATGGAACCCACTTGTTTCAAGAGCTTGGCAATGAGAACAAGAGAAGTAGGATGGTAGCTAGAGGGGACAGCGGAACAAGCTGAAGGCAGAAAAAAATAAAAGAGGAATGAAGAAGAGACTGAAGATTCTAGAGACGAAGATAGAACATGTAGAAACGAGTTTGTTGAGGCATTGGGAAGTGATGGCATGTAAGGCCCAGGTGCCAGAATGAGCCCCAGGAAGGAGAAATCTGTAATTGTTAATTCCTGACCATCTCCCAAAACCATGGGTTCAGAGTACCCAAGTAGATTACTTCAAACTTTGAGAAAAAGAGTTCTTTTGTCAGAGATTTTTTTTTAATTAATTAATTTTTTTTTTAGAAAACCTGGATGACTAGACATTCTGACATTTCTTATAACGGATCTTGATAAAAGATGACATCATATTAATCATCACCTCTGACCCCCAAATTGTGACCTTTCCAGGCTGTAATCTGCGGACCACAGACCATAGGTCGTTGTCCCAAATGACATAAGAGCACTTCTGCTTCATTAATCATAGTCTTGCTGCTTCAGCAAGATTACTCTGAGTCAGATGTTTAAGATGGAACAAAGGGCAGGAGAAGAGTCAGGGGTAAGCTGCGGGTTTGTGTGTACAACGTAATAGGGAAATCTCTGTGGAGAAAAACACAACCCTAACTGGAAGCTGAAAGGCATTGCCAAGGTTTACACAACAGTAGAAGAGATATGAGCTTTAGAACTAGACAGACTTGGTCTCAGTCCTGGGCTCTCCCTCCAGTCTGTGCTGTGAGACCTGAGGTACATGTTACTGCTTCCATTAGTGTCTGTTGCTTCATGTATGCAGTGGGTATATTGTTTACCTCACATGCTTGTTCCAAGAATTACATAACCTGATGTTTTAAGTATCTATTAGAAAATAGGCAAACAATACAAGGTAGCTATGTTTCCTATATTATTATATAGTAAGTGTTCTTAACCCATAAAAAATACTCCAAGCTATCTTATTTTCATCATTTGTTTACCATGGATGGTTAATTAATGCCTCTTGGCACTTAAGTGATTATGTAGCAGTCCTCTCTGTACAACAGTGGCAAACTATCTGAAGGTCAAATAACACATCAGCATGCACGGATGAAGTGAAAATTCAAACAATTGCTCTCTCTCCACACCACCATGTTGCTTTCTGTCTTGGTACATACCAGAACTTAATACAACTGTTCTCTCTCTCTTATCACAAGTGAAGGCCTGCAATGAGGAGACAGTGACTTTGAGAGATCTCATGACCCTCGAAAACTAATCCCCATAGAGGAGTAGAATCCCTGAAGATCTTGATGTTTTGTAAGTCCATGAAATATGGCCCATATTCCAGCAGATGCTCAAACTTTTGAATTCCTGAGTACAGATCCTTATCCAGAAGTGAAGCAAAGTAACTCAACTATTCACTGGGATGAAAGGAACATCTCTTTAAAGCAAATTAATTCTTTAAATGCATACCACATAGTACCTTGGACCTATTCTAGTTGTAGTATCAGCCCCACTGCTGAATTATGGCTTCTTGATAGAATTAAACTGTGCCTTTTTAGAACAACTTGTAGTGTATTTCAGGCATTCTCTTTTGGCAATTTAAAAGATCCAGAATTTGTGGACTAAATGTATTTTCCATTTATCAAGGCAAAAGAAACTTTTTTTATGATAAATGCTTAGAATGAATGTATACACTCAGTAATGAATCTTTACTGGAAGTGCAAATATATATACAACTCACACATCATGATAACCTTCATCACTGGTATTTGAGGGCAGGTCAGCTTGTCTCCAGTTTTAAGGTACAATCAAGAATTAGTTCAAGTACAAAAATGGAATGTGGTCTTAGTGATCAGGATACATTTGCTAAAATTAGCACACCCCTTGCCCATCTGATCCTCCTGGTGGCATTTCCCTGCATACTGAGTCCTATGACTTAAGAGCTATAAAGGGTCTGGCACGAGCTTTTCCCTGCTCTATATCGTGGCTGGAATTAGTTGATAACTCAATCTTGGGCTTTGGTTTGGCTCTAAGCACTATTAAATTAAGTCACATTACTGCTAGAAGATCTGCCATAATTTTCTTTTTCAATTTGCTGGGTCTTTGGAAATCACATGATTGGGCAGACTACCATTGAAGCAACTTATTTTATTGGAGTTAAAAGAAAGAACATCCTACATGAGTCAAAACCTACAAAAACTGTCCAAACTTGTGAGTAATTGTGTCAAGTTAACATCGCAAAGTTAGTTTTGTGAAGTTAATCTGACACATGTTGAATGATACACATTATTGTGCTACATGGTAATTAGGCATAAATGGTAAGCAATTAATATATATGGCTGAAATTAGTAGATGTTTTACACAGTCAAGTTCAAATCGGTCTTTTTCTTCTTGCTTCGTTCATTTCCTATTTTCTATAAACATCATTGACAGCTTCTCTCACCCTTCGCCTTAGGAACCTTAGAATATTATTGTGCTCTTTTCAAAATACAATGTAAATCATTCATTCATCAAGGGTTTGCACTGTTCAACCAACATAGGCAGATTGCAGAGATGCTTAGGTAAAGTTTTAAAGAGGCACTGAACAGCTTCACCTCTGGATCTATGCTCCATTCTCTGCACTCCTTGGCCTGGGCGGCTGAAGTGTGTGGACGCCATCAGTAAGCCTCCTCACTCTGACTTTTGAGTGGGCGTTGGAGGGAGTGCTGGAGAGTGGGGGGGGGGGGGGGCAGCCCCATGGGGCTCAAAAGTTTCAGCTCTGTCCAGCTGCTTCTTCACAAGCATCTTTTCTGTCTCCAGATTCCCCAGTAACCCCTCTTTCTCCACTGCCTCTGCAGGCCTAAGGCTTGTGCAGACCCTGCTCAGAGAGTGGTGCCCTGCACTGGCCCTACTGTTCCCTCCCACCCAGATCATAAAAGGGACATTGTACTGTTCAACTTTCCTAATTTGAATGTGCCATCTGTTTTCAGCCTGGACCCTGCCTGATTCAAAAGGTAGGATTTTATCTGTAAGCATACGTTTTGTCATAGGTAACACAAATCAAGGTTCGCATAACAGCCTAGTATTTGATTCACTTCTGTTGTATTTTATCAGTCTTGGCATGTGGAATGTCGTAGGTACTGAATATCTACTTGCTGATTGATTAAATGAATTTATGTAATATAGAATATTTTCTGAGTTATAGTTTCTAACCTCAGTATTATTCCAGTAAGACAATTAATGGTCAAACTGTACGTTGTATATAGTGTAGATAAAAAGTTATTTTGCGGGGTGCCTGGGTGGCTCGGTCGTTAAGCATCTGCCTTTGGCTCAGGTCATGATCTCAGGGTCCTGGGATCGAGCCCTGCATCGGGCTCCCTGCTCAGTGGGAAGCCTGCTTCTCCCTCTCCCACTCCCCCTGCTTGTGTTCCTGCTCTTGCCGTCTCTCTCTCTTTCTCTCTCTGTCAAACAAAACAAAATTATTTTGCCACATTTCTTGAGAAAACAATGAACAAGCTCTAGTTTGCAGTCATCCTTATAAATTTAGAAAAAGTGCATACATTGTACTAAAACCTCATTTTCTTTCTTTCTTTCCTTTCCTTTCTTTCCTTTCTTTCTCTTTCTCTCTCTTTCTCTCTCTCTCTCTCTCTCTTTCATTCTTTCTCTTTCTTTCTCTCTTTCTCTCTTTCTTTCTTAAGTAGGCTCAATGTGGAGCCCAATGCAGGGCTTAAACTCACGACTGTGAGATCAAGACCTGAGCTAAGATCAAGAGTTGCAATGTTTAACTGACTGAGTCACCAGACACCCCTAAAACCTTGTTTTCTAAGTTGAGTTTCTTATGCTTTGAAGTGCCAAAGTTTTACCTTTTCACTTACAGCATAACATTAATATAATTGTTTGGATCACCAAGGTAACTTTTTACTTGCACAAAATATATGCTTAATGAATTCAGTTAACTGATTATTGAGTGCCTAACATAAGATCATTTGAGCAGTTTTGTGGAGAATGGATTGGACAAGAGGGACTGGAGGCAAGCAGATTAGTTAGGAATCTATTGCAATAGTCCAAGACAAGCTAAATATTTACTGAGCTTTGTTATGGCTTTGCTTTGGACATTTCAGTCCTGCTTAGTTTTGGGGTGGGGCTTATGGAGCAAAGCTGGTATTTGAGTTGTTCTGGCAAATTCCTCTGAGTTACAGTGTTTACTTTTCTTTTTCTTTTCCTTTTCTTTCTTTGGTCACCTAATTAAAATAGAAAAAGATATATCTTGCAGAAACTTCAAGTTCCTCATAATCTAGATAGGAACAAAATATTAACACAGGAAAAATAATAACATAATATTCAAACAGCAGAGGAGTGCTCAGAATTAATATCTAAGTGAATGGAATGACAACAAATGCCAGAACTTTATGAGACTAAGAGGTGACTGTGGGCTGGGTAACTTGGGAAATTTTCATGAAGAGTGTGGCCTTGAATGATAGGCCGAGAGCTAGAAAGAGAAAGGAAGACATTCGTGGAAAGCGAAATTCTAAGAAAGGCAGAGTTGCAAGAAAAGTCTTATTTTTCTTATCTTTCCTTTTATCCCTCTCCTCTTCAAAGTACAGATCTGTCTGAGTGAGGAGCAGGGTGGGGAAGTATTATCTCTGAATGGGGAAGGCTTTTCCACTTCCTTTTTTTTCCTGTTCCTCAAGGCTTAGCCAGGCCCGAAAGGCTTGTCCAGCATGTGGCGTTACTACAGCTTTTCAAGTCTGGCCTACGTTCAGATTAAAGACCCAAACTTCAAACAAGAACGAAAAAATATATATATATCTTTTAAAGATTTTATTTGTTTATTTGACAGAGAGAGAGATAGCGAGAGCAGGAACACAAGCAGGGGGAGTGGGAGAGGGAGAAGCAGGTCTCCTGCGGAGCATGGAGCCCGATGCGGGGCTCGATCCCAGGACCCTGGGATCATGACCTGAGCCGAAGGCAGACGCTTAACGACTGAGCCACCCAGGCGCCCCCGAAAAAATATTTTTAATTCTAAAACTCATAAGGATGCTATTTCTTTGACAAATGTTGTAGAAATGGAAGATATCTCTATATTCTTTAGTCTAAAAGTCATGAGGAAAAATTAAAATGCCTCACATTGAAGGAGAGTTGAAGAAGTTGTCATTTGTTGAGGGCAGATCAGTTATCAGTAAGTGTTTGAAAGGTTTCTATATATGAGTAGATTCATTTATTCCTTGCAACAATTTTATGAGGTAGTCCTACAAAATCATTCCAATTCTGTAGACACAAAAACTATGGCAAAGAGAGGTAAAGTAACATGCTTGATGCCCCACAACTGGAAAATACTGGAGCCAGTTATCAAACTGAAGTAGTCTGACTCCCAAGTTTTTGCCACTAACTGCCTTGAAAAGTTATGTAACTGAGCTGGTTCTTTGTCTGTGAGATCTGGGAGGTTGAATAAGATAATCTTGACATTTGCCCTCATGTTAAAAATTAAGTATTAGGTTCACGTCCTCAATTCCTACTCTTCTCACATGACTCAAGTTTGAAACTCTCTGTCCTCACTTCCAAAGGAATTAATTCTCCCTTCAGAGAAATTCTGACATTAATTGTTCTGAATGTCTTAAAGAGGATCAGATTCCAGGTCAATGATGAACAACTCCTAACTCAGTTTTGTAATCTTCCTGACTTTTCCATGTGATAGAGGGCCTGTTTTCAGGATGCAATTAGAGAATTGCCCTGCATTATGACGAATCTCAACATGTTAGTAATTAGGAAGTGGCTCCAGTTTTTTCCACTGACATTATATGGGTACTCTAAGTTGAGTGAGTATACTTACTCTCACAAAAGACCAAATGAAGCTATACTCAATGTTGAATTTTTTTTTAAGTGGCCTATAAATTTTTTCTGAATTGGTCTAAATAAAAAAGAAAATTGCTCTCCCTTGCGCTAGCTCATGACCTATGGATGGCTAGACTTGTAGGACCAATGCATATTCCACAGGTTCCCCGCTGCTTCCGTATCTGAAGAATAATGGGCACCATGACTGGGAGAGAAAAGAGGTGAGCCCTGGTTTAATGCAGAATAAAACGCTTCTTGTTCACCAGGAGTTCTAGGTCTCAGTTTTGCCTAGAAGAACATGGAAGGACCTCTAAGTCCCATTCTTATCTAGACCTCCTGGAAATGGGTGTACAGTCGTGCTGCTACAGGAATCTCTTGCACTATCCCCAGTGTAAAAAACCTACCACTTCCTCCATCATAAACTTAGCGAACAAATTTGACTTTCAGAGCCCGTCTCTTCAGTAAAACCGAGTATAAAAACTGAAATGTCATAGGGACAAAGCTTGACATTCCAGAGCTGGATGCATGTGTTGAAATGCAAAACCCCTGAAGCAAGTGGCCCACTGATCTTAGCCCAGCTCGCAGAAAAGTGTAAAGGAGAGAAAGGATAGGGTGTTTTGGAGTTGAGATCCCAGAAGGAAAAGGGGATGGAAGTGGGGATGAGATCTAAAGACAAATTTTGTGTACTTAATGATTTTTGTTTACTGAACTAAAAAGATTCCATGCATTTAGTATTTTCGCTCTTAAGTAACAAGAGGAGTCATCGATTGAATCCCTAGGAAGCCTAGGGATTATTCTTCACTGCATCGTCCAAGTTCCCCACAATAAATATGAAGCATCTCAATTTAGAAAAAGGTCCCAGTATGTTCTCCCTCTTATGATACACAATAAATCAGAGGAAAACAGCCTACTGGAAAGAAAACTTGAGATGGGGGTATTTGGGAGATGGGAGGGCCTATTTTCAGGATTTAGCCCCTCATTTTGTTCAAGCAACAGTGCTGACAACGCAACCTAGCAACCTACAAAAATCCTAAACCATTTCTATCACCTTTATACTTTCATGTGTATGATTTAGCCTTTAGTATTTAAAGGCATTTAAAGGCAGTTCTTTTCCACTATATTAGCTCTGAAAAAATATATATATGTTTTTGCCCTCCCCACCTCCAGTTTAGTTCAATATCAATCTGTATGTAAACTCTTTACCACCGGATGGTGCCTGTGGCTCTGTTGGGAGAAATGTTGCTTGCAGCTGTATTTTGGAAAATGGAAGGGTACTTCAGTGAGTTTGAAAAACTGACAGTTGTTAAATAGTTTGTCTGGAGACTTCTAGGCAATGGATGAACATTTGGCAGCAATTTTTGACTTTGCCCAAAGGCCAAGAAGCAAAATATGAATAGACTGGTAAAACCTAAATTACTCTAGATGCTCTTGGAGGATAGGATAGTGGTCACATCTTTGATAAAGAAAGGGGAAATGGACAAAGCAATATTTCAATGGGTTTTATTAAAGGTAGCCGCTGGAAGAGAATGCAAGTCCCAACACAATTCATTAACAAGGACTGGATTTAGCTCTCCCACCCATATATACTGTTCTAAGTATTTTAAATCGTAGCCAGACCACTAGTGACCTTTAGGGAGTTAAATCCAAAATAAAAAATACTTCTGGGCCCACCATGCAGATTTGGTCTTTCAGCTAATGTTACATGAGGAGTATCTTTCTGTTCATCCATTAGCATACACGAAAATTCCACTGTGGTCTTTTCTCCAGAAGCTTTCTTTCTAGGGATAAAATATAAGTAGATGTCATATTTGCTTAATGAGCTTTTTGTTGTTGTGTCTTCAAAGAGAGGGCATGTATTTCTAGTTTTCTAAATTGCTAATAGTTCCATCTCGGCTAAAATTCTGCATCCGAGTCCCCAAACAGACCCGAATGGATAACAGGAGAAGAATTTCCAATTCAGCGGTAACACCTTGTTTAAGGAGTGAATAAATCACTGGAGAGTCCATCCTGTTCCCTCAGCTACGATTGGAAAAATTCAGAGTCTAGCATACCACTTTTCTCAGTAGTAACGCAAATCATAAAGAAATTCAGTTAACCTAAGTATCACACAGATTAGGACAAATACACGTGTAAGGAATCTACGGGCAATTCCAGATTCTTCTACTGAGAAGACATGTTTACCCTCATGTTGAAGTGAGTTCTAGTCAGTCTACATGGTGTGGTACTGACATGCATCAACTTTTTCTGAATCTTGAGTGTTGAGGAAAATGAACGAATTGCATGGAACTCTGAAGTGAACAGAGAACACACAGCAGGTACAAGCATGATTCAGACTGGTGTCAGTTAATGTGAGTTTTAAGGGAGGAGGGGACATATTTGTAAACAATTTGCAAACTCGCTGTTGCAAACAATGTGCAAACAAAGCAGAACAAATGGTATATTGAAAGTGTACAAACAAGCTGCATAGAATGAACATTTCTGTGTTAAGAGAAAGAGAAAGCAGAATTGCTTAATTTCCTGAGACTTTTCAGTTGTTTCTCATCTCTAGAGTAGTTATCTGTCCACCCCAGAATTCTGCACACTAAGGGTGGAGTGTGGGCTTTCTGCTTTGCAGAGTCCCGTACTGGGCTTTCTTCTTGGCATGATATTTTGACTCACTATGTGAATTCTGACTAATTGCTAGTAGCTCCAGGCCACTGGTTTCCCCTAGCAGCACGGTAAAAGCTTACCTGCAAAAATGTTCATGTACGAAAATTTGCGTGGGAGACACACTGGAAGGTAGTTCTAAAATATATTTATGAATTATCAGAATTCTCTATATTAAGAAATGCTTTTAGAAGTTTCAGTTTTCACATGGACTTAAAGTGTCTTCATGCCCCTCCTCCGCCCTTTGTTTCTTCCCCTTCTTCCTGGGGGTTAAATTTATGATAATTACATGGAGCGTTGCCTTCAGAATTTGAATAGATTTCTGCAAACTCTCCACTGGTTCCTACAGGATAAGCTAGTGCTCACATTAACGCTATGATGTTTTCACTGATCTGTTTGGTGATTCCAGATTTATTACCCTAATTATGAGCTAATGAGCACTAAGTTTTGCAAGGAAATTTGCATGACTTGCTTAAGTAGGACAAATTATCAGCTTATTCAAGATAAAACATCTCTTGTATTTTGAGACCCTTTAACACACTAAAAGAGATGCTTATCCTCTAGCCAAGTTAAACCGGTTTCTGAGAAAGACAGACCGCTACCTTGAAAACAATGGACTCTACTGCAGTTTTAAGGAGTTTGCTTGGCAGAGTCCAAAAGTCTTTGGAATCCCTTTCAAGTAGTGTTCTCTTAGTCATTTCTGCACACATATCATAATTTCTAAGTCAGAAGAACGTGAAGGAAGCTACTGACAAGTCTCCTTCCAACCGAAACAGGAGTTTGGGAATAATTTAACGTAAAGAAAATACGCAGACCTTTCACATTAGATATTAAGCTTCCTTTCTCTTAACAAAGTGCAAATTACCACCTTTTAATTTGATCTTTTGGAGCCAGAAAAAAATGCACATTTTACTTTCATTTCTCTTTCCTTTGTATTTTCTCATACAGAAAAACAACTTCGGGATTTGTTTTGGAGTTAGATGGTTATCACTTTAATAAATAAGTTAAAGGCCTTATTTTTAACACACATACTTTTTTCTGAGGGCATCTTTATAATATTAACGGTCATCTTGAGGATTCTCTGAGAAATGATACAAAGTGTAATAGAAGGGGACCACCACAGTGTTCCTAAGAGATTCAGTAGAAAAGGTGAGTAAACAAATTAGTCAGCTAAACTAACTAGTTGTTTTAGAAGACATGAGATCTTTAGTGCCATCGCATTATGCCTCATTAGATCTGTTAGTTGCTTGACATTGTCATTATTCTACCCACTTCTTTCTGTGCAGTTTCACCATGTCAGCTTTGATTTCCCCTGAACTTATTTTTTTCCAGCTTAAAGCTATTATGTCACCTTCCAGGAGCATTGATTTTTAGTCAGGTGTCACAAAATTCCCACTCATCATTTCCTTGCAAGCCTAACACTGAATGTTGCTGCCCCTGCTGTGAGAATTAATCACTTATTCTTATCGGCCAGTTCTAGCATCTTCCTTCCCATTAAACTCAATGTTTCATTTTTAAATGTTTTAATTGACAGACACTGAAATAACTTCCCATCAGTGGGCTTTGGCAAAAATAAATCATTAAGAGGGCAAGGAAGAGGTAAACGATACAAGCTTTTTTTTTTTTTTTTTTAAACAATCAGACATTTGTAGACCATCTATTATTGGTCTGGAATTGTAAGAGAATTATTGGAGAGGTGACAAAATGTAAGCTGTCACCACCCCTAGCACTTCAAGTACTTAAAATCTTGCTATGGAAAATAATTTTGAAAGGAGATTTAGAACCTCAACTATAAAGTTCACTGTCTTTATGTTTAGCTTAGTTTTAACTCACCTGGGTTACTTGAAAAATTTAGTGACTCAGTAACCGGTGAAGGAAGGTTTTTTTGTTTGTTTTAACAACTTAAGTAGCAATAATTTTTCAGACTTAAAACAATGAATTGACATTCTTGAAATTATTATTTATTTGCCAGAGAGCGAGCCAGAGAACCTGAGAGCACAAGCAGGGGGAGCGGCCGGCAGAGGGAGAGGCAGGCAGAGGGAGAGGCAGGTTTCCCGCTGAGCAGGGAGCCCGAAGCTGCGGGGCTTGATTCCAGGACCCTGGGATCATGACCTGAGCCAAAGGCAGATGCTTAACCATCTGAGCCACCCAGGCTCCCCATAATAACCACTGCTTTTTAAGAAAAGGTAGTATAAATTCACATGACACAGCCACACAGAAGTCATGGCATAAACTGACAATATTTCTAAGAAGGACATAGGAGATATAACAAATATAGCCACCTCATTTTGTCAAGAGTTATATACCTCCAGGTTGGAAGTGATAAAAATGGTGATTTTAGGGGGGGAAAAAAGCAGGGGTAGGTGTCAGGAGGAATTTGTATCATAGTTCATCTCAACTCAAATATTTTAAAGCTTCTTTTGATATATGTGTTAAAGAATATTTTTGAAAGCATATAGTATGTACAAAAAAATAGCATAAGAGAAAATGGGATGATTTCTCTAAAGGATCAGTGAGGGGTTAGATTACAAATGCTGACCTAACCAACCCAAAGGATTACGAAACTGCATGATCTTCACTTGTCAAGCTACCTGTCTCTCTTTTTAAAATAATTTCTTCTTTTCAGAGTTTTTGCCACATTTTGGTTGAAGTCCATCCTGCTTCTACTTCTCAAAGGCAGCAAGCCTTACTGGAAAGAATGTCAAGGTGATAGAGTTGTAGTCTGAATACAAATTCTCTATTACTCTCCTTGGGCAGGTAGCAAGCTCATTTCTACAGTAAAATGTGAATAATTCTAAAGGCCAAATTACCCATATCCTAGGAATATTGTTAAAATAAAACAAGGTAATGGATTTGAAAGTACACTGAGGGAAAACATTTCATCTAAATGCCAAGTGATATTCTATTCTCTCCACAATTTGTGAACTTCTGCTTCTTTGAATTTCCAAATCATGAATTATATGCTTACATATGGTATATTTAAGCTCAATTAAACTTGAAGGCCCTATGGGAAATAGCACTGAAAAGGTAATAAGATGCATTATAGTAAAGAAAAACTTAAAGGACTTTTCATCCAACTGCTAAGCATTAATGATGCTCGATCAGATTTTTCAGAAGTTTTCTAGAACCATTTTCCTGTTTCAGATGCCATTTGTAGTTTTGAGTATTCTCAGTTTAGGGTTTTATTTTTGACGGCATTATATTGGTTGCAAAAATACGCCTTGCAATTCTCAACACAATAGATCATTTGATGTGATCAGAAATAACTACAAAGTTTCCAGAGGTTTTTTTCCCCCACTGACTCTAACACATAATGTAGGCTTCCTTTCAGGGAACTTCCTGCTTACACACTTATGACCATATTATTTATTCTGTTATTTAAAAGATGGGCAGTGTATAAAACCTGCTCTACAAATAGTAAAACAATACCAGAACACCACATACCTAGAGCAGATTATTTTTTTCTTTTTTTTTTTATAATCTCACTTAGCAATCTTAGAAATTCTAATTCAGCTTGCTCTACTGAAGACCAAATAGAATGTAGTATTGGGCAGAAATTGATTTTTTTTTTTTCCAGCGGCAATACCTGACAATGTTTGGCAACTGAGGCTCAAATTCAATTTGAAAAACGGGAAACATTTCTTACTCGCTTAACACAACGTGGAATTGCTGTCTTATCTAATCCTAGGTGCTATATAAACAGACCCCACGTAAAGGGCTAGAAAAGAGAGTAATTAATATACTGGCATTTCTCTTCTGGGGTAACAATCTTCAATCCTAATGCAAAGCATCTTAGAGAAAATGCATTTTTGGGTTTTCAATTTGATGCACCTTTGGGAATGTGCATAGTGACCCACAAACCTATGCACTTAATATGTGTTTGTGGACTCGAAATTCCTTTATAACTAGTGAATCTTCCAATCAAGATATCTTAAGATAAACACCTAGTTTTTCCAGTTAGTTACAGAATTAAGAGTCTTGCTTAAGATTATCTTGCATCTATGCTAATATTGCTCAAGATTCCTAAGTGTCCACAAAATTTGCTCATTACCTCCATGGAAATATTTGCAGTAATGTCTCAGAACTGCAGCAAATGATTCAAAATCCTAGTTTTCTGTCCTAATATTTCTTCTAAAATCCAACCACGTATGTTTATAGAACTTTCTAGTTACAACAGTATGAGGCTCTTCCTTTGCTAGATCCTTTCTTTTTGTCGCTGTGGTTTAATAAAATCACTATCCAGATATCCACCGATAATAGCTTAATGTTAAACTTGTCCAAAAAATCCCTAAATTTCTCAATTTTTCTCAAGACCTCCATTCTCATGTGCCTGCCATTTCACAGTGGGTTTTGTCCTAAATCATTCCTTCAATAAGTGGATGAATATTACATATAATATGTGGTATTTATTTAAAACAGAAAAAGATCACCTGGGATATCTATATAGGAACAGTAACAACTAAATATATAGGAAGGCATATGTAAAGTCTCAACACTGAGGATGCCTAATAATTGTTAATCATTATTCTGCACTCTCCCTGCTCATCTCTGTTAACATTTTTAATGATATGAGACATTGTAAGAAATTGAAGTTCCTCTTGAATCAGAAAAAAAAATAGGGTATATGCCGTATCATTATTTTGTATGTCACACTTTACTTATTTAACATCAGTATAAAATCCATTTCCAAATATGTAGGGGAGAAGATGAAAAACAGGGGAAGAATGCTCCATTTAGTTAACACTAGACAGAGCTAGCCTTTGACCCCTAGCGACAGTCTTTCCTGGTCCCAGAATATTCAGAGATGACAGGTCCCAGTAAACTCCATTCCCTAAGAATGTCAGGCTGACTGTATGTATTATATTTTGTTATTTTATACTGACTTGGGGCTTAACTACTGTTTCTTGCTTCACCATTCATATACAAGATTCTCTTCTCTGTAGATACATTCATCTAAATGCTACTAACTGGTTTCCATCCTGGAATCCTGTAATTCTCTGAAAATCCCTCAAGTGCCTGAATTGGGTTTTGAGGTCATCTATCAACATTCCCATTGTTATACCTAGCTACTGCTCTATTTCTCCCTGTTTCTCCTTTAGCCACATTCTCATCTATATGCATTTCAAAACTTTCTTCAATACTCAGCTCGAAATCCACTTTATTCATAGAGCCTTTCTCATTTTGGTAAAGACACATGGAGCCCCTGGGCCATTTTCAGAGACAACATTGCACATTTGGTTCCAGTTTAACCAATGCACCCTTTTCCCTACCTGAAATTGAGATAGGTTACATACAAACATGTGAATATGATATGTATTTGACTTTTATCAGATTATCTCAAATATACAGACTTCCCCATAACACATACTTTAGGCTTCTCCGCACAGCTCAAATGCATGCATATAAACAACAAACTGTCAGACATACTGTATGAGTCATAAATATAACCTATCTTGAACTATAACCAGGAGCAGAGATCCAGAGTTGAAATGGCAAACACTGACCTTCTTCTATTTATCTACAACCCTCTTGTCACCACCATAACTCCCATTAATTTGGTCTCCTATCTTTCTAACAGACTGGTAATGGATTACCAAATATATAGGAATATGATATTCTACGTTATCGTATGTACTATATTTTGTTATCCTATGTTGTGGTAGGGGCATTTCTCATCTAGGTTCTGATTATTTTCGGCAAGTGGGGCAGTGAAAATGCAATCTTTGGGAGAATTGTTTTTTTTTTTTTAACGGTTTTTTTTGGGCGGTATCCTTTTAGTTGTTATTTCTGTCCTAGGTGGTAGTATTATAGCTTGTAATGTTTGGTTTAATTTTTTCATAGCCTTCTTAATCTTTGGTAACGATGTCAGATCTGCTTGATCACCACCAGCTTATTAGTTTAGTCAAAGGCATCTTGGCACTAGAGACCAACTTAGGATAAAATCACACATCTAAAGTCTTATTAGAAGATACCACTTGATTCACAGAGAGGCATGCTAGTCACAAGCTACTAATAGAGATGACATCTTGTTACCAGTTTGTCTTTGCATCCAAGGCAGTCTCTCTCCTTTGCACACCAAAAGATGAGTGCTTTGAATTCCCAGTTAATTTGTCTAGGTGAGAAGTAATTTGAAATAAGGCGACCTCAAGTGTTCAAATAACCAACCAACCAAAATGACCATAGAATTGGGAAAGAGAATGCCAAAATGGAGTAATTTTAATGGCATGAAGTCCCTGGATAAGATCAAAGAAAGTTCCCTTTTCGGTTGATACCACTTCTGGGGTGGGAAATGGCACCTCACTGTGGCCAGTAATTGTTGTCTGTGCAAGCTTAGGACAATTCTTATCTCTGGTTCCGCAGTGTGAAAGCCTTTGAAACAGACTTGGGTGACCCAAGAGAGTGCTGGGACAGAGCAGATGTCAGAGAACTGCCGCAGCCTGGCAGTTGGCGAGCCTACATAGGGGTATTTCAAGATTATGTATAGAGGGTACTAATCTATATATTAGGAAAGGTGGTTGCAGTTCATGCTTCAGAATTGCACAATTGGTTCTAATATTCTCTAATGATAAATCCAGAGAATGGTTTATTATTCTTTGATATAAAACCCGGGTCTGATGATTTAGCAGAAGTCAGATGTCTCCCTCTCACCAAATATATTTCAGGGCTTCATGTATACACGCTCTTTTTCATTCATTCAGCAACCATAGTTCCTAAACATGTAATTCTCTTACTTTGGAGATTTTACATGCAGTGTCCTAACTAAAAAAAAAAAAAAAAAAAAATCCATCTCCCTCTTTGTCTCCATCATAGGCCCATTTTGGACGTTACAAATTGTCCATATAACTCACTCCATAATTTTCTTTCCTATTCTCATGCCTTTATTCCTTAAAAATAGACACTGAGGAAACAAATACACACTGAAGGCAACTAAGTACCTCTCACCTGTAAAGATAAAGAACTATGTGCAAGAAATAAGAGACAGAGCTTTAATATTCATGAAAAAAGGAGATAATGCCCCCCTTTAAAATAAAAAAAAGATATTCAATGTGATGTTCATCAAAAATCCACAGAACTGGGGCGGCTGGGTGGCTCAGTCAGTTAAGAGTCTGCCTTTGGCTCAGGTCATGATCCCAGGGTCCTGGGATTGAGTCCCGCGTCGGGCTCCCTGCTCGACGGGGAGTCTGCTTCTCCCTCTGCATGCCGCTCCCTGTTTGTGCTCTCACGCTCTCTGGCTCGCTCTCTCTCTCTCTCTCTCTCTGTCAAATAAATATTTTTTTAAAAATCCACAAAACAATATCAACAACTGATATGGGTGATGTCCATGTCATGGACTTAGATTTCATAAAAACCCAATGTGTCTTACTTAGATTTCAGAGCTAGAAGGGACCTTGGATATCAAGTAGACCCATTTCTTCACTTGGAGAGAGAGAACTGAGGCTCGAAATGCCAAGGGATTATCCCCAGGCTACCCAGCTAGTGAGATCTGCCTCCTCATCCTGTTCTCACTTTAGTTTTCTTTCTAAACAACCACAATGTCTTCCATAGAATAGTGAAAGAAGGCAAAGAAATAATTGTGCTACAAAGGTATACATATAAGTTGGTCATTTAGGAATGAGAAAGACAAGAATAAAAACAGTAAAATAAAAATTTAGAGGATTAGATCAATTTAATAATTTGGCCTACATTTTTTTATCCCAATCATATCACTTTTTAAAAGTTTTTTTTTTTTTAAGATTTTATTTATTTGTTTGTCAGAGAGAGAGAGAGAGACACAAGCAGGGGGAGGGGCAGAGGGAGAAGCCGGCTCAGGTGTCCCTAAAAAGATTATTATTGAACGTTTTAAAATAAATAAAGCAAACCCATTGTTCTGATTGACCACAATCACATACAATAAGTTAAAACACCCAAAGAGGGGGCGCCTGGGTGCCTCAGTCGGTTAATCGTCCGCCTTCGGCTCAGGTCATGATCCCAGGGTCCTGGGATCGAGTCCCGCATCGGGCTCCCTGCTCAGTGTGGAGCCTGCTTCTCCCTCTCCCTCTGCCTGCTGCTCCCCCTGCTTGTGCTTTCTGTCAAACAAATAAATAAAATCTTAAAAAAAAAAACAACTAAGAATGCATTAGAGAAATTATGTAGCCAGTTTTCCAATACATTTTTTTCCACATAGGATTATCCTCCAAATAATTATTTTTCACTGCTTATATCCTACTTTAATGTTAGGCCATTTGAAAAGTAGGGCTTCATTCTTTTCTTTGTAAAGATAATTCCAATGTAATCTGTTTTGGGAATCAAGATAGGATACTTAGGAAACGGATGTGCCTCACAGAAAACTTTTTCATGGCATCTGATAAGGAGGCCACCAACTGCTATCTTAAGATGTGAAATCGCTTGGAATCTCTCAGCATCACTTAACCATTGACATATAACCATGTCGCATTCTTTATTAGCCAACCAGAGCCATTGGGTAATTGGGATATCATCTGGAAGGGATAGGCATCCAGGATGCCTAAAAGGTATAGTCAGGCTCGCTAGCCTGAACAAATCCCCAGTAGAAGAAAATGTGTAGTACAGTTCTTGGATGCCATGTAAGAAGTTATTAGCCAGCTGAGCAGAGTGAGTGACATTTGTTTGCAGCAGGGTATGGGCACAGTACCCCAGGCAATCTGGCTTTTCATCTCCTAGTGTTTGATAAATTCAGCCATCATTCCTCACTACCCCTTTCACATCTGAAGCTGTCATCTTGGGGTAAGATGATTTATTATAAATTTCATATTGTATTACTTAAAGAGCTTTCCAAGGGAAACAGATCCTCCTGGAAAACTTGGCCAGGTCAAAGACAAATGGAGGATTGCAGCACCAGCTCTGCCCTGGCCTGATTGACCTCAACCAGGTGTGGCTTACTTGTGTTTCTGAGACTATCTGTGCTTTTAGATGAGCCCGAATCAAGCTGCAATCTCTTTAGATAGGAGAGAGAGGACTCCCCGGGAGTCAGAGCTCCATTTTCTATGAGGGCAAGAAGGAAGAAAGTCGTTCAGAGACACCTGGGTGGCTCAGTCTGTTAAGCATCTGCCTTCGACTCAGGTCATGATCTCAGGGTTCTGGGATTGAGGCCCGCATCGGGCTCCCTGCTCAGAGGAGAGTCTGCCTCTCTCTCTCTCTCTCTGCCTTTCCCCCAGCTCATATGCTCTCTAGCTCTCTCAAATAAATAAAATCTTAGGAAGAAAGGAAAGAAGGAAGGAAGGAAGGGAGGGAGGGAGGGAGGGAGGGAGGGAGGAAGGGAGGAAGGGAGGAAGGGAGGAAGGGAGGAAGGGAGGAAGGAAGGAAGGAAAAGAACGTCATTCAGTCACCTTCTTTGCTCATGGCTTCTGCTTAGAAGGTCAGGGTTTCCTCATCCCTGAGAAAGGCGGGTAAGGAGAGTGTCCATTCCCAAATGAGTCTGGTTTTTAAATTGCTTTGTTTCTCCCACATCTGACTGCTTATTCAGGTCAAAGTTAGGGAATCAACTGTAAGGAATTCTCTAGTGCAACAGAGTTCAGAGGAGGAAAGATGCACATATGTACACATACGTACACACACAAATAAGTGGGGGCTGTTTTGGTCCCCAGGGTCAGTCAGCTTTTTGATTTCCTTTGTTCTTTACTCAGGACCATAAGTAGGGCATGTGATTAGGACAAGCAGGTTACCGTTTGAAGTTGGTAATGGAATGGGTTACATTTGTTCCATTTCCTATGCTCTTTACATTCATGAGATGATTATCATGCAAACGGATTTGTGCTGTGCCATTTCCTGTTCTTGTTACAATCTTTATCATGACAAGAAGGTACCAGGTTTTAACGCCTGGTGTTATATTTAACTGTTTTCAATAACTGCTGTGTACTTTGCCTTTTCTTCCCATATCATACTGCGTGCACAGAAAGTAAAGGTAATGCTGTCTGGGTATTTGAAGGATGTATACTAGGTTGTCTTGAGGCTCTAAAATATCAGGGTAGGGACACACATCATCTTCATTCTGTATCACCAACCTCATCAATGGGGGAACTTTCACAGGAGGCTCTGACTTGCTACAGTACCCTCCACATAGACTTCAGATGCCCACTTTTCCTATCCCTGGCTCTTTAGAGCCCAAATGACACTCGTAGTGACAGTCAGTTTGTCTAACTTGAGGGGCAAGGCAGTGGAGTTTCCAATTAGCATCAAAGAATTTCTCCAGCATTACCATGCTGAGACTTCAGGCTGTTGGTAGGGATTAGATCAAAAATAGAACATGGTATAATAAGAACCTTTGCTTCCTGGCATGGACTAGAATCAGAATAGCTAATGGTACAACACTTTCAAGCTCTTTTCTTTCTCTCTCTCTCTCATTTTTTTTTTTTTTAAGCAGCTTTAGTTCTTGTGGAAGCTGCTGAATTGACAGCCCAGGATACTCTGGATAGAAAAATGATAAGCTTTCCCTTTCTGCTTTTCCCAGTATACCTTTGGCCTGCCCTGGAGGGAAGGTCTCAAGAAGGGAGAAGTTAGTTCATTCTCCAGATACTTTTAATCTTTTAATTCAGGAGTAGGAGTATTATCCAAGCTGATTATGAAGAATGTGTCAAGACGTGGCTATGTTTTCCCTAAGATCAAAGTTAAAATTGACAGATCATTTCATTGAGGCAACTGCAAAACCACCCAGCTAGAGATAGTTTTGAAATCATGTGTGTCTTCTCGTAAGTGAACTCCTGAGTGCTCCAAGTGAGTTTTGCAATGCATTGTTTGTGGCTGAAGGTTTAAGAACTCAACCTTTAGAGAAAGATAGGGTAGAGCATTTGTTTTATAACCAGCACGTATGAAGAACATAGTCATTACCCCTGATGACCCAGCTGTTATTTCTTGATGGCAGAGCTCAGAGCAGTGGAGCTAAGTAAACATCCAAAGACTTCAGCCACAGGTTGAGGTACGGTGGGGAATCCAAAGTTGTCCAAAACTTGAAAGAGTAGAGGTAAGACTCTCCACCCCTTCATTATACAGGACTTATATTCATATCCTTTGTGGCGAGGGTCAAGTGATGCAATGTCAAGGGGGTCCTGAAATTCCCAAGACTCTACATAATTTTTTATGAGCATATAATTTTTTTTCTGCCAAGAGTGTATCTTCCTAGTTTTTAACTAATTTCACAGAGATCTGTGACATCCCACATGTTAAGAGCCACTACTTTAGATGGTCAAGTTTAAATCCTCACTTTTCTCCAGTTCTGGGACCAGTTGTCACAAGTCCCACTCAGAAAACACTTAGAAAAGGCAATAGATCACTAACACAACAAGGTCTTCTTTTAGGGTACTTTACTTTCAGGGCACAGCTACAATCACTACCATATAGCCCACTATAAGGAAAGGAAGGGTTTCCTTAAGGAACACTACCATGTTTTTTTTAAAGGGAAACTAAGAAAGATACGGTGTCCAACTTATAAAGAATGAAAATCTATTATCAAACATAATGATTCCCTCTGAGAAATAATCTGTGAGTGCCAATACAAACATAACCGCATTGCCGGCTCTAATTAAGAGGGAGAGAGAAGCTAAAGAGAACAGCTCCTCCTTTTCCACCTAATATTGTTCTGAGGAGTTCATAAGGTCAGGAACTTGACACTGGTTTCGAGTGGAAGCCAGTCAAGCAGGATTTCTTTGCCCTCTGGACAAATGGTTGGCCTACTTCAGGAATTTTGAATAATTATTGCTGTTCTCTTCAGCCAGGAGAAGTTTACCTTTCACAAAAAGCGCTTGTGGCATTAACTTAATCCTGTTGCCTGAATGCACAAAATCAGTTTTGCTCTGCAGAAATATTGTGCCTAATTTACCGGTCTGAGACCTATTTTACCGGTCTGAGACCTATTTTATCTCACTTCTTGGGTCTTCATGTAAATGAAGCGCTCATAGTGTTGCTGAGAGCTTGACAGAATGCCTAGCACCTTGCACCTTCTGGAGGGAAATCCCCTCACGAATACAAAGTAGTCAAAGGAGCATATTGCTGTCCCAAGTGTGTGCAATGTCAGTTTTCTCTAAGGGGCACAGAGGTAGTGATTTTGTGCCTGCAACCATGACACTTAACAGTTTTTCAGCCTTGTTTCGCCCCCCTAACACTACTCCTAGTAATTTGCATACAGATAACCTGGTAGTAGCTGAACTAGCTATAGCAACACAGAGAGTTAGGAGTCAGTCATCTGTATTGAGATCATTATTGTGTTAAAAAAACCAAGCCATTGGGGCGCCTGGGTGGCTCAGTCATTAAGCATCTGCCTTTGGCTCAGGTCATGATCCCAGCGTCCCAGGATTGAGTCCCACATCGGGCTCCCTGCTCAGCGGGAAGCCTGCTTCTCCCTCTCCTACTCCCCCTGCTTGTGTTCCTGCTCTATCTCTCTCACTGTCAAATTAATAAAATGTAAAAAAAAAAAAAACCCAAGCCGTTGAATAAACTAAAATCTTCCATTGTCAGGTTTTTCAACAAAATTAGCATGTAAGTTGCTTTGAAGAGGATATGGTACTGGCAACCATTGGCCAAGATTGCCAACAACTCTATTTCCATCAGAAAATCAAGGTTCCCTTCATTTTTAACTCCCTGTTATTATTCCTTGGTGACTTCTATTGTTTTGGAATCATTCTCTACATTACATAACAAGTACTATTAATCTTATGGGAAAAGCCATCTAAATTCCCAGGGAACAAAGAGTGACTGTGAATATTTTTTTATACCTGCTATATTATTGCCTTTGTGCTTCCTCAGATTACTAATTTTCACCAAGAATCCCCAAGCAATTGATAACCTCAAGAGTTACTTCTAATGGGAAGCCCATTAACTCAAAGAGAATAGATTGTTTCACAAACTCTGTATGGACTTAAAAATGTATATATACTTTGATCTAATATAGAAAAATCTTGTCAGTGTTTTGGTAATCTGTGAAGGTCTTTCCATTTTGGCGTGTGTGTGTGTGTGTGTGTGTGTGTGTTTCCTAACATCAATCCAAGGCACTTAGTTTTTCAGCCCAGTAAAAAACACACTGTACATATCCCTAACGTTTTTTGCAGCCTATGTAACTGACCTTGTATCCAATTAGGCAGACAACAAGATCAGTGCTTTGCACAGAATTAAAGTCTCAATTTTTTTTTTACTTGTATTTGTTGAACGCTTTATCATCATTTCAGTACCAAGAAAGGTTTTCTAGATTTTTTTAAGAACAATTTAGTTGAGTGACCTCTTGCGCAATTTGCCTTGATGTCTGGTCATTAAAACTTTCAGTACCTTTATATCACCATTTCATGGACACAGAAAAAGCTTTGGATGACCTTTACTTATTTACCAATTGTTTTGCACTCCTTAGATAAAATTAAATACTCACAAGGAACATCAAGTTAGTATTTGATTATGTGATTTGTTTAGATGTTTGAGATGTGTGAATTAAGTTGGTAGGCATGTTCAACTCAGAATTTTATTTCTCATAGCCTGTGTGATAGGCCACATGGATTCAGGTGAGGAACCCTGATTTATAAACCTTCACTCTGCCTGTTAAAGAGTATCCAGAATTTTTTTTAATGCTTTTAATTTATAGTAAAAACACTTAACATGAGATCTACCCTCTTAAATTTTTAAGTACCATATAATTTTGTTAACTATAGGTCCTATACTGTACAGATCTCCAGAAATTTGTTTTATATAGTGGACACTTTATACCCACTGAAAAGCAACTCCTTATTTCCCCCCTCTCTCCTGCCCCTAGCGGCCACCATTCTACTCTGTTTCTATTAAGGTTTTCTCATATAAATGGAATCATAAAGTATTTGTCCTTCTGTTGACTGGGTTATTTTATTTAGGGTAATGTCCTCATAGTTTACCTGTGTTTATTGTCTCATGTGGTAGGATTTCCTTCTTTAAGGCTGAGTAATATTTTAATGTATATACTACATTTTATCCTCTCATCGGTTGATGGTCATTTAGGTTGTTTTGACAGCTCGACTATAATGAATAATGCTGCAATGCATAGAGGAGTACAGGTATCTCTTGGGGATTTTCATTTTTATTATTTTGGAGAACTGAATTTTAATTTTTTGAGGAAACGCCATACTGTTTTCCATAGTAGCTGCACCATTTCTTACCTTCCTACCAATAGTATACAAGGGTTCCAATTTCTCCACATCTTTGCCAACACTTTTAGTTTTGATAATAGCCATTCTAACAGGTATCAGGTGATATCTCATCCTGGCTTTGATTTGCATATCCCTGATTAGTGATAATGAACATATTTTACATACCTATTGGCCATTTATGTCCTTTTTGGAGGGCTATATTCAGGTCCTTTGTCTTTCCCCACCCCCCATTTTTTTTTTTTTTTGCTATTGAGTTGTAAGAGTTTAGTGACCAGATTTGATATTCAATGCGATAGCTCCTAGGATAAAAGTCATTAAAAATACTTTTATTGGTATTGTTTAAATACTGGGATAAACTTTTCTTTTGCCCAAAATGTTGGTGTTAGAGGCATCAACAAGACAAAGTTCAGTCCCATTCTACTTTTTATAAATTTTAAGTAGTTGTGTTCTCTTTTATACTTTGATTCCCATCAGCATACAAATATTATAAAGCCCACATACAAAACAAATAACCCTAATGTGATGGCTATGGAGGTTTGTCACTAAGGTCGGTCTTTAAAAAAGGTCTTCCTGATCTGCTATAAGAAGCTCAGTTAGCTGACAGCCTCCAGCCACAGCACCTTTTGGGATGTACTACAATATTTAAGCCAAGGCAAGACTCTTCCCAGATAATCCTAGCCAATGACTAGCATAACAAGCCTCCTACATACTTGTCATTCTGCCTCATGAAGGACTCTACGGGCAACTTTCTGACCGAGCTCCCCAGCTAGGTTAGCTGAGGCTTCCTCAGAGCTGCACCATAGTCTCTTCCCCACTTTTCTTTCTCCTCTCCTTTCACAGGAGACCTGTATCATCTACAGGCTTTCCCCACCTACTTGCTCCCTCCTCATTATCCTTTAGAGGCCTTATCCCAATAAATCTCTAGTACTTCTATCTTCACCTTGTGGTCTGCTTCCCAGACCACCTAACCAGCACACCTTTCTTTCGTCCCAAATCCCTTTCTACCTACAGCTCCAATTCTTCGTTCTGCTTTACAATAGAACTTTGCATGAGAAACCTCTGACAGTGTGGTTTCCACTTCCTACTTCCTGCTTTCTGGTTAAGCCCCATTTATCCGTCTTCCATTACCAATGTTCCACTGAAAAAGCTATCTCCACTGAAACAACTTATCTCCATGTTACAAATCCAATGTATACTTTCCTGTTGTCTTGTTTCTCAGTGACATTTGACACATACATATTTTTAAAGAGGGTAGAAAAGCTACTTTTCATTTGTAAGTCAGAGTCCATATCAGATCCTAGTTAAGCATATGGCCTTCAGAATTAGATAGCTTTGAGTCCTAGATCTATGATTTATAAGCTGTGTAAATTTGGGTAAAATGATAACTCACTGTGCCTTGGTTTCCCTGCCTATAAATAGGTAATAACATCACCTACCTCTTAAAATTGAGGATTAAATTAGGTTAAGGCAATTAAAACCATATTTCGCACAGGAATTGCTCATAATCATTTCTATTATTCAAAGACATTCTTTTGTTTTTCTCCTACTTCTGAGTACTCCATCTCCATTTCTTGCTGGTTCCCTTTTATGAATGAAACCTCTAAATATTGGAGTGCTCCAGAGCTTGATCAGATACCCACTTTTCTAGTTATACTTTCTCCTAGCCCAGTAGATTTACATTCCACCTCGATGCCAATAGCTCCTAAATAGGTCTTTATCCTTGACCCATTTTCAACAATATAGTTTACATTTCTACTTGTATATTCTAAGCAAACATATCAAAAACTGAACTCCTGATACTGTCCCATCTTGCCAGAACCTGTGCTTACCTTCACACCTCCACCAATTTCTCATTTGCTCAAGTTGGAAATCTAGAAGCCTATGCTTTCTCCCTTTATCTCTGCCATTACCACCGTGGTGAAACTACCATTACCTCTAGCCTGGATTCTGGAAATAGTCACCAATGTGGGCTCCTAGCTTTCACTTTTATTCTCCTCTGCAGCACATTAAGCACACAATTGCCAAATTTATCAGTTTAATATGTAGTAAAAGTATGTCACTCCTCTCCCTTCTTAAAACTCATCTTTGGCTTCTGATTGAACAAAATCTAAATACTCTCTTTTGGATTACATAATACTCTATGATCTGGTTCCTGCATACTCACCACAATTTCCTCCCAGATTATTCATTATGCTCCCAACTCTACATGTCTACTCATTGGCCTTTGAACATGCCAAACTCTTCTTATCTGCCATCAGGTGCCTTAGGTTTACTCCTCCCCTCAACATGGTGCCTTTCCTGGGCTTTTTGCCTAGTTGGTTACTTCAGTTCAAATTTCGGCTCAGGTGACACCACCTCTAGGAAGCTTCCCCTGACCAGCTATCTGAAGGAATATATACTACAGTTGTTTATTATTCTTTAGCCTATTCTAACACTCTTGAAAATCTGAAATAGTCTTGGTTGTTTGTATGCTTATGATCTGTCACTCCACGCTAGAGTTTAATTTGTTTGAGGGGAGAGACCTTATCTGTCTTCCTCCATTTCTATATACCCACCACCTAGAGCAGGGCCTGGTACACAGGAGGCACTTAGTAAATATTGCCCCAATTAATATGACTGAATCTTCGCAGACAGTGAACGTTTATTTTAGCAAAAGAGTGATAGAACAGTGATTAACAACTTAAAGGGACCACTGTGGATAACAGAATGTAGGTAACCATAGCTCTTATCATCTGCACTAGAAATTGTAGAAATCAGGCAAATGAATGAGGTGATAATGTTAAAAACAGAAACTAATATTTAGGGCCACCTGGGTGGCTCAGTCATTAAGTGACTGGCTTCGGCTCAGGTCATGATCCCAGGGTCCTGGGATTGAGCCCCCATCTGGCTCCCTGCTCAGCGGGAAGCCTGCTTCTCCCTCTCCCACTCCCCCTGCTTATGTTCCCTCTCTCACTGTGTCTCTGTCAAATAAATAAATAAATCTTAAAAAAATTAATATTTAAAAAGTTAAATGATAACATTTTTGTCATGGACTTCATTTTATGTTAAAGTTTATGTAGCTATTGGGATGATGTAAAGGTAACATTTCTTAAATATCAATATGCCTAGAACTTAGCTAGTCTCTTCACTTAAGAGAAAAAAAATGTATTTGTCAGAACATGTTCACTTTCTATTTTCATGTTAGATTGATAAAAATAAACTATAGTATTTAAGTGTAAAGTAGAATTTTTACACTCTAATATTTCCTTTTACATTTATAAACTAATACTTGCTAACTTTCCTATGTAATATGAAAATTGGTACTTTAAAAAAAGAGCTTAGAAACCTATAAAGCCCTTTTCCATTTGGGAGGTAGTATATTTTACATTTTAATACATTGTAAGTCAGAAATAAAAATTATGGCATATTTCATTATAAGTACTTTCCTGAATATTTTTAGTGATTACATAAGGTAAACAGAGGTATTTAAAAGACAAAAATGAACATTTGCTCTATAGAGACAATTTGCTAAGTACTGTACCAAGAGGACTTCGGTGAGGTAGCTATTTTACAGATTTAGAAAACTGAGGCTTAGAAAAGTTGAGTAACTTGCCTAAATGCAGTTGGCTAGTAATTATCTCAATAATTATGAGCTAAATGTTAGTAACCACCTCCCCCTCATTCATGTATTGAAGCCCCAATCCCCTCTGTGATGGTATTTGGAGGTAGGGCCTTTGGGAAGTAATTAGGTTTAGATGTGGTCATGAGTGTGGGACCCTCATGATGAGATTAGTGCTTTTATAAGAAGACAGATCTCTCTCTCTCTTTCTCTCTTTGGACATGCAGTGAGGAAGGGCCATCTGAACACACAGCCAGAAGGTGACTATCTATAAGCCAGGAAAGCAGGCTCTCAATAGGAACTAAATCTGTGGGCACCTTGATCTTGGACTACCTAGGCTCTAGAAGAGTGAGAAATAAATTTCTCTTGTTTAAGCCACCCAGCCTATGGTACATATAATAATAGCCTAAGCAGACTAAAACTACCACAATGCTAGGCATTGTCATAAAGTCACATTAATGAGAAAAAGCTGAGTTCTTAACTGCTCCAGCTCTAATAGTAAAATTCACAAGGGACTTTTCCTCTTGGTTCAAATAATATTTTATTAGAAATTAAGTTGTAAAGGTATACGATGAGCTTTGTCACCAGAGAGACCTAGTTCCCTCTCTGCAGAGTTGCGGTTGAAGCTCTGTGGGAATCCTTCAGTGTATTTGAAGCAAATCCTCTGGGGTGCCTTGCTTTCATGAGCACTAAAAAATCCATGTGAGTATTGAAGGGAAGACTTGAAAGGCCCTATGAGCTGACCCAGAGTTGGAATGTTCCTTGCCTGTGCTCCCTCGTAGAGGATTCTGGCTTGATCACTCTCAGATTTTCACTCATAGCCGGCAGCAATAGCACATGCTGCATAAGCAGTGTCTTATGCTCCCAGAGGGATGAAATGCCTCATCACTCAGCAACCACTTTGGCAGACTAAAGGGTGACATTGATTGGCTCTGAATGAGTAAGAGAAACAGTGTCCAAATCTCCAGAGGAAGCTGGGGAGGGAAAAAAAAAAAAAAAGCAAACCCCTTTATAACCTAATCTTAAAATCTCCCAGACC
Organism: Callorhinus ursinus; assembly: GCF_003265705.2. Taxonomy (NCBI): domain Eukaryota; kingdom Metazoa; phylum Chordata; class Mammalia; order Carnivora; family Otariidae; genus Callorhinus; species Callorhinus ursinus. The sequence continues at coordinate 22,441,931 of NW_027397064.1, forward strand.
CATCAAGTAAATGTAAATCCATCTGCAGTGGGAAATCCAGCCACTCAAATGAGGGTCTCAACAAAGTCATCCTTAGAAAGTGACACATTATTTTTTTCATTTATTCAATGTTTACTGACCCCATATTATGTGCCAAATACTTTTGTAGGCCCTGGGGAAAGAGCCTGTACAAAATGTCCTAGATCTTAAGGAGAAATACAAATAAATAGATAATATATCAGGTGTTGATAAGTGTAAGGGAGAAAAGGAAAGTGAAGTAAGCAACTGGGGTCAGGGAAGGCAGGCCTATGTGATAAGAGACCTGAAGGGAATAAAGGGACCAGCCATTCTGATTATTTGTCAGAAGAGAGACTAGCAAGAATAGGAGGTACATGAGCCACTTGAAGAAATCAAAGTGGCCGTAGCGGAGTGAAAAGGGAAAGAGGCCACACAGGGGTAGTGTGGGGCCAGATCAGGTACCAGCCAGCAGGCTGTGCTAGGACTTATGTATAACTAGGAGCAGAGGGAAAATGGTCAGAGGGTCTTCTGCAAAGAAGAAACATGATAATGTGCCATAGTTTAAAGGGACCACCTTCAATAAAGAGTCTAGGAAATAAGGAGGAAGGAAGCTGAGAAATCAATAGGAAGCTAATGCAGTTGTTCAAGAAAGAGTTGATCATTTGAGCCAGAGTAAATGCAATGGAGGCCATGAGAAATGGTCAAATTTGAGTATATTTTGAAGGTAGAACTGACAGGTTTTACCAACAGCTTGAATATGGAGTGTGATAGAACAAGAGGGTGGTTTAAAGGATGATCTAGAACCATTTATGGAGGCTAGGAAAATTGCAAGAGGAACAGTTTGATTAAGGTTAAAAAATATTGAGAATTCATTTGTAGATCTGTTAGTTTTGAGATACCTTTAGATATCCAAGGGAGTAAACATCTGGAGTTCAGGGGAAAGGCCCATGCTAAACATATAATTTTGAAAGTTCTCCCAAAGAAGGGACATAGTTAAACACATGGACCCAGAGAGAAGGAAGACCCAAGATAGTAAGGAAATAAAACACAATGGTAACAGCTAAGAGTTGAGAGGGGTTAGTATGTGCCAGGCATTATTCTGAGTGTTTTACTTATATTAAACTCACTTAACCCTCACAACACTATGAGGTAGATATTATTCACCACTTGAGGAAACTGAGTCACAGAGAAGTTAGAGTAATCTGTCCCAGATGAGACAGCTAGATCGGGGCGAGACACAAGGTTCAAACACAGGTAGCTAAGTTCCAGAGTCTTCCACAGAGAAGGCTCAGGTGTACATGACCATGTTCAGACCTCGTTTCTGCTTCAGAGCCTGCACTCTCTAGTGATGGTCAGAACAAAGAATAAAAATAAGTCAGAGTTTTGCACCACTTAAATTCTGGGCTCATACAATCATTAAACACTAGCAAATGGAAGACTCATAAACAAGTTCTTAAAAACAGCCCCAAGAAACCAAACAAAAAACATCAAACAAACCTTCCCTTAAAAGGAAGGCAAACAACCCCAGGAAAGAAACAAAAATAATTTACTTGATTCTATTTACCCAATTTCATCTATAGACTATAAGATACCTTTGGATTTTAGAGATCTAAGTGGAGAAAGAAGCACATGTCTTGGAATTGACGAAATATTTTAACTTTTTACAGCAGCCTGGCTTGTTTTGTTGACTGGGTTCTAAGCATCGTTTCGCCAGAAATACATTGTTCTGAATACACTCTCCATTATATTAAGCCACAGTGATTCCCTTTTTAAAGATTTTATTTATTTGACAGAGAGAGACACAGCGAGAGAGGGAACACAAGCAGGGGGAGTGGGAGAGGGAGAAGCAGGCTTCCCGCGGAGCAGGGAACCCAATGGGCGGGCTTGATCGCCGGACCCTGGGATCATGACCTGAGCAGAAGGCAGATGCTTAACGACTGACCCACCCAGGCGCCCCTCACGATGATTCCTTTTTAATAAAAAAGACTTTCTTCTCTAGGAATAGTGTTGAGAGCACCAGTAAAACCTTTATTTTTAACCCTTCAGTTATCTTTTTGCATATATCACCTCCGAGTGAGGTTCATAAGGATGGCCGATGATAGGTATAAGAACATGAATTTTCACGTTGTTCTTATTGATGATGGGGTCTTTATCTCATTCTCTTGATATCTCTAATGTAGTAGGGGCTTGGTAAATCTTTGCTAAACTAATCAATACAAATCTAAGTTTAATACTTGTTCCTAGTGTCAAAATATTGCCATGTACATTGCAGAATGCATCCGCAAAACCCTTTGTCGTTCTGGATTCTGCTGATCTGTTCAAGTACCAGTGTTTATGGAAACAAATAAATTATTCTTGCTGGGTTAATCTGCATATTTATCAAGTTTCTCCATCCCTGGTATCCCTAGACAGGACCAAGCCACAAGCATTTCACCCTAGAGAAGTTGCTGCCATTGCCACTGTTGGTAAAAAGGAGCTTAACAGTAGTGCAGATCTTGAGGACATTGTGCAAAGTAAAACAAGCCCAACACAAATGGACAAAGATTTCACTTTATGAGACAGAAAGTGGAAAAGGGGTGACCGTGGGCTGAAAGCTGAGGGGTGAGGGTGGAGAGTTACTTTTTAATCAGTATGAAATTTCAGTCTGGGAGGATGAAAAAGTCCTAGATAGCTAGTGGTGCTGGTCGTACAACAACGTGAATGTACATAATGCCACTGAATTGTACATTCAAAAATGGTTAAAAGGGTGAATTTTATGTTTGTATATTTTACCACAAAACACTTACATACAAACACCTGGGCAGCAACAATACCACATCTCTCCATTTCTGCTTATGTGGTTTTCTGAAGGCATGGCAGGATGGGTGGATTTGTCTGTATCTCCTTAAAGATGCATGTGTGCACACATTTACCACCAGACCCTGTCCCTTGTCTCCAAAGAAACTATATTTTCACCTCCTCCCAAACTATCAATCCAAAAATTTAGTTTTCAGTTTATTTCAAATATGCAATTTTCTGGAGACAAACCATAAGAGACTCTTAACTATAGGAAACAAACTGCGGGTTGCTGGAGGGGAGGTGGGAGGTGGGATGGGGTAACTGGGTGATGGACATTAAGGAGGGCACGTGATGTAATGAGCACTGGGTGTTATATGCAACTGATGAATCAGTAAATTCTACCTCTGAAACTAATAAGGCACTGTATGTTTACTGAATTAAAATAATATTTAAAAAAATATATAATTTTCTAATTGACTTTAAGATCTTTCTTAATTCAGTACTAACTGCCGGATTCCTGAAATGGATGCCTGAATTTGCCCCAGGTTGGGACAGGAAAGGGCTCTTTAAGACTCAGGCTATTTGCCCCTGGGCAATTTACAATGAGCTCTTATCACCTGCTGGGAGAATTTGAGCCTCTGAGAAAGACTGGAAACAAAGTTCCCCAGAGCTGAGGGGTCAAATACTTTGGAAATTACAGTTTTAACATCTTCTTTTCTCCTGGTACTGGGATATTATGAGAGGGCACACGTCTTTGTTGGCCACAAGGTCTGGATCCAGTCCCTGGCCATGTGATTTTATACAAGTGATTTTTCTGATCTCAGCCTCGTTATCTATAAATTAGAAACACCAGTACCAGTTTTGCTCGGTTTTCATTAATCTATCATGCTGGGCATAGAGCAGATACTTAAGAAATTCTGTTTCCTTCCCTCTCCTAATTAAAGTATCTTGGCATGACCAGTAAGAGTTTGGATCTTGAGATTATAATTATGGGCAACCCTTAACTGGTCCACAAGCCAATGTATATGAAAAGGGTTTTGTCTGTGATCCTGTGACAGAAAAAAAAAAAAAAAAAAAAAAGAAATCTCCAAAGCTGAGGACCGTCTAATAGAATGGAGAAAGAAACAAATGGTTATTTAAAACCCAAACTGTAACAACTACTCGAGCTTCAATGGGGAATGACAAAATTTGTCTCAGTAGAAATTAATCAATGCTGTTCCCTTCCCTGAAGAGTCTACTGGGGATAGGAAGGGAGGGCAGAATAAAGCCAAGACTAGAACTTCAATGAATTTCTGTGGTACCAGTCCAAGGAAAGAGCAAGGGTAGACAGCCCATCGCACAGGGTGGCGTATTGATGCCATTTTGGTGATGCAAGGGTGGAGAGTGTAACTGCTCTACATAATCACACGAGGGTAACAGAAATTTGGGGAAAGCTCAGAAAAAGAGACATGATAAGGCTAACTACATCAATCTCCTAGTTATCCCCAAACCTTTAATAGAAAGTTCTACATACTCACATGACTAGCAAGAATGCTATTTTCAGGGCGAAATCAAGGTGAAAGTTCTGTATTTTCCTTCAGGAGTTATAGGCGACAGTAAAGCTACAACTTGGGGAAAGGATCACAATCTATAACAAATTTATAATAAGCAGTTCAGAGCCAGAGTTGACCAGGAAGAGCACACATACCATCCTTACCCCCTCTTCCCTTCTCCTGCCAGAATTCCTAGATAAACTGTGAGGAACATGAAGGTCTTGCCCTATGTGGGATAAGATTCAAATACATTCTGGGGCGCCTGGGTGGCTCAGTCGGTTAAGCGGCTGCCTTCGGCTCAGGTCATGATCCTGGGGTCCTGGGATCAAGCCCCGCGTCAGGCTCCCTGCTCAGCGGAGAGCCTGCTTCTCCCTCTCTGCCTGCCTCTCTGCTTACTTGTGCTCTCTATCTCTCTGTCAAATAAAATAAAATCTTAAAAAAAAAAAAAGATTCAAATACATTCCGTTTGAATTGAAAACAACATGCCTTAACTCTGCCTGGGATACCCGAGCAGTAATATGTTGGAATAGAAGTAGGAAGGGTGCCCATGCAAGCTCAGATCATGTTTCCCTGAGAAAAACTCAGGGATGGCAAAGCAGAGATCACCCTCTGCAGTCCACTTCTCACAAAGGAAATAACAAGTCATCCCTGGAGAAAAGATATTCTATAGAATTTGTTATGTACTTACACATAAAACATAATTCTAGTTTCTTAAAGGGAACTGACTTTACTAGGGAAAATTCATCAACATTTCCTTTCAAAGTATTTGTCAACTGCCAAGATATGTATTTCAGACTCCGAGCTTCCAAACTGGATTAAGAGTGATATAGACCTTCATTAAAGACCAGGTCTTATTTCTTGGAGACAAAGAAAAGCTATACAAGGAGACATGCTTTCTTTTAGGTAGAATTTCAAAGTAAAGGTAAATATAGTATACTTATTATAGTCTCTTCCCCAGTTTGCTTTTTTAACGTCCTAAAAGCTACAATTTAATCACTAACCTAATGCTAATAGACCCCCAGATGGATATCTAGTTTAGACAGTATTTTTTCCTACTATTCTTTTTTTTCCTTCAAATTTCAATTTAAATTCTAGTTAGTTAACATACAGTGCAATCTTGGTTTCAGGAGTTGAATTCAGCGATTCATCATTTACATACAAAACCCAGTGCTCAACACAACAAGTGCCCTCCTTAATGTCCGTCACCCATCTAGCCCATCCCCCACGCACCTCCCTCCATCAATCCTCGGTTTGTTCGCTATCTTTAAGAGTCTCTTATGGTTTGTTTCCCTCTCTCTCCCGCCCCATATGCTCATCTGTTTTGTTTCTTAAATTCCACATGAATGAAGTCATGTGGTATTTGTCTGTCTTTGGCTCATTTCACTTCACATAATATAGTCTAGTTTCATCCGTACCATTGCAAATGGCAAGATTTCATTCTTTTTGATGGCTGAGTAATATTCCATCGTGTGTATATACCACTTCTTCTTTATTCATTCTTCAGTCTCCAGTATTTAAAAAAGAAAACAAAACAGGGTACTGTTTTGATATTAGTGAAATAAACTCAAGTATATTTGAGTTATTTCCCCTATAGAATTAATAGGAACTAATTTTCTGGCTTGCTAGTATTTAAAAGGAGACTAGCTGTGCTAAAGGCAATACTTAGAACATAGTAGGTTCTCAGTATAGACTTTAAAGATTTCATTAAATCAAATGAACCAATGAATGAATCCAATGAACATATCAAGAGTTGGGCCATATTTCAAAGGAACTGGCCAAATACTCTCAGCTTATACAGGTGACAGTTCCACTCTCTGCCTACCTATGTACCACCTCCCCATCAACATCACTGACATCTGGATGCATTCACACACACAAAGGCACCAGTGTGTTTGTGTGTTTGTCTAGGTAAGTGGGTACCTCAAAAAAATTTTTTTAGGCACCTAGTCTTAGATTTACAGGTTGAAGTCTAAGAAAGAAAAAGGAAATGCTTTTATCCTTCAAGTGCCTTCCACTTTACTGAGTACTGATTAATTAAATGAAAGAATACGTAGATACTCAACTCAAGCTAGTACTCTTCCATCTCAGCTCTCTTGACTTTTGTAAATGAGTATAAAATAGAGATTTTGATTTTTAATAAGACCTGTGCTTTTAACAATTTTTTTTTGCACAAAAGTAATGTTACAGATTATATGAAACTTTATTAGAGACCAAATGGAAGTTTTCTATCCTCCCTCCCCTTTTTCAACAATTCTCTTCATGGGTCTGTGTTTGTGATTAGATAATTACGGTACTCCATCCAAATCTTGAATTTACATTGCACTGTGAATGTGTAATATTTCTTCATTCTTGTGATTAGAAAAAGATGCTATGCATAGCACTAATGGAATTATAATAGTTAATATTCATTGTATTACCTGAATAAAATGTTAAGGTTTTTAATACCTGGACATTATGGAGATTTCTGGCAAAGTTTATACTTTCAATTCTGAGTGGTTTTACCCTTTTTCTTTCAATCTATTGGTACAATGGAAACATATGCAATTAGACCGTTTGCCATCAAGGTACATAACAGCAGAGGCGTGTAGAAGCTGCTGCTGGCATGGGGACATGAGAAGACTCCAAGAAGCCTAGAATTTATAGCACCACAGCAAATACAAAATAAAAGCTAGAAATTGATAATTTCAAGAGCCAAATTAAACAAATCTTAAATATGTGTTAACTTAAAAAGATTCAACCTATTCATGATCAAATGACTAGTACAGATTAACAAAAAGGAGGACAAAGAAAAGGTGTTGGCATTTGCAGTTTGGCTCCAGTAAGTTCCAAGGCCAGCAACTGAATGTGAACTCTGATTCTTTCCTGGCTGCTCTGCATTGTTTGGAATTAGACTTGTCTAAATACCATGAGTAATATGGAAGTTCTCTGAAGGGTAAGTTAGTGCTCTGATTAGCACTTTCTGATAATTCAACTGGAAACATAATTGAGAAGCTTTGTCCTAACAGTTTCTCGGTGATGGGAGTGATATGCAGAGTCACTCTGCTTGGAACTTTATCAGTTTATTCCTAAATCCTGGCAGAACAAATTCGACACTTGCTCGGTCATTGCTGTCGCCTTTTTCATGCTTAAAAGGCCTGGTCCTTAAATAGACACAGTCATCGTCCTTAACACCACAGTACACTTCCTTCTTTCTCTGCTTCTCATTTCAAACTCTATCCACCATATTTTTAAACCCTAAGTGATATAGTATGCTGTGCCTTTCTCTGAAAATGCTCCTGCAGTATTGAGTATTGAGCTTATAAAATTTCCTTAATATTTCTGTACATTCTACCTCTTATGAAGTTAGTGTTTGGATTAGGTTTTATCCTTTGGTAATTAACAGTCAAATTACACTGATGTAACACTGGCTATTTATCACATTCCTCTTCAGGGGAGTCTAAAATGCTTTAGACATTTCATGTCAAAATGCTTTCATGTACTGCACTGGCATCTTTTCACCTAGTTTGATTATTCAAATACCTAGACAGTCATGTAAAGTTAATTTCTCATATAAAAAGAAAATTATGAAAATGAAAAGAACAGGGTCCATGTCTTTCATACGTTCTCTTGGGAGTCATTTAATAGAGTGCTTCACTTTTGGACTCCAGGTAATTCTGTGGCCATGTATCACCTCACTGGATGGCCAGGTGGATATTGTGTTTTAATCTAAGGCCAAGATAAACCAAATGTAGATAAACAACAATCGAAGAAACTATAGTTAAAAAGGGCACCAAATTATAACCAGGTATTAACATGATCTAGAACTAATTTTATGGTTCTTTAGTTTCTTGAGTTTGGATCCACATTTTTTAAAAGTACATCTTAATCACTCTTGCTGTATCCAGAGCACTGAAAATAGTAGTTATAGTGAAAGGGTTTTACTACTACAAAATTCAAGAAAATAACATCTGGGATAATGACTTAAAGTGAATTTTGAATGCAAAGAACAGAGACCTTTTGGATACTCCAGAAAGTTCAATTTTTCATACTTCTATAATAAATTCCAATAAATGAAGTTCCTTAATAAACTGTAGAAAGATTCCTGGAAGTCTCTTACTTGCTTTTGTAGAATAGGATATTAAAAAAAACATGGAAAAAGTTCCACTTGAGTTTTAAAAAAATATTAACAATCAAGTCAAGGTGTCCTTTCTTTTTTACTGTAAGTTTTTAGATCTTCAGTTCATTAAAGTTCATGTGGATATTAGAATCTAATAATCTGCCTAGCTTAAAATTTGTTCTCAATTTATAGCTAGAAATAATTAGAAGTCATCATTTTAAAATCAGTCAAATTATGGACAAATTGTTGAATGACATTTCTAAGAACTTTCTATTAAACAAGAGGAACAGTATAGATCATTTTCTTGATATTTGTTGTGATAAAACCTCTGCGCTATATGGTTTCTGATTTCCTATAGCCATGGTTACAGAAAGGAGGACTAGAATGTGCTTTTTAAGAATGAGGATTCTAACCCACGAAAGTTAAAAAGAACCCTAAAAAGGCACCAAAATTCATTCTAAATCTGCTAATACCTGGTTACGATATGACGACTTCTCACTAATTTGTAACTTCTTCAGGTGTTGTTAATCTATAATTGGCTTTACATTGCAACACCTCTTACATCCATTTCTCTATTTCCAGGGTCCCCGACCTAGTCCTGGGGGACTCTGGAGCCTATTAGGTTTGCCATTGGCCATAGGATCATAGGTGAGTCATATTGTGACTCAGAAACTTCTGTGAAGCCCCTCATCTATAAGATATGAGAGTAGGGGGAGATTAAATTACATCGAACATATAAATTTATGTTCTCAAAAATTTCATTATACAATTGCCATCCTGGCTCCTTTTACCTTATACCAGAATTGATTCTAGATGATGTATCTACCTCCAATCTGAACTCTGGCATTTAAGATTGCTTCCAGCAATATAATCACTTTTGACTTTGGGAAATATTTTTCTATCTTTATTTGCTGTTTAAAGTTAAAACTGTCACCTGGCTATTTTTCCCCAGACATTCCCACCTGGTTCCGAACTTGAGTAAAACCACTGTGAAAGCTGGAACTATTCTTATACTTCCTGGCAGAATACGATGCAGGCAACTGGTCCTGTTGGCTGGGGGTTTCTTAGTCACAGCCACAGGTAATCTGCTTCCTTCTTGGCTGTTAGGGAAGGGCCTGATTAGCCAATCCAACAGATTCCAAGCCCCACCCCCTGCTTCTTTCGTTAGTTCTCTGCTCTAGACTTGGGCTTCTTGCCAGGTTGTACTGAGAGTGATCAGGTTACCTTGGCTGTGGAGCCAGCAACCAGCAAGGGCACAAAGCTATTTTTCTGCCCTCCCCTCCACGATTGTCTTTTTACATCAAAAGTTCTGCTTCCTTTAAGTGTTAGTCATTCTTTTTCTTTCTAAGGAAACCTACCACTTCTCCCATTTGTTTATAACAAATCAATGATTTTGTCACAATTTTACCTCCTTTCTCCACGTTACACATCACCGAATTTCACTTAACTTGGTGAGAGACTTCACTTCAGCAGCAAAGGAAGTGGGCAAAACAAAATCTTTTCACCTGTCCAAAATGTCATGTGCTAAACCTATCTGAGCAATATAAACTGGAATGATTCTGAAACTTTAGATATTTACAATTTTCACTGATATGGAAAACTTTCATTTTAGTCAGTTTCACTTAAAGCTGACGCCTTCTTGTAATCGTCCTTGCCAAGATTAGTCCATGAAAAGATCTCATGAAGTAGTAAAGTCTTTAACATATCAAGGTACGTTTGGCGGAGAGAATGACTCATCTTCATGAATTCTGTGTGCATTAAAGGTTCAGCTGGGCAGCCAGGTGATCAGTAGGAGTGGGTTATTTACCCGGGAGGACCTGGAAAGCTTTTTACACAGTGTCAACAGGATTGTTGTCAAGCAGCAAGTCGGCAAACATGGGAAGGTTGTCATTAAACAATGTTGGGATTCAGAACTGTTGACGTTTATTTGCTTTTCAACTCCTCAACCGCTCATGGAGAGATCCAAGCTATCTCAAAAGAAAAGCCACATGCATCATTGCACTCCTTCTCTCTGTTTTTAAAGCTCTTGGCAACCCTAAAACAGGATGAAAGAATCCTTTACGGCCAGGCCTTTTTCACGTGGGCTTCCATAAACGGGCTTTGGAGGGGGTTCATGAACTCCTGCAAATACTTTTGGCATTTGGTGTATAATCATGTGTGTATGGAGAGTGTCCTGTTTGGGTCTGGTGAGAGGGTTGCACATTTTTTATTAGATTTTTAAAGGGACCTGTGAAACAATACAGTTTTCAAACTACTACTCTGGGGTCTAAATTGAGTGGTTTTTTAATAATGTGGATGGGGAAGTGGAAAAAGGACCTGGGCATGCTGCATACTGTTTCCATACACAATTTTTAAAAGCTTGGCCAGCTAGGTAGATGTGGAAGGAAGAGACAGAGAACCCTGGTTACTGCTGCAAAGTAAGAATAGTATGTCAGAAGCAATGGAATGATAAGAGAGAAAATTAATGTAGCCCCTCCAGGAAAGGGCATCAGGACACCGTCATCTTATTCAATCAGATGGGAGTTTCTAGCTTTTGGTATTTATTGGAAAACTGACAGCAGGTACTGCTTTTCTAAGGGTCTCACACACCACTTTCAACCCAGGTGCAAATGGGTTCAGGACCTACTTGCTATTGCACTTGGCTCATCATATAGTTCTGATACTTATATCCAGGGACCTCTACACAGCTCTCTATTTGCTAAATACAGAGAAACTGACAAATCAGGGTTAATGCTGCTCCATCCCCAAATCTGGATAGCTTTCCCAGATGCCATCAAGGTAGATTTCCAAAATAGCAATCTAACATCTAAGATTGTTAGCTTATTTCTGCTTTTTTCCACAGTCAGCCAACATCAGAGGCGCTTTTTTCACCCAGATAGGATCGCCACCTTTGACTATTCCTTCCTCATTCACCCAAGGGATACATATCCATCCACCATATGAAAACAACAAGGACAAGCTTTACTCCCGCTGGCTCACTCCTGCTTCCCTCCAAGGTACGCCTCTTCCCCATAGAAGTTCTGTTTTGTTTTGTTTTACAGTTTTTCAGGTCAGGGAAGAGTTGGTTAAAAAACCTATATTCTTCCTTAGGTTTATGGTTCATTTGAAGTTTTTTTTTTTTAAGATTTTATTTATTTATTTGAGAGAGAGAGCATAAGTAGGGGGAGCAGCAGAGGGAGAGGGAGAAGCAGGCTCCCCACTGAGCAGGGAGCCCGATGTGAGACTCGATCCCAGGACCCTGGGATCATGACCTGAGCCGAAGGCAGATGCTTAACTGACGGAGCCACCCAGGCGCCCCTCATTTGAAGTACTGTGCCTTATTTGCCCCATCTCGTCAAGAGATTGCTCTGCTGGTGCCTTATCAGCTTCCCTCCCCACAGCGTGTAAACCAGTGACTTGGGCGAAATATCCTCCAGGCAGCCACCCCAGCTTTTCTTTGGTGGGGAGGTGGAAATCAAACTTAGACTTCCCTTGAAGTTTTAGGTAACATTCTTAAAATGGGTTTCTTTTGCTTCCTACAGTCCTTCCAGCTAACTGCACACAAACACAATCTCCATTTCCACAGAATGTGAGATTTTACTCATGGAAAAGTCATCATAATAATCAACTGACAACCTATCTGCTTCAACAGTGAAATCTGTTAGTGTTTTAATATGTCTGTGTCTACTGATGCTATCCTCTTTTTCCTTAAGTCTAAAAATTATCCTTTGACATTAAAATCAAAACAGCATTGTTGAAACATAAGTACCTTGGGTATAAAATCTGAATAGTGATTTGCATATAACTCTGACAAGTAACAGTGTGGGGTGAAACATAAACATATATGGTCTCTAATCTTGTGGACTTCAGATGCAATTTACCCCATAAAAGCTGAAGAGATTTTTAACTTTTGCTTAGTAAATATAGGAGTTTCCTACAATTGCTCTAACAAATTAGTGGTTTAAAACAACACAAATTTATTCTCTTACAGTTCTGGAGATCTGAAGTCTGAGATGGCTTCCACCAGGCTAAAACCAAAATCTCAGTAGGGCTGCCTTCCTCCTGGAGGCTGGAGGGAAGAATTTATTTCCTTGCCTTTTCCTTGGCTCTAGACCCCCTGCTCCATCTTAAAAGATAGCAGCACAACGCTTAAATCTCAAGGACCTTTCTCACTCCCTCTCATGCCTGTGATTACATTGGGCCCATCTGGATAATCCAGAATACTCTTCCCAATTTAAGAGCCTTAACTTAGTCACACCTGCAAAGTCCTTTTAACCACAGACCATCACACATTCATAGGTTCTGAACATCAGGATGTGGACATCTCTGGGGCGGGGGGCATTATTAAACCTACCACAGTGTAGGTTTAATAAAGAGACAGTGAATTGTCTACAATATAATGCTTACCCCAAAGGAGATAGTTATTCTTTAAAATTTCATTAGAAATTAAGATATTTACTTTGCATTAGACACGTTAAACCATGCCATGTCAGAACTGTTAAAGTAAATTCAAATCAGAAACTTCCCAATTCCACTCCACAAATGTGTTTTTGGAGCAAGTATAGACTAGAACATTGAGAAACTACTACATAGCCCTTTGGGTGAAAGAAGTTGTCAAGGTAATTTCTTTCTAGTCTGTGGTTTTTCTCCACAGATGTCTCGAAATCAATCAGAATGGGGATGGAGTCATGGGCATATGCGTTCAGTATTCTCCAAATGGCTGAAAGCTGACAAACGGTCAAAACAATTTTCAGTCCTTATTCCCGGGAAAGGAATTATGTAGCTAGTTTTCCCTGTACTTCCTACTTTCCCAAATTTTGTGACTTTGTGCGTTCAGACATAGAACAACTGAGGCCCTGCCCAGTTCTTCAGGTGGCTGATGCTCACGAGGATCATTCTTCACCGTTCCCTCTCCATGCCTTCCTCCTGCGGATGATGAGTGACGTGCCGTGAAGGTGGTGCAGGTGTTCAGCATCTGCCTTTGGCGTGTTGAAGCATGACTCAAAGGAGGAAACTCGAATTTTTTAAAATTTCTTTCAGGAGAGGGGAACCAGAGGAATGACAGGCTCCCATAGGAAATGCACACACACCTGGGTTGGTTTTTTTTTTTTTTTTTTTTTGGATTTGGTGCTCTAGGCAGTTTCAGAAAACAAACCCTAGAGTGAAGCCATCAATATGAGAATGCCTTTGTACCGTTCAAAATTACTCTCAAAAGCTAAGGAGCACTTTCTGACCAGGCTTGGGATATTTTCTCCTAAACACAGAATTCATTTTTATTCCCTTTCTGGGAAACAAGTCATTCTTTTAAAATCACATTTGAATAAAGTAATCTGGGAGATAGCACTGACAATGTTTAATTACTGGTATTTCTAATTTTTAACCTTTGAAAACAAAATCTGAAGTATTTTTTGGACAAATATACATTAGAATCAGATTTAGATACAAGTATATAAGTTATGCTTGTGTGTGTAATAGATATGTACCCTACTCAGAAATTAGTATCATTAAGTAAGATAGCTAGTTATCTGATATTTTTACCCACTTTGGGCCTGGGTGCAGTTGTATGCTAGTAAATCTATAACACAAAGTCCTCCAGGGAAAGACAAACCCTGATTTGTAGTGTTTGCTAATTTCCACGGTGTTTAAATGTACTACCACCAATGCCAATTTCAAGCAGCCATCCTGAAGTCACTGAAAACAGGGACTGGAGGAGATGGGCATAACTGGTTCTCCTGAGCCCGTATAGGAGAGGTTTTCCTGGGCTGGTGTGAGTATCTATAAATAATATGACTTAGGGGATTCAGGTAGATAACAGGATCTATTCAGGATGACTGAACCCTGATTCTGAAAGGAGAACCATATGCATTTTGCGATTGGTAAACCATAAGGATATGTAAGAGGATCCGTAACCGAGAACATAATTTCTGACTTCAGATGGTCTGGATTCTTCCTTTTCTGAATTCTGGAAATCGTTTTCTCTGTGTTCCGTCCTGTTTGTTCTGGGAACCTGCATCTTGCTTCAGGGGCTTTAGCCAAAATCATAGGCAAGTCTGACTTCTTATGTATACATTTGACACCGAGCACACTTTTTATATATGGAGTTTTTCCCAATGTTTTTTCCCTGCGTGAAGGACTTGAGTATCCTGATATGAGCTGAAAATACCAGATGCCTATTCCTTTGTGTGTACATTTCCTGAAACTAAAGCTTTAAATTCTCTGACCTGAGTAGTGTATGTGTGAGTTTTCCACCAGGTTGTTTTCTCTGTATCTCCTCTGCCGTGCCATGGCGAAAGTTTTGTGCTAATGTACAAGAGCAACTGTCTGCCTCCCACCCCTAGCCTCAGGACTGTCCTTAGTGAATGCTCTAGTCTGGGCTTCTGCATTAGAGATTTGACTCTAGCTATCTGTTGGTTGTGTCCTGTTCCACTGAATCAATGGCCTCATTTCTAGGACCACTCTCTGGATTCCAGAGTCTCCAGAACTCCCCGCCCAACATAGGCACTGAGCCTATTGGACCTCACTGTCCTCTTTGGCTTGTCCATCCTCCAAAGGGTAGACTGTGCCAACTCCCAAGATTCTGGTTAAAGGTAGCTGTTTTTTATTCAAGACAGAACTGTACCTGAAGGGCTACAATGCATCTTAAACTTAAACCTGATTTTCTTTCCTTTTTTTTAAAAAAAAGATTTTATTTATTTATTTGAGAGAGAGAGAGAGAGAGAGAGATGACAAGTAGGCAGAGAGGCAGGTGGGCGGGGTGGGGGGGGGAATCCAGGCTCCCTGCTGAGCAGAGAGCCTGATGCGGGGCTCAATTCCAGGACCTTGAGATCATGACCTGAGCCAAAGGCAGACACATAACCCACTGAGCCACCCAGGCGCCCCTGAACCTGACTTTCTAGGTCAAGGACATAGACAGGAACGTATTTCATTCAAGTGTTTGTTGGCCTAAACTTTTAAATATTTAGACATATAGTATATGGACCCCCATTTGTACTCTAGTGTCCTCTTTTCTCCTTTAAGTATGACAATCTAGGTAAGTAAGGATAAGTTTTTTTAAGAGGGCAAAGTTCTAGGGAAAGAGGCATGGGCATGGGAATCAGTTTATCAAAGTATAGAAAGCTAATGCCCAGGTGTCACTGCCAGAGAGAATGTAACTAACCGAGCCCTGGGAGCTGCTATGAGGTCCTATGTCAATGCCTAGGCCAGCAGCAAGACTCGTCAACAGCAACAGTCTGATATTGACAGAGACCCATTTGTCCCTCCTCACCTACCTCCTGACTCTCCCTCTACATGTCATCACTCTCCTCCAGGTGTGCTGAGGAAAACTAATGACTGTCCTGGGGTAAAACGACACAGGCATTATAGACTCAGAGTTGTAGACTCTCATGGTACCCTTGTCTCATTTCTTCTACCATGGTCAGACTGTGACTTGCTGAAGCGATCCAACCAGTGGACATTTTAAACTCCTTTGGGAGGGAAGAGTCCATGTCTGCATGCACTCTGGGCTGAAAAAAATGAACCTTCTCATTATGCAGCACATAGTCCTTTCTGTGCCATGCTATTAAGCTCCTTTCCCACTTCCCAGCTGCAGCGACTCTAGGACATTACAATAAAATTGCTACCTACTCAATATTATGTAGGCTACATGAATGAACACCCTATTTCTCAAGGCTCTTTCAGTAAAACCCGTGTCAGTGTAGGAACCCAAGTTAAGACAAAATCTAAACTGATGTCATTTTATGGACTTAAAAATGATACTATACAAATTCAACATCATGACTATCTCTAAGAAGGTCCCCGTTAGTTCACATGTAATAACAATGTTCATTTCAGTGGTAAGTACTTCTTGTAGAAAAGATATTCACGTATCTTCTAATTAGTAAAAGTACTAAGATAAGCATTTTTATGAACTGAAGTGGGAAAAATAAATAAAAAATCAATTACCCAGGATTTGGGGATAATCTAAGTATCGTGAAGTTTGCGGTAGAAGTATGACAAGATTCCTCCCTTTATTGTTTAGGTACAGACAAATCTAACACACCAAAAACAAGAGTAGAAGATGGAAGATAGTAAATTGCCCTGGCCTGGCACGTGGTATTGACTCCTCAAGAGCTATAGGCAGTGGAGATCAGGAGGAAATTCACAAAGAAAAGTTAGAGAAAGCTTCTCAGGAATCACAGCCCTTGAGCTATGTCTCAAAAAATGTGTAGTAGAAGGAGGAGAATCCCAGGGTACAGAAACATGATAAGTATGATGTTTAATTCTATGTGTCAGCTTGGCTGAGCCATGGTGTGCCCAGATATTTGGTCAAACGTTATTCTGCGTGTTTCTATGAGGCTGTTTTTGGATAAGATTAACATTTAAATCAGCAGACTCAGTAAAGAAGTTGCCCTCTCTAATCCGGATGGGTCTCATCCAATCCAGTGAAAGCCTAAATAAAACAAAAACACTGACCCTCCCCTTGAAGTGAAGAAAGAATTCTTCCTGCCCAGCTGCTTTCAAACTGAGACACAGCTTTTTTCCTGATCTTGAACTCAGATTGAAACATTGGCTCTTTCTGGGTCTTGAGTCATTTGGACTGGAACTTACACCATCAGCTCTCCTGATTCTCAGACCTTCTGACTCAGACGGGAACCAAACCATCAGCTCTCCAGGGTCTCCAGCATGTTAACTCACCCTGCAGATCTTGGGAGACTTGACAGCCTCCATAATTTCCAAGAGCCACTTCCTTATAATCTATCAATCTATCTATCTATCATCTATCTATCTATCTATCTTCTATCATCTATCTATCATCTACCATCTATCTATCTATCTATCATCTATCTATCATCTATCTATCTATCTATCTATCTATCTATCTATCTATCTATCATCTATCTCCATCCTTTTGGTTCTGTTACCCTAGAGAACCCTAATACAATAAGTAAAGACACAACATTTGCAAGATAATGTAAATGCAAAGTTTGGCCTGACCAAATTAGAGAGTATGTGTTGTGAGGAAGATTAAGATAAAGTTGTTTGATAGACTAGAAGATGATGGAAAGCTAAGAAGGGCGCAGGCTAGTAATGCAATCAAGGTATCCCACTCCTAAAGCCATCACACTGTCACTTGTCACTTCTGTTACTCTTTTCCAGCCAGCCCAAATTTGACTGAGGATTTCATCTCAATGCTCAATCCCCGAGTGCTCACCACCAGTCATTTAGCCTCAGGGTGCTAGATTAAACCTTTTAAAAATCACCTGGGGATCTGAATAAAATGTAGATTAGATTCTGGTTTATTAGGCTTAGGTAGAGCCTGAGTTCTGCATTCCCAAGTGATGCAGATGCTATTTTGAGGACCCCACTTTGAGCAGGGAACATCCTTTGTTTAGTTAATGCTGCTTGAATCAAGGAGGTACTGAAGAAATGTTACCTACCCTCTGAACAAATAAGGCATGGCCTGGGAGCAAGAGAATACCTCCTGGAATTGTTTTTGAGTAGTGTCCTTCATTTGACCTCCTAAATATTGTCATGGGAATGGATTGTCAAAAATTTGCAGAATCATAAAACAAAATTTAAGAGGAAACCAAAATTCATCCAGAATATGTCATTTGAAGTAAGCATCATGAGTTTGTCAGGAACAATATGAACATCCATTTTGCTAATATTAAAAGAGATGGTGGGCGCCTGGGTGGCTCAGATGGTTAAGCATCTGCCGTCGGCTCAGGACATGATCCCAGGGTCCTGGGATCGAGTCCCGCATCAGGCTCCCTGCTCCTTGGGAGCCTGCTTCTCCCTCTGCTTCTCTCTCTCTCTGTCTCTCAGGAATAAATAAAATCTTTAAAAATAAAAAATAAATAAATAAAAAATAAGAGATGGCATTCTAAAATTTGAATTCTGAGGAGCATTTGATATAATTATTTATAAAATGCTAATATTAGTTGTAATTGGCCTCAGAAAAAGCTTCATAGGAAGAAGTCAAAGATTTAGGCAATTCAACCAGAAGCTTACAACTGGGTTTTCTCCAGGGAGAGGTAGCATAGAGGTGGGAATTCCAAGGAGATCAAGTGGTAAGCCTTTTGAAATTAAGAGCTGCAGTTTTCTTCTCCAGACCCTAGGTAGAAAAGAATAAAGCATAATTGAGTGATATCTTTAGGGGGATAGTCTTTTTGGACACAGATAAAAGGTACAAACAATTTGTCATCTGCCTATATCATTTGTGGAGAGAGAATATTGTAAGATACAAAGTAAAAAGTAAATATAAAGAAATAAAAATGAGACTAAAATCCAACATATGCTCACATTAAAATATTCAGATCAACATCATAACAACAACAACAAAATAAATAGAGGTACTGTGGTGATTAAAAGAAATTGAAGACAAGAAGAAATTAAATGATTAATAGGAGTTTCTGGTAATAACACACACACACACACACACACACACACACACACACGCAGGCATGTGCGTCTCTCACCCCCTCTATATATTTATGTATTTTGTTGTTGTTCATTGTTGAGCTATGCTGAAGAAGGGATGATGAAGTGCAGTTGTGTCTGTTTCTCCTGTTAGTTTTTTGGAGTGATGGGGTTTAATGGAAAGAATGAGCAGGAAGTTAACTTGAGTTTCAGTGTTACCACTTAATAAATCAGAGCCATTCTGTCATGACTTAGTTAAAATACACTCAACTACAAACTTCTGAACATCTAAAATATACCAAACACTGTGCTAGCTACTGCAGAACAACATGAAGAAAAAGATTGAGTCCTGGTCCTCATGGAGGTTAATTATTTAAGACTCTGTATTGCGTTCACTTACAGGATCTGTCCCCTACTTGCTGTATGACCTTGAGGGACTTATGTAATCTTCCTAAATTTGGGTAAGATGAGATTTAAATAACAGTATCTATCTTATAAAATTATAGAGAAGATTAAATGAGAAATTTGGCAAATGCTAGACTAGCACAGTGCCCAGAATTTACTAAATGCTCTATACTTGTTAGTTCATCTATTACTCTTAATCTTGAAAGGAGAGTTTATAAGCCTTTTCCGTGAAGCATCACCAAATCTATGTGTGTTAATATTACTCTATTCCAATACACTATTTTTGATGTTTGTGGCCAGTTGTACTGATATACAGTCTCATACTCTTTCACAGACATATAGTTTGGCTCCATATAGAGAATAAAATGAGCTTTGAAGCTAGAAATTATGTCTTTTATTCCCTGTATCATTCCATTGCTGAACATAATATATAGAGTACAAAGCAAACATTCAGCACTTGTTAAGTCAACCAACCCTAATAATCTCTGTGTCACATTTTCCTTTTCTTGTTCTCCTGTATATATATCCTATTTCAAGAACTTGTTTATGAAGACAAACATAGTAGTGTAAAACTTAGTTGAAAAGAAGTCATGTAGGGCACCTGGGTGGCTCAGTTGGTTAAGCGACTGCCTTCAGCTCAGGTCATGATCCTGGAGTCACAGGATTGAGTCCCATATTGGGCTCCCTGCTCAGCAGGGAGTCTGCTTCTCCCTCTGACCCTCTCCCCTCACGCTCTCTTTCTTTCTCTCAAATAAATAAATAAAATCTTTTCAAAAAAAGAAAAGAGGTCATGTATAATTTCAATATAGTTTCTTATTGATGATAATTATGTTTTTCTTTTCATAAATTTACTTTCAAATATATATGTATCATCTCCTAATACTCAATATTTGGCTTTTCACTGTAATTTGTACAAAAGTAACTTGGTTCAAAGATCTTAAACTGTATCCTGGCATAATGAAATCACTAGTTAGCAAGTTTGTGCCTTGATTGTCTAGATAAAGTTAAGTGCAAATAATGCCTCCATGGTGGATGAGGCCCATGCAAAGGACAGAGGGACAGAGGGAAAATAATGACAGGCAGGACTGAGTGGATTATTCTGGTGACAGGACTGGCTCCAAGGTTCCCATTTATCCTTCCCTCTAAAAGCCCCATTCTCTGACTCCCACCATGAAATGTTCTTTACCTATTTGTTGTCTTGGACCTCTTTGACAATATGGAGAATTTGATAGATCCCTTCTCAGAACAATATTTTTAAACATTTAAATGCATAAAATAAAATATATATAATTAGAAAGGAAATGAATTATAGAGAAATAGGCATCTAAACATCAAAAAACAAATTTGTAAATATATACATCTATTAATATATATTTATTAAAACATTAAAGATCTCTTATTGCCATATCAAGTTAAAAATGAGTGTAGACTTTATTTCAAGATATCTGCAAACATCTCTACTATGATATGAAATTTTGTGGTCTCCATGACAAAGTCACAGGTTATCACTACTACTATATTTGTCACCTACATCATAATCAAAAGAAATACTAAATTTCATTTAGAAGTTAGTGAAAACAGAGATCTATTTCTTTTCTCATCCAAGTTCATGAACCTTCTATATTCTATTCAGGGACCTTTTAGGATCTGTAGAGTCTGGATTTAAGAACCTCTGATTAGACTGTGTCTTACTTAGTCTCTTAACAGTGTTTCAAGTTACTAGGTCTCTTGCTCCTCCTGCACTTTACTCCTCTGTTGCCTTCTCAACTGCTGACACCTGCTCTTCCACTAAAGCTCAGCACATCATTTCCAGGAAGCTGTGGTTGACATGGGTGCCAATTTCCTGACTCTCACCCCTTTCTTATCAAAACACTTAGCAAATTGTATTTAATTACTGTTTTACTAGTTGCTCTCCTCCAATTGCCCTTGGAGCTGTTTGAAGACAGTGATGGGTCATTTATTTATTTTCATTCATTTATTATCAGTGATTTACTAAGTGACCAACTCCATGCTTGGCTGTGAGGATACAGTGGTAACAATGTATGACCCATGTCCTTAAGGAGCTTTATGTGTAAACACTGGTAGGGGTGAGGTCCGGAAGAGATGAAAAAGCAGGATAAGTGCTTTGATAGGGGTAAAGACAAGGACCAAGGGTTATCACATGAGGGGCATGGAACTGTGGCCTTGGGAGTCTTGGGAAGCTTTCAGTATGCAGATACAAAATACTGAATATAATGAATGTGAAAATAGTTCTGAATGTGTTCCCTTTATGTTTGTTCTTAAAATGTACTTACAAGTTTTATACACTTCTCTATACATTTTATGATTTTTAAAAAAACCTCAGATATGATGGGTGCTGGTTTTGAATATAATGAGAGATCTAAGGTGATCTCAGCCTGGTTAGTGTATTTGCCATGCCCAGCCTGGTAACTGTCACTCCTCAATGAGTGGCTGGATCTATGTTCAACTGAAATCATCAATTTAAACCTTAAGCTGCTAACTCTTTCAACTCCAAGTGGCCAGATAATTGAGATCTAAGTGAATTTTACCCAAATTGTCTAAAATAATGCTTTCCTTCTTTATAGTGTATCTTTAGGACACACAGCCTAACACAGAAAGGTGATTTCTTACCTGTTTCAATATCTGAAAAGAGGGCCTTCAACAACTTCTTGTTTGCTCTAACAACACTCTAGAAGAAAGAATTGGAAAAGCTCACATACAAAAGCATTAAACCTTCTGTTTTTTTCCAGTGAAGAGAACTCAAAATAATGAGGGTTAGAAGAAATGAAGAATGAGAGAGAACTCTTGTTTTTACTATATGTAGTTACTTGTTATGACACAGTTTAGATTCTGGTATGATTCTTTTAATCAAAAAGAGTTCATCATAACAGAAAATGTTATATTTGTTAAGATCAAAACACTTTCAGGAAAGGTTTGATCTCATTTAGGAAGTTAAAAAGAGTAAACGTGTTTAAGATTTTCGGTAAAAGAAGAAAGGACATTGTACTATACCAGTTAATGCAAGCAACAGAAACAGACTAAATAAAGAAGAGTGGAACTTAGTGCCAGAATGTAGACTAGCTCCCAATACCTGAGAAATGGAAGTACAACCAGACCTCAGAGAGACAGAAGCAGAGCCGTGGGTGGGATCTGGGTGAAGAAATAGCAACAGTCTCTTTGGGGAGTTGTAATCAAAAGACTCAGCTCCAACTATATTCTATCCATGGGCAAAATTCCTAGGACTTCTATCTCACTGGTCTTGGCAAGTGAGAGTAGGGTTGGTGAGAAGTGTCAACCTACCCTTGCACATAGTTTGACGGTCCCACCACGATAGTACATGAAGGGAATGGACAGATCCCACAGAAAATCAGACAGCATCAAGGCATTATCAAGCCAAAGGAAAGGGATGCTGAACTTGTAAAAAACAACAAATATTCACCACAGGCACCTTTGTCTTATCAAGGGGGAAAAAAGGTTTCTCTCTAAATTAGTCTATCTGAACAAACAATCCAATTAAAAAAAATGGGCAGAGGACCTGAATAGACATTTTCACAGAGAAGACATATAGGTGGCCAACAGAACAGACACATGAAAAGATGCTCAACATCACTAATCATCAGGGAAATACAAATCAAAACCTCAAGGTATCACCCTATACCTGTCAAAATGGCTAAAATCAAGAAGACGAGGAACAACAAATGTTGGTGAGGGTATAGAGAAAAAGGAACCCTCACCCACTGTTGGTGGGGGGAGGAAACAGTATGGAGGTTCCTCAAAAAAAAATTCAAAATAGAAATATCATATGACCCAGTAATTCCACTATTGGGTATTTACCTAGGGAAAATGAAAACACTAACTTAAAAAGATAAATGCACTCCTATGTTTATTGTAGTATTATTTATAATAGCCAAGGCATGGAAGCAACCCAAGTGTCCATCCATAGATGAGTGGATAAGGAAAATGTGGTGTGTACACACACACACACACACACACACACACACACACACACACACACATTGGAATATCACACAGCCATAAAAAAGGATGAGATCATGCCATTTGAGAAACATGGATAAACCTAGAGGGTATTATGCTAAGTGAAATAAGTCAGGCTGAGAAAGACAAATACCATATGATTACACTCATAAATAGAATCTAAAACAATGAATAAACAAAAAGCAGAATCAGAACTCTCAATACAGAGAACAAACTGATGGCTGCCAGAGAGGAAGTGGGTGGAGCATTGGGCAAAATAGGTGAAGGAGAGAGGGAGATACAGGCCTCCAGTTATGGAATGAGTAAGTCATGGGAATAAAAAGCAGGGCATAAGAAATACAGTCAGTGATATTGTAATAGGGATGTAATGGGACAGATGGTAGCTACACTTGTGATGAACATAGCATAATGTATAAAATTGTCAAATCACTAAGTTGTACACCTGAAACTAATATAACACGGTGTGTCAATTATAGTAAGAACAGATTAGTTCAGAAAAAAAATAAATTAGTCTATCTGATCCAGTGTTGCTGACATCTTTCTGTACACATACATCAGGAGTTCAAATACTAACTACTTTTAATTAAAGGCCAGAACACTTTATTATACAAATGTTAGTGACAATTTTAGAATTCTCAGCTGTTCATGGTAAGTCATTTGTTAGTTTCACAAGGATTTAGAAAGACAGCTAATTTTAAGTAGATGCTTCCTTGCTGATCATTTTACTTCTTAGAATGATCACATTAAAATCTTTTTTTTAATGTAAAAGCATATAATTTGTACCATGCAATTTGTGGACAACACTAACATTAAACATTAAGAAAAAGTACTTAATGTTCTTTTTTATCTTATGAAATGTAAGACATTTTTTACTTCATGAGATGTTGAAGTTATCCCATTTTCACTTTAAATCACTAATAATTATTATTTTAACCATAATCTGAGTTTGGCTGGTCTTATTTTCTCTCTAGTATTCAGTGATGTAAAGAAAGGGTAAAGAATATGTCAGATGTTAACTATAATTAATGTTAAAAACAGATCTGATGAATCAGGTTGTTATTTCTGAAAAGAATGACTCAACAAAGGCTTGCCGGTCACAATTACTAAAAATTAGTCATTCTGTGAGATCCTTTTGCTGATACTAATAGATGAAACACCCTTGAGGGAAACCCTTTTGAAAGTGCTGCAACGTGACCTCAGAGAAACATGCCTTTCCAGACACAAAACTAGTTATCAATTCATCCAAAAGGATGTAGGCAAAGTTTTCTTAGAATTTAGGTATTGCTGAAAAATACATTCATAAACAACTTCTTTCCCTAGCTAGGTTCTGAGTACGTGATTTTTGCTCTAGACTATTCCACAAAGTCATGTAAGACTGAGGACTTAACCTCTGCAATCATTAGTTTCCCAATCAGTATAGTGAGGACAATATTGGTGTGTACTTCTTAGGGATACAATATTAACTAAAGGAAAGCATGTACTTAGCATAGTACTGGATACATACCAGATGCTTAATAAATATTAGTTAATATAATTATTATGAAACAGTTTTGTAATAATTTGAAGATTCCACTAATTTTCCCAGTGCATTTGGGAAGTCTTTTTAAAATCTTAGCACCTCCCAATTTTATCTGAGTTTTATCTGCCTCCCAATTTGTGTTGTAACTCCTCTTCCCTAAGACTGTCACGTTCCTTTTCCAAGCCATCTTTAGTGAGCGATCAGAGGAATCTTCCTCTCTGCTTTTCATGAGGCAATAACCTGGCACATCCCCTTTACCTCCAGGCCTTAGGATGCCAAGGAGATAGACAAATTCCCTTGACATTTTTGCTTGTTCCTCAGGGGCATCTGCTTTCCCTTTCTGCTTCATCACCTTTAGAAAAATCTTCTTTTGTTCTCATAATTGCCAACAAATGCTGTTCACACAGTTTGCCAGAAGATGTACTGGCATGCCCAGTGATGATGGGTTCCTAAGAAAGGACTAGAAGTCCTTGGAAATAAAATTCATAATGATTTAGACAGAGTAATGATCGGAAGGATGGCCTATTTTGGAAATACTAAATAAATTGCAGAGAATCATGAATTCTTAGCATAGGATACAAATCATATGAAAGAATGCTGAGAGATATCCCTGTGGACGGTTTTTTCACATTTCTTGAACTATGTTATCTTTTTATTAGAATTTATACCCTTAAGATCTTAGAACTACACCTAGGTTTGCAGGGAACACTCATGTCTGAGAGGGAATATTCTTAAATTAGCATATTACTTTGTTAGATATGTCAGTTGTCATAACTTAACCCCCACCCTCAATAGAGCCTAAGAGGTCATGGTGAATGGTTTAATAGATATAAAGGCAGTTTTTATACCCAGAAAGACAGAAAAGAAAAATATTCAAAATATTTTTAACTGGTATTTGTTGAGTTCCTACACCTTATTAAGTACAGTTGAACGTTTGTTCATTTAAATCTTTAAAAACACACACACACACACACACACACACTCACACATACACCCAGAAAACATGAGTTAGGTAGTATTTTTACCTCTTTTTTTTTACAGACTAGGAAACTAAGATCTGAAGAGTGTAAATCACTTGCCTAAGGTAACAGACTTAGTGGCAAGGACAGGGATTGAGTCAAACTCTTTTTAATTAAAATTCACTGTACTTAATTCCCAAGCCATGCTGTAATACCTTTTCTCCATGGAAGCTAATTTCTCATAGGTCCTACAGGTGGTTCTACTCATTTTGTTTGTAAAGTTTGTTTTGTTTTATTTTCCCTTCATGACTTGCCATGAATCAGCATTCTCATACTGTGAGTGGTTTAGCTTCAGATTACTCTTCTCCAAAGGGAAGGGGTGGCTAAATCTCAAGCTAAAGGCAGGGTTGGAATGTCAAAGTCTCAGCTCCTTAAGGGTCCAGAGAAACTTCCCTCCCAAGAATGCCATTGCTTCTGGGCTTCTTTCCAGGCTCACTCTGCTTGCGGGACTTGATTACTCCATCTTGCTGGTTCTCAATGGAGAACTCTTTGTTTTGGACCCTGTTCTTGTATTCTGCTCAGTGGACTTGAAAATTGGAGATTTCCTTGCTTCCTGGTCCTTCCTGTGCCTGGGAAACAGACTTGGAATTCTTCTTTTCTTCTCTTCATTCGGCAAAACGACAGCCCAAGTAGTTACCGTTCCTTGTCTCCGCTCTTGGAACCCAGCCTGGGCCAATAGTTAGGCCTTTTGAGAAAAGAAGTTTAACTTCCTTGGCCTATTTCCTTCCTCAATGGACTGAAGAACTGAGGAAAGAAAAGCTTCTCAACATATATTATATAATACTTAAGTTTATTTAGAAAAAAAGACTGAACTACCATCATTTGAGACAATTCATATGAGCCAATATGTGAGATAACTAAAAGAAAATAAACCATTTCTTTCCTTTTCCCCTTCCCTACTGAGATAAAGCATAGAGAGTTGCTTGAGTAGAATAAATCCTTACAGTTCACAGGTGTGAATGCTTGTAATAACCCTAAAGGCCCATGATTACTACTTACATAGTTGTCTTTAATTTTGTCGAGGCAGAAATTTGTAGAGTGATGTGGCAAAGACTGTAAGCTGTTCACCAAAATTCCTTCTCCTCTTCTTGAGCACGCACCTGAACTCCATTTTCCAGTCTCCCTTGCAGTTTGGCATGCCCAGGTGCTAGAGTTCTTGTCCTGATGGGCTTTTGCACCTCTACCTCTGGCTTCCTGGGAGGGAGGTGACCATAGCCACCTTGAAAGGATGATGGAGGCTTTGTCATCCTGGTCTATTGCATGACTGCATAGAGCTGAACTGCCCCTGACCTGGAACTCCCACCCTGTTCTGCTACCTGAAAGAGACATAAATGTCTTATTCCCTAATACATTGAATTTGGAGGTATATATGTTATACAGCATAGCCTGTCCTCACTGAAACAATGCACTTGTGGTCATGAGAGTAAGTTTCTTAGCTAGTGAGAGCTACAAGAGCCCTGTAGAGGTAGAAGCTATATACCTGGCTTTAACCATGACTTGCTCTCTCCCGCTCATCTTTGCAAGCAATAACTCTTTTTTTTAAAAAAGATTTTATTTATTTATTTGATAGAGAGAGACAGCGAGAGAGGGAACACAAGCAGGGGGAGTGGGAGAGGGAGAAGCAGGCTTCCCGCGGAGCAGGGAGCCCAATGCAAGGCTCCATCCCAGGACCCTGGGATCATGACCTGAGCCGAAGGCAGATGCTAAACGACTGAGCCGCCCAGGCGCCCCATGCAAGCAATAACTCTTGTCAAGTGGCAAATCTTTTGAATATTGGTGGAACATGACAACACAAAGTCAACTACTTAAAAAAGAGAAAGTGGAAAGAGTAAAATGAAGTTTAGTATATCTAAGAAGCCAATGGTTCTTAGCTGAAAGGTGAATTTTTTTAATAATTTAATAGTAAAATTCCAAATTCCTATCAGAGTTATGAATAATTCCATCATATGCTCTATATAAAGAACGAAAGGCTTAATTTTTGAATTGTTTTAGCAAATGCTTCAACCAGGATTTTAAAAATAGGTTTATTGATAACTTTGGTCCTGAGTTTATAATGTCAATGACAAATGTAGAGATCATTTACATTTTTAAGTTTATACTTTACTACACTTCAGGTAGAAAATTACATGGTATGTATTTGAAAATTTGGCAATTCACACACATGCACAGAAAAGGTGATCATCTTATGGTATATTCATTCTAAATATCATTTGGGTGGTCCAACTCTAGAATGAATTGACTGTCATGATTCTCTAAGACTGTGGTATAAACTACGTATTTTAAATCTTAAATTGTAAAACTTCAGAATATAGAGAAGGGGAAAAAGGAAATGAGACTTATTTATGACCACTGAATTCATGTGGTAGACTGCAAAATGGTCTGCCAAAGATATGAGGTCCTAATTCTTAAAATCCATAAATGTTACTTTAGATAGAAAAATGACCTTTGTGGGGACACCTGGGTGGCTCAGTAGGTTAAGCAGCTGCCTTTGGCTTGGGTCATGATCCCGGGGTCCTGGGATTGAGCCCCACTTTGGGCTCCCTGCTCAGTGGGGAGCCTGCTTCTCCCTCTCCCTCTGCCCCTCCCCCCTGCTCATGTTCTCTCTTGCTTGCTCTGCTCTCTCTGAAATAAATAAAATAATCTTTAAAAAAAAGGAAAAATGACCTTTTGTAAGTGATTAAATCAGGATTTTGAGATGAAGAGATCTTCCCAGATGATCAGAGTGGGCCCTAAATGCAGTCACATTATAAAAAAGAGACAGAAGGAGATGTGGCACACGAAAAAGAGGAGGAGATCATGTGATCATGGAGAGATGAAGTCAGGAATGAGGAGGGGAGAGCCAGCAATCACTAGAAACTGAAAGAGGCAAGGACCAGATTCTCCCCTGGAGTCTCGAGAGGGAGCGTGGCCCTTCTGACTCCCTGCTTTAGGCCCAGTGAAACTGATTTTGAGCTTCTGTCCTCTAGAACAGTGAGAGGATAAATTTCTGTTGCTTCAAGTCACTGAGTTTGTGGTAATTTGTTACAGTAGCCAGAGAAACACAAGATGAGACATTTCTGGTGATTCAATCCTATCATTAATAGCTCTTGAGAGCTGGAAAGGCATCAGTCTAGCCTTTAGAAGCTGATTGGAAGGCAATCTAAAGGCAGATGTTATAAAATCATAGCTGTATTATTTTTATTATAAGACTTTATTTTTTATTTTATTTATTTCATTTTTTATTATTAACATATAATGTATTATTTGTTTCAGGGGTACAGGTCTGTGATTCATCCATCTTACACAACACACAGCACTCATTATTATAAATATAATAAAAATATATTAACACATTTCATGTTAATATAGGATATATATCCTATCAATTAATATATCATTAATATTTGTTATATAATTACATTGATATATGATACATTAACATATTAATATAATCTATATTAAATAAATTTAAACATTTTATTTATTTATTTATTTATTTATTTATTATTTATTAATTTATTTATCTATCAAAGAGAGCGAGAGCACGCACAAGCATGAGGGCAGCAGGCAGAGGCAGAGGAAGAAATAGGCTCCTCACTGAGCAGGGAGCCATTCGTGGGAGCCCAGCCGAAGGCAGACACTTAACTAGCTGAGCCACCCAGGCGTCCCTATTTTCCCTTTCCTTAGGTTATTTTAGCAACATGTTATTTGTAATTGAAGTTGCTTTTGTTTCCACATTGGGCCAAAACAGATTGAGTAATAACATTAACAAATACCTTGAACCCACATAGCACCTTTCACCTTAAATCCTTTGTAAATGCTAACTTACTGTCTACTCAATATTCTGATGGCTCAGCGACAAGAGGTATTATTCCTATTTTTCAGAAAGAAAAGGAAAAGTGACAAAAAGGGCACATCTCTATCCAGAAATCAGAACTTTCGGCATCGCTATCATGCCTTTTTTCTTTTCCTTTGAAGACTGCATATGGTTTGTTAACTAGCTCTCCTGGTTATTCTGAGTGGGTTTGCTGAATGTGGCCTCAGGTTGCAGTGAGGCAAACATTAGCTAGGTTCTCGTGGTGCTTTTCAATTATTAAAGTATGACGTCAAAAAACACTGAAGTGCCTACTGTGTGTGCAGGGCACAATGCATTTATACTCTGAATCTTCATGAATCCCCCAAACCTTGAGATTTAAATGAGGGTCAGAGTGATGGCATTAACTTCTCCTATCCTTGCCAGTTTGCTCAGGTACAGGAGCATATAAGGCTCAGAAAATATGATCGTGTCATCTTCAGGTTAGGTCAGGACTTAGGTCTGCATCTGGGAAGGCTGGTCATTTCTAAAATGTTATGGAGATAGCCGGTTGACCATTTTCAGATTTCCATCAAAATTCTTTCTATCCTCTCCAAGAGCTTCCTTAAACTGACATCTTCTCTTCTTGGCAATAACAAAAACTAAGAGGTTTTTTTGTTATTTTCCAGAACTATTGGTATGAACTAGAGGAATTGTCAGTAAGCAATACTCATCAGCAAAACATCGATTTGATGATGCACAAAATCTTAATATACCAAACCTTAAATAGTGTTAAAAACAGTATTATTCTCTCTTAACTTCCTATTTCTAACACACTGGAGTGTCTTAAAAGAAAAAATCTTTATTAACCTTCCCATTTAAAAAAAAAAAAGTTTTCTCATCATATATTGAGCAGGAAATTTGCTGTGATTAGTTCAAAGTTATATAAGCATTCTTTTAAAAATTACATTAGTGGACTGGAACCCGCTGATGATCTAGTAACAACGCTATTATTTGATTGTATTTTTTCTTTGTCTTTAAAGGCAACACACTTTACAGAAACAACTTGTCATAAGGATTTTCAAAGGTAATTTTGTTTTTTCAGAAGATAGGAGAACTTTGTTTTCCTAGTTAAAATTTGTCATTCATTGTTGGTAAAATAACATACTTGAATTCAAATCCTATAATGGTGTAAAAAGTCAGGAACTAAATACCTACATCTTGGGAGTGGGCAGACCTGCACTCTTTCTTATTTCTTGTGGAAAGTATCTTCTTATGCAAAATTCATTAATTCAATAGTATTTTGGAAGAATGTTCAATGACATCCTAGAAACCATGAAATCTTTGAAAAGCAAGCTTCTACTTTTAGGGAGCAATTAATACAGTTAGGGCAATTAGGAAGCAGAACACCACAAGATAATAGTAAAGGAACAGAGAATAATAAATCTCAGACTGTGTAGGTGTTGAGGCTTCACTGGAAGTGAAAGAGGGACCTTTCTCATTGGCCAAGCATCTTATCTGGGAAGACGTAAAGAAATTGAGTCCTGAAAACACAGTAAAAATCAGAGAAAGACAAATACTCTATGATTTCACTCAGATGTGGAATTTAAGAAACAAAACAAAGGAACAAAGGAAAAAAGAGACAAAAGATAAAACAGACTCTTAACTATGGAGAACAAACCAGTGGTTGCCAGAGGGGAGATGGGTGGGGGATGCGTGAAATAGGTGCTGGGGATTAAGAATACACTTATGATGAGCAGTGAGTAATATGTAGAATTGTTTAATCACTATACTACACACCTGAAACTAATATAACATTGTATATTAATTATACTTGAATAAAAAAATTATGTCATTAATACATGAGCACTGTAGTACTTTGACTAGACAGAAAAAAGCATGAGGAGTAAAATAAAAAAAGAAAACCCTAGAGATGTTGAATTCAAATTTTCCAGTATTTTTCCTCTGTATAAGTATGTATACATGTATTTATTAACTGAAATCATTCCAAACATATACTATATATTTGTAATAATAAAATTGATAAAAATGGCCTCTTTCTATTGAGTAAGCCTGTTTCTTCAAGATTGACTTCTTGGAAAAGAATATCTTAACCAGTTTTCTGCCAATTTGCAGACCTTCTCTTAATAATTAAGCATTTTGCTTAATCCATATGCTCCTTTCCTATTCAAAAAGGGAGTGGTAAGGAAGAAATCAGAAGCTCATATCTTTCTCATCGCTGCCTGAAGTCATGTAACTGGCCACATGAAGAAATGGAGTTTACGCATCCATTTGTTTCCTACTGACTTACTTAGTGATTGCATAGTATGTGCCAGACATGTTACTAGGCTATGGTGAAGTAACAGGATAGACACAATTCAGCTCTCGATGAACTCACAGTGTAGACACCTGACTAGGAAATCCTAGAACAGTGTGGTAAGCACTATGACAGAAGAAATGCAGATTGTTGTGGTAACTCATAATCTAGGCTGGGTCAGGAAGTCTACTGACTAAATGAAGCTGAGAGGTGACCAGGAGGAATTAGCTATAAGACAAGGAGGAAAAGCACTATTTCAGGCAGAGGGAATAGCATGAATGCATTTTCTCTCAGCATAATAAAACAACCATAACCAAGCCCTCAGTATGGTTGGAGAATAGAGCACAATGGAAGGTGTGGGATGGATAACATGACTGGGAAGGTCAGTAATCAGAGCAGGAAGGACATTGTAAGCTATATGAAGAAGATTAGAATTTTCAGAACAAGGGGGGGTGCTCCTTAAAATTTTAAAGTAGGAAGTGACATGATCAGATTATATGTTCATTCAAAATCCTATCAAAGATACTTTCTTAACTCTAGCTATAATTAATTAAAGTATTGAATGCCATTATGATGCTAAATATTCCATTTACCTTAGTTTGGTTATTATTCACAGTAACATTGCAAAGTAGATGCTATTATGCCCATTATGTAGGGGGGAAACTGAACTCAAGGAGGGTAATTTGCCTAAAGCCGCATACCTGGTAAATGGCAGAGAACTCAAAGGAGGATCTATTTTACTAAAAAGCCCATGTGCTTTCCAGTGAACCGGACTGCCTTCCAAGTACACTCAGTACTAGCTGTTGGGTGAGGATAACAATATTTATTTGAAGCCTAACTGGAACAGGAGGAGCTTCAAAAAAAAAGGTTGAAAAGGTGTGGCAAGTGTAGGAGGTGAACTGGGTGAGAGTGAAAGAGTTGGGTGAATTAATTCCTTTTAGCAACAGACTCCACTCTACTGAGGTCTGCCTAAGTGTGCTCCTATGCTCAAGAACTTGTCAGCCAACAGATACAATCCTTTCAGAATATGCAAGTTTTCTTGCACAAATGGCATTCGATTACACTGGCAACTCCAAGTAGTCCCCACTTCTTAGATTGTTTGAGTTTCTGAACTCATTTTAATAGGGAAAATAAAAGTGTTCTACTGGAAATTAATGGTTATTGTGAACTTTTTACAGGGAATCCATAATTTATATGAGAACTTATAAAGGATAAATAGCCATTAGGAAAGTTCTAGTAAGGCAGATAGGCGATATATGTGTCTATCCTTCATTGCCCATTTGTGTTTGAAATCCCTTATTCCTCTACTCTAGCTACAAGCCAAAAATAGGTTCTCAAAGCAGTTTTAGTGAAATATAAATAATATTGCTCAACTGCTTTTGTTCAGTGACCAGGTTTATGAATTAAGGGATATCCAGATGTAGTCAGAGATCTCAGGGCAAGAATTGTTCTTAGAGATAATTTAGTCCAGTCCCCTCTTTTATAGATTAGGGAACTGAGACCCAGATTGGCTTAGAATCTGTTCAACATCATCACATGGTTTCCTCAACTAAATATGTGATAGCTGTCTCTATACCACTAATAGTTACTATAACCATCAGATTTTTAAACATTAAAAGCTCATCCAAGTTTTTTCTCTATGAAATCAAATTGCAAATCTCTAACTCATTCAAGTCCAGATAGTGTAGTATGCATTATCTCTTTTATAGAAAACAGAAGATACCATTCTATCCCTTTGCCATTTTCTTTTTTTAGAGGTGTTTTGACCAGTTCATACTCCTATAATTGACAGCAGCAAAGAATGCTCAAGTCAGGGAATAAGAATTGTTGGGGAAGTGTTTGATAAAAACACTAGCTCCATGGAGAAACATATCCAGTTATTTCAGCTCACCTGGTTTGACTGCAGAGTGTTACTTCACAGTGAGGAAATGGAGCATTTAACGTCTTGCTAACCTTCTACCTGACCCCTTCCTACCACACCTCTGTTGGGAGACAAAAACAAACACCACAGAGTTAAGAATTCCCAAGGGTTGAGGGCCAGGTAATCCTTTCAGAACTACTCTAACCTGATACTCCCGGACTTAAGGTGGGACTTCGTTAGCTTTTTTTTTTTTTCTTTAAATTTTTTTATTGTTATTGGCAACAGACCTATCCACAGAGACCTGGGACTTCGTTAGTTTTTGAGAAAACTAAAATCTCCCTTTCTTTTCTGCTTTGTTTTTCCTATGCCTTTTGCTTAAAAATAACCATCACACAATCCCAAATATTGTATATGCTTTTATAATAACTCCTTCACCTACTTTCTTTTGGAAATTACTCTTTTCAAAGAAAAACAAGTGACAGTCAAAGATTTGGTAATGGAACAGAGTTGCTGATCTGGGAATAATCAAATGGCTTTAAAATAAAATGACTGTCCGACATTCACAAGGAAGCATCCAACTGAGAATTTCAAAGCACCCAACAACCATGATGAGTTTTTCTAATTGCCCCACAAATGGGACATGGGAAATGAGACATGGAGTATGATGCCTTAAAATCCAGGGTGTAAATGAGGCCTCCTCATGGAGTCTGAAATCATCTGGTCCTTCCTACCTGAAGAAGACCGTATATAGACTTTGGCTCACTTTTTTGCATTGGAGGCAAGAGGCACTCCAGTCTTCAAGAGAATCCCCAACTCTCAGCACTTAAATAGAAAGACCTTATGGCTCCTGATTGAATATAGCTACATGGAGAGCTAAGCTTTTTGTCTCTGGTTTTCCAGTCAGATATTAAGAAGATTTAACATACAGTTTTTCTGAATTTGTTCAATGAGTGGCTTTTTAGAGGTCTCTGTAATGATCAGACATCTCCATGGTCCTTGGGGAGAGAGGACTCCCTTGCATTACTCTCTCTAAAATTCTAACCAAAAAGCTTATGCTCAGTCTACCCAACCAGGAAATGTTGCCTCAGTGACAATGGCCATTAATACCATGGTGCCCTGGCATGCACTAGGGCCTAATAAATTAGATAATATTGTAGTATCTCTGACGCTAGAACCTGGCCACAAGCATTTGAACCCTAGCTCCATTACTTACTACCTGCATAGTAAGTTTTTGGCTTGAGGTTCCTCATCTGTAAAATGGGCATAAGGGTAGTTATCTAATGAGAGTTTTTGTAAAAATAAAATGAGTTAATATGCATGAACTGCTTAGACTGTGCTGGACACATAATAGGTACTAAAAAATCTTGGTTCTTATCATTTTAAATGTGATCACCCCAGGCAAACTATGAGACACAGAAAAATGAATGAACTGTCTGTGACCATTAAGCAAATCACTTAAAATTTTAGACACCAAAGGTATTCTTCAAGGCCACCTTTTGAATAATATCAGGGGATATTTTACATGTTTTGTACAAATGGTGCTCCTGGTATGCTTTCACTCTCTGTGGTTCCCCAGAGCTGTGGGGTTTTGTTTTTTTTGCCTCCTTCTCCTTCACAAATAATGAATATTTTTACTGTTATGATCTGTATTGATTTTTTTCTGGCATCGGTGAATAGAATACAATTTATCCTAGGACACTTGAAAATGAGAACAAGTGTATTCTTTTCTCACTGACTACTCCCTGATCTTAGGCTACTGTGTGGCTAGAAGCACAGCAAATTAACATACGAACCCAAGTGAGGAAGTCTCCCCAGAACTGGATGGAAAAGTTATCTAAATTGCCATTGTTGCTACTGCTGCTAAGCCTCCGTGGAACTTGCCAGTCTTTTAAAACAGATCTTTCAGGTTTGTTTGTTTGTTTGTTTGTTTGTTTGTCTTTTAAGATGAACATCAAACCAACTGGTAATTACTGAGCATGTACTATATGCAAGGCACCATGGATGGGAGATTATAAGACAGGCATTCTTCAGAGAGATGGTGAGCAAGCCTTATGCTAAGCATATGTATTCATGCTTTTTTATTTTTTTCTTAAAGTGAACAAAGTTCACTTTGTTCAGAAAATAAAAGATTACTAGAGGAATAGAAACCCATTTCAACTGAAATTGGGGTCTAGTTTTGTGAAAATACCCAAATTCACTCATAAAATAAAGCCTTGTTTATTAAAAAAATAATAATAAATAAATTTAAAAAGCCCAGCTGTGAAATACTAGGGCTGGAGAGACCCCTAGCTTTTCATTAGGATTTCAACCTACAAAAGTTTATAGCCAAAGAGCCTGCCAAAAGGACTAATTCCTGAGTGGAGTTTTCCAAACTCTTACAATAGTAACATCAGCCTTCTCTTTTACCTCCCATGGGGAAAACTTCTGCCAAAGGAGCTCTCTTGTTGTCTGTGTTTTGCCCAGGCCTTCTCTAACTTTTTGTCATTTGTCCAAGTTAAAACAAAACCAGTTCACACTTACAGGTGCCCAGTATCTTTCAAAATGCTCCACACATATTAACTCATTTAGTCCGTACAACAAGGTGGGTTCTACTATTTTACAGATGGGGAAACTGAGGTACTTAGAGATGAAGGAATTGTCCCAAGATGCACAGCAAGAGGAAAGCCAGAATTCACACTTGGACCATGTAGCTACAGAGTTCCTGGTCTCTTGTAACACCCTTCCACCCCCAACTTGCAACACTGTTCCAGGGCAGTGAGTATGCTCAGTGGGGATGATTGATTCACTTGTGGGGTAAATTTTCTTATCCCAATTTTCTCAACTAATTCAACAAAACTGCAAAATTTTGAGAGAATAAAGAAAGTCTCACTCTAACCGAGCACCTGAATTTGATGAATAACTTTTTCACAAAATTAGTCTTTAAGTGGCATTGCCTCCGAGAAGAAACAGGGAGTGGCCCTAGGCAAAATTGTGACATGGGTGAAATTCCATCTGTAAAGAGGTGGTGCCAGAACCCCACTGTTTAGGGAAAACCCAATATCGGCGGCTGCTTGGAATGGAAAGTGAGACCCTGAGGGGGTGGGTGGGCATCCGAGACAAGGCTCTACCCCTCAGCTTGAGGAAGTGAAAAGTGGTCTTCTTTATTGCTTATGAGAAGGGGCTTGGCAGTGGGGTGAGACTGGTGCAAAAAAGGGAAAGAGTGACGTAGTATCTGGGAACTACAAGGCTGAAAGGGCAAGTGAAAATGCCCTCCTGATTTCCGGGGCAGGGTGGGGCACAGGGTAGGAGATGGTCTGTGTACAATAAAAGATATTTGAGTAGTTAAGAATGGGGCTTCTTAAAGTTTGATTTAGAAGTATTTGTATTGCTTCAATGTAAACTCTATTAAAAACTCCTCCCAGCCCTACCCATATGCTGGGTCCCATCCATTCATCTCCTATGGGAGGAGGTGTTTGGTGGAAATCTGGGAAGGGCTGAATATCACCTCTGTGCTTAGCAGGGGCCACAGTAGGGTCCCAGGAGCCCAGAAGCAGAGACCTCTTGGCAGCTTTTGCTCCAGGGAAATTACAGGAGCAGTCCTGGAAGTATACAAGCCTTGAAATTGTGGGAGTTTGCACAAGCATCATCTATATTACAAGAGGCAGGGTGGCCCTAGCTTTCATGGAGATGATATGTCTCTTAATCTCGCTGTACTCCCTCTCTCTAAGCACCCAGAATTCTCATAAAGCCACTTATTCAATGCACCCCAAATTTAGCTTTACAACTTTCTTGACTTTATGGAGAATTAACTCATTGTCTATTTTTGATGTTCCATAATCCCATATTCTCTTGACCTTTTATCATAGTTGCTTTTTTCCTTCAGTACTGAGAGAGAGAGAAAGAGGCGGGGGAGGGGGAGTGCTATTTTCATTGGTGAGGCTGTCCTCAGAATTTCATTTTTTCTGGAAATGACCTGGGGCTTCTTGTGCGTAAACACCGAAACCATGTAGTCATATTATCACAGTGTTCCTAACCTGGAGTCTCTTAGAATGGGTGTGGGTTTGCATAACAGGGAAACTAGCATTGACCTGGTACAAATGCTCATTGAATGTTTACAAAAATTCAAGGATAATGCTGCAATGTTGCAAAGGGATGTGTGTGTGTGTGTGTGTGTGTGTGTGTGTGTGTGTGTTTCTCTAACTCTTCTAAACATATTTGACAATGGATACACAGTTTGTGGCAAAAAGAGAAGAGAAAAAAAAGTTTGTGTGAATGGATAGAGAAAATGTCTCCTTCTTCCAGGGAAGGTGGTGACTTACTATATGACAATGCCTAAGTCACCTAGTCTCCATGTTCTGTCCTCCACCTTTAAAATAGGGATGGAGGGGGGGCACCTGGGTGGCTCAGTTGGTTAAGCGACTGCCTTCAGCTCAGGTCATGATCCTGGAGTGCTGGGATCAAGTCCCACATCCGGCTCCCTGCTCGGCAGGGAGTCTGCTTCTCCCTCTGACCCTCTTCCCTCTCGTGCTCTCTATCTCTCATTCTCTCTCTCAAATAAATAAATAAAATTTTTTAAAAAATTAAAAAAAATAAAATAGGGATGGAGGGGCAGCTGGGGGGCTCAGTTGGTTAAGCCTCTGCCTTCGGCTGAGGTCATGACCCCAGGGGCCTGGGATCAAGCTTTGCATCGGGCTCCTTGCTCAGCAGGGAGCCCGCTTCTCCCTCTCCCTCTGCTGCTCCCTCTGTTTGTACTGTCTCTGGGTAAAATAAATAAAAAAATAAAATATTAAAAAAATAAAATAAAGTAAAATAAAATAGGGACTAAAACACTCGAGAATGTCACTACTCCACTGAAGATACCTCCCAAATACATGAGACTCATGTAAGACAGTGCATGCATCCTTGGAAGGAAGGATTTGCATTTGGGAGAGGAAAATTGATATGAAAATGGACTTTTGAGACTCTATAATTCTATGATCCCGTCTGAAAAAGTGAAAGCAAAATCATGCTTAACAACAAAACTAAACGAGAAACCCCAGTTATTCTGAAAAGGGAGAGATGGGAATAGGGGAAGGGGTGGGGAGCGGAAAAACAAAACATGCTAATATTCGCCAAGGAAAGTATGTATGAACCTGATGTACTTTTTCTTTTTTTAGGAGAATTGCTAGACCACATTCCAGCTTCTGCAGCCTAAGTTCACTGTTAATTCACATCTCCAGAGACACCTGTGTGGTTGGGACAGTTCAGCGTGCGAAGCACAGGGATTGGCAGGTAAACATGATAAGCAGATAAGAAGCCTCGATGTCTTTGTCTTTTTGTCTTTGGCAGATACTCTTTAAACAGAGTATGTAAAAATGAAGGGAAAAATGATTTAACCAGCTCTTTCTTTTTGCCATGTGGAATAATCTTTATTGTAGGAAATAGAACTTTCTGATATTGGTATACTCTGATTCAATTAAACAAATACTTTCTGCTTGCTCACCATCAAAATGAGGAAGCTGCTTGCCCACAAATTCTCTAAAGGAAGATTCAGAAGAAAAAGGAATTGTAGTTAATCCTTTCCCAGGTCACGCCTAGAATAGGTCTCTGCTAATAGGGAAGTTAGTTGCATTTAAAATTTAAATATACAGTTTAGAATGTGTTGAAGGAATCACCGATGAAAGAGTCAGAAGTTCAACCCAAATTAAGGGGATTGAAATCTCAATTATAGAATATATTTTCCAAACTGTGTCAGAGGGTCTGAGAGCTTCTATTAGATATTCCCAGAAAAATAAAAAATATAAAAGATGGTCCTTGGTCAAGTAATTCTGGGAAAGGCTGAGTTAAAGAAAGTTACTGCCTTCTACATGATTTTGGATTATTTAATAGACTAATGTATATTATGAATTTCCAAGACAGGGGTGTACGTAGTAAGCAGCACTTCTCAAAACATGAAACTTTTTG
This sequence comes from Callorhinus ursinus, assembly GCF_003265705.2. Taxonomy (NCBI): domain Eukaryota; kingdom Metazoa; phylum Chordata; class Mammalia; order Carnivora; family Otariidae; genus Callorhinus; species Callorhinus ursinus. The sequence goes on from NW_027397064.1 coordinate 22,481,522, forward strand.
GCAGTGCAAAATAATATCTCACATGTTTTAAGGAAAACAGGTTGGAAAATACTGGCATGGAACAACATGCCCTTGAAGCTTTGTCTAAGTGTTCGGGGTACGTTATGTCACGTTAACAAAATCTAAACACCCTGACAGTGTGTGTGTTCACTATACAATGCCATCCATTTTATTTACCTCTAGTCACATATGGGTCTAATTTTTATGCTCAGATATCCATACTTCTGGACACATACATGTGAACACTAATGACTCTGCTCTGATGTGCAGTGATGGGCTGTGAACCCAAATTTTCAAAATCCAAATCTAGTTTTACAGATGAGGCTAGTCACTGTGCGTAGGAAGCAATGGCGTGAAATTATAGCTCAATACAAAATGAGAAAATGTTCTTTTGTGCAACGGGCACATGGTATTTGAGAAAGTCACTTTATTTTTTTCCCTCTCGAAGTGTTTACATTTGGAAAAGTCTGCTTTGTTTTTATAATGTAAAATCTTGATTATTTTCTAAACAGCCTTATTTCTCTCTACTACCAATTTAGAGCCCTGATATTGTCCAGCTGCGTTTAACAGCCCCACTGGCTGTGTGTGTGTGTGTGTGTGTGTGTGTGTGTGTATGTGTGTGTGGATCCTATACTTATTCCATACACCTACTTTTGGTGTCAATTCCACACTCCATACAGGAGGACTTTAGCCAAAGTAGTCACGAGGTTTGCTACTGCCTTTTTGTTGTCTGTTGCTGGTAATAACATTCTCTCTCAATCTAGTTAAGGTATGTTGGAATTTGTCACTTAAAACTAAAACTCCATATAAGCAATAGATGATTAAGAAGAAAAGTTGAAGGGACACAGGGACTTTAGTTTAATGAACTCCAATAATTGCCAACTGGGAGAAAAAAATGGGCAAAAATATCAATGTGTCCAGCAACAGATACTAGAAGATCCTGAGCTAAGTATCATAAATAACTGTTCTTTAGAAACAAAAGAAAACCAAATTTATAAGGAGGGGAAGGAGAAAATAAGCACAAGAGAGGACATGTTCATCTTATTCCTAAATTATGGTATCCAGAATATGAGGGAAACAGAACAGTTGTATATTATGGCAGGAAGACTGCAAATGAAATTGGCTCATTCATAATTTTCATCGTATTTTCCAGAATCAAAATTCAAGGAGAAAGTTTATTCCCGCCGTATGGATCTTTCTCCTTCTGTTGAGTTTTGTCTTCCTTGACAACCATGCGGAAAGCTCTCTGGCATAGGCGGATGACACAGGCTGCGTGATGCGCCTCATCAGTCATGTTGAACACACCCCACGGCAATTACCATTCTGATTCAGGGCAGGATAAAAAGAGTTCAGTGCACAATGTGGTGTTTAGGGAGGTGATCTGGAAGCATTAACCATACAACTTTGGCAGAAACTGTTCTGTGAATGTGTCAGTGATATCTCAAGTACATGAAAAACCAGCTTTACTGTCCCTTGATATGAGATTAATTTTTTTTTTATTTTTAGAGCATTTACCATTGTAAGGTGGACAAATATTATCCCTGTTTTTCAACTGTAGAAACTGGAATGCTCAAAGGTTAAGCAACGTTCACGTAGTTACATAGTGAGTCATTTTCTGAATCGGGAAATAAATTGGTGGGTAAGATTCCCTTTTCCCTGATTCTGCCAGCCAGTAGGAGTCATTTACCACTATTTAAGTATTTTTCTTTATTGTCTTGCAATGAGCACAAACAGATTTCTCTGAGACTTAAAAATTATGAAATGTGACATATTTGAGGGAGCAGTAGAATTCAACCAATGACCTTAATTCACACAACAAGTTTCATTTAGCACTGATTGTGTATTAACTGAAAGTTTTCAGTCCTAATTTAAACTCTACCCATGATTTGGAAATATGCATATGTCTCTTTGCCTCGGGTAAAATATGGATAATTATCCCTACCATGGACTTCATTAAAAAGTTATATGATTATATTACATTCTATGTTTTGAACTCGATGGATGGAATTAGTGAGTATAACTTTTTAAGTGATCTTATCACTCTCCTTTTTCTAGTAGAATTTGGTTTCTTATGAGAAAGTTTTTAAAATATCTAACTTTAGCGTATGTTTAAACTTGTCAAAACATTTCAGAAGGATGTGCCATATTACTGTGCTGAACACTTTTATATCTATTGTTATATCCAATCCCTGTGACAACCACTTTGGTACTCTTCCTAGTATGAAATTATGCCTAATGAAAAAATTCAACTTTGTTCCCTAATGTTTCTTGGTCATTGCCCCATTAACATTGCCACCCTCAATATTATGTCTACCCTCCCTTTCCAGCTCTATTCTTGACCTGGACAGAAATCCCAAATTAGAATCATTAGCACAACTGGAACTTTGTTTTTTCTAGGCTGCTGATTTTAATGGGACTTTGCTAAATAATAAGGAAAAAAATAAAAAGGACACCAAGGTAGAAAAGACAAAAGCATAAGGGAAGCCACATTTTCACACTGTAGATTTCTGATTCAACTACTGCAAACTAGAATTCAGGCCTGAGAAGATCCCAAGTGCTATCAGTGGTAGTAAAAGTGAGACAAGCTCACAGAAAGAGAGAAGTGGGGCAAATGCTGAGCAGCTTGGTTCCCTAACCATCTCACCCTCAAGCTTCTTCCATGGCTATGGGTTTCTAGATAATGGTTTTAGTAAAGAAAAATGTTTCCTTTGTAAATTGGTATTATAATCTTCATTTTACAGAGGAGGAGAGAAACAGAAACTCAGAAAGGTAAATAACTCATTCTAGTATAAGCATGAATGGGTAAAGCTTGAATTTAGACCCATTTATATTCTTTCTGCTGCAGGTAGCAGTGCTCTTGTCAAATTAGTGATGTGGCCAATTTGGAAGACTGAAGGGCACTCCTGGGCAGTCAAGTGCCATGACCACCAGCTAGCTTCCAGTGGATTCTGAACAAGTCACTCTTCTGAGTTTTAGGTTAGGAAATAGCTTCAGGTGACACCCTATCAACAGTAAGGTAAAACAATAACTAAGAAATTTTTTTTAAAAAAAGCAAGTAAAAGTCATAATCTTTTTAAAAAGGGAGGATATGATGAGCATTGAGACATGTGGTGAAACATAGCATCTTACTAAAAAAAACTTACATATAGTAATATCTTCCTCTAAACTCTCATCTGTCCCTTTCTGAAGATGATGAAATGTCCTATATACGGTAAATTCTCCTTATTTGTGGCAGTTCCGTCCAACGAAATCTCCAAAAATACTAACCCATTGCTCCTAGGGAGAATACAGCATTAGGTTCCTACAAGCCTCATCGTATTTTCATCAACCAATTATTATATACCCTTTTTTGTATGTTTCTGTTTAAAGACACCTTGTTTAATATTATTGTTGATTCATTAACATTGAACTCACAGCCAACAGCACTATTACTCTTGTTCAAATGAAGCTTACCTAACACGTATTTTCTCCGGAAGGCACATCACAGCCATCTTGCATTTAGGAATGGTAGATGGCCCTTCATCACTATGCTTGGGGGTCATTTTAAACATGAAACCATAACAAAACACAAAAATGCAGGAAATGTGACACTAAATAGATCACGAAAAGGATGCTTGTTAACAATAAGACAGCTGATATAAGAAGGCAGAATATCACTTTGTTACACCTCAGCTGGGGATATGCTTTTTGGGTGACTCACATTTGTCCTCACTCACAATTGTTATGCGCACTTCCATATGTGATCACAAAGCACTGTGAATACTGATTTTTGGATTACAAATAAATTTTAGTGGGTAGGCAAATTCACAAATATGGAATTTGAAAACAATAAGAAGCAACTGTAAATGCAAACAAACAATATAAAATGAGCTTTAATCCTGTGGCCACTTACATTCCTATCCACATTGAGAAATCAATGGACTTAATCTTTATACTGGGAAGTTTGGTGACCAGTGATTAACATAATTGTCAACCTTGCTTTGCTCTGCACCATTTCAAATCTGATGATGCATTTTCTACTAAAGTTCCACGGATAAATCAATTGAAATATAATGATTTTTAAAATTATTGTGTTGCAAAATTAAATCACTCAGGGTGATAACAAAATCAGTGTTAGCAATAATATATGATAGTAGGGCCAAAATGGAAATGGGAGAGAATTGGAAGATGGTTTTGCATGTATGCCAGACTTTCATTTCAACATAACTGTTGCTGTCCTCCCACTAGCTTTTTCATACCAAGTGCAATAATCCCACGCAGTCCACATGATGCTCAGTGCTATTAAGTGAAATGAAGGAAAAATAAGTGGGAAAACAGCAGGGTTATAGTTCCCAATGACTTGGAATTTATTCTTAGAAAACAAGTAGTGAAATCATGTAATGGAGAAATTTGGGGCACAGTAAATACTGGTGAATTAATAAACGGTGGCCATCACAATTTGGTTTTATTATTAAATGTACTGTTTTCTTTTTCATTAAAAGTCCATGCAAAATGAACATCACCACAAGTCACATATTTTAGCTCTCTTTGCTATTCCATGGATTGTAGCATGTATGATTTATCTTGTAGAGTTTTGGCATCAGTTTCAAGAATGATATGAATGTGTGTTAGGGGATAAGGGAAGGGCAATGATAAAGTTAAATATATTGTATAGATACAAACTGATGACCGTGTAAGCTAATAGTACTAGAAACAGTTCATATTAGCACTGGGATTATGGTCAACTCTATTTGAATTGCTTAAGGTCTAATGGGAATCTGTCCGCCTTCAAGCCTGTGAAATTTGAAATTCAAGAAAATTAAATTCGTTTACAGCAAAACCATTTTTCTCACAATTTTTTAACCAATGAATATTGTGTGGGAAATTGATTCCATATGTTTTCAAGTCATTTATGCAACTTGAATAATTAAAATGTTCATTGGAAATAACTGCCTGATGTCAGGAAATTATCTTATGCCAAAAGTAGACAAACTCAAATATCAAAAGGTCAAGCTAAGTTAGAAATTTTGCAACATCCCAAAATGTAATTATTCTTAAAAAATTTAAATGTTTGCTAACCCTTCCTTATTGTCACCTGGTAGAAAAACAAGGAATTCCTTTATTCTCTCAGTGTTGTTTCTTTTTATTCTTGAAAAATCTTTGCCTATGAGTCTTTCTAAACGTACCTCCAAGTTATTTGGACAAGAGCCTAGACTATTATTTTTTTAGGATTTATTTATTTATTTGAGAGAAAGAGAGAGAGCAGGTGCACAAGTGGGGGGAGGGGCCAAAGGAGAGGGAGAGAATCTCAAGCAGATTCCCTACTGAGAGCAGAGCCTGAGGCGGCTGGATCCAACAGAGAGATCACAATTTGAGCCGAAATCAAGAGTTGAATGTTCAACTGACTGAGCCACCCAGATGCCCTGAGCCTAGACTATTAATGGCATTTGCAATGTAATCTTTTCAGCTATTTAAAAAATAATAAATTAAATTAGTAAATGCTTGTGATTCATTTCTAATGAAGAATAAAGCATAAGAATTAAGATATATTTTGTTTCAATCATATCTAAATAATTCTAAGAGTTATAATTATCATTCCTATTTTGTAGATTTAGAAATCAAGGTCTGGATCGAGTAAATAGCCTGTGAAAACACATCCTAACCGAATAAGTTAAATTTTGCCTGAAACATTTTAGAAATATCTGATGAGAAGTATAAATAAAGGAGATAGATAATAAATGTAGCCTTAATGAAATATTAACCCAAGATTCATCTATTTACTTTTTGTGTATGGTAGCAAGAGGATGCGACTTGGAGAGAAATATGAAAATGAAGAATACCGAGAATGTTACAATGTTTGTAGCATAGAGATGACCAAATTTGGAGCGGGAAGTCCTACATTCAAATTCTGATTCTTCCACTTATTATTAACTCTCTGACCTTGGGCAAGTCACTTGATCTCCAAGTCTCTTGTTCCTTTATCAAGTGGGAATAATGAGAACTTCTAAGTTTACAAAGATAAAATAAGATATTAATATGAGTATTTTATTTTTTTATTTTTTTATTTTTTTTTAAAGATTTTATTTATTTATTTGAGAGAGAGAGAATGAGAGATAGAGAGCACGAGAGGGAAGAGGGTCAGAGGGAGAAGCAGACTCCCTGCCGAGCAGGGAGCCCGGTGTGGGACTTGATCCCGGGACTCCAGGATCATGGCCTAAGCCGAAGGCAGTTGCTTAACCAACTGAGCCACCCAGGTGCCCTAATATGAGTATTTTATTAATTAAAATTATTATACACATGTAAAGCAATAATAACAGTAATAATAATAATTACACTAATATAGAAAAAGGGGGAAGTCCTCATCTATAATGAAATAAAAAATCATGGAATTTGAGCCCATGTTATTTGCTTATTGTAGTTGTTTAATATTACAGTTTAGTTTTTCCTCATCCTTATGAAATACAAATTTATCAAAACATAAGATGTAAGTTATTTCAAAAATTGTTTTTTTGAAAAAAAGTATAAAAATCATTACTTATTTCTCCATCTTTGTGTCATTTTTACAAAAAGAGATAACACTTGCCTTATCTTGCTTGTTCTAAATTTAAAACTTCTTTCATACCTTAGAAAAGTAATTAATTTAATAAGATGGACAATGGCCTTTCAAATAAAGTGTTCCTTCAGGGGGAAAAAGAAAAAAAAGGGGGGGGTGGAAGGAAGAAAGGAAGAAAATAAGTCATTCAATTGGAAACCGGCTGATGCCTGCCAGAACAATCCATGGAAATCACTCCATTGGTGTGTGTATTGTGTTCATGCTATAATTAAAAACAGATTAAAAAGAACTAGAGCATAGCACCTCTGATTGCTGTTCGCCTTCATACTCAAGAACAAGAAAGCCAGGGTGTTAAATTTAGCCAGTGGCACTCAACTAAGCACAATCTGTCTAGCCTGGACTGTGGGCTAGGAATGCTTTGACAAATAGGTAGATGGTCCCAATAAAATGGGGGGGGGGGCATTGATTTTTTTAAGCCAGAAATGCCATGTGTAACTAGGAAACTTGAGACATTCCCTCCTCTCTCCGTCTTCTCTTAATGTGATGGCTTGAGCTTTAGGATTGGTAATTCTGAATATATTGGGTCTTTTCACGTACCCTATTGAGGTTTCAGATACTATATTTTCATTTTCTCAAAGAACATATGACACTGTACAGGGGCCCTGTGAACCCTTAAGTCCCAGAGAAGGTAAAACCTTTTCCCAGACTATGAAGTACTAGCTGCCTACCATTTTCCCTGAACAGGAAATATACTTCTCTGTTGTTTGTCTTTTCCTTCTCCTCCTTTCAAAATGAGTTCCATTGTGTTTAACCAGAAATGGGGCTTTGTGGCAATTAAAAGATTCCAAAGTGGCAGAGGCTAACACACCAGTAGAGCAGGATTCCAGCTTTCCATGGTAACACCCAACTTCCCTTCTCTAACTGCCTCCTCCTCTAGTCCACCCAGACAATTCTAATCCTACCTCTGTGGTTACTCTGAAAAGGCATCCAGTTCGCTTATCAGAAAGGATCTTTCTTAAACAAATATTTACCAATGTCTGTTTTACTCCTTTGGGGAGTGAGCAAAGGAATGGCCTGAGTCCCTTAATCCCTTTGGATCATGAATTTCGTAGATGATGATAGAATGTAGTCAGGGCTACTAGCACTTGGAGCCCAAACTGTGCAGAGACTGACACTTCATTGCCTTCGTGATTGTAAACCTTAAGTGGCTTGGTTAGCTACTCATCACATGAGTGACTCTTATTCCTTATTGCCATCCACTGCAAGTTCCTTCCTCTGTATGGCAGAAATCCAGGAACATTCCATGAGAGTTATGGCATTTTCTTTTTACAATAGTGGGCCTTACCTTTCTCTTGGTTTCATGAACTCTGTAAATGTCAAAGTGATTCACACGGGAGGAAATGGTCCTATAGTCCTCATTGAAAAGTTCAAAGATACAAGATATTTTCTCTCAAGTAATGGTGCAATGCTTATCTTTTTGGTAATAATGCACTGTATGCTTATTAACAACACATTATCAATCTACATGTAGTCAAGCAGTCTGTTGGATAAAAAGGCATAAGGAATGTATAATATTGGGAGAAAATTATTTTCACACTTTTCCTATCTGTTTCAGGATCCCCTGAAGTATTGTGAAGAACATCCCAAGAAAAAGTTAATTCTCTGTGTCCTTATGTTGTTGGATATTTCATTAACCATGTCTTAATTTGAGGATAGTTTGCAGCACTATCAGACCAAAAGCAATTTGCCTTTCATACAGTCTAAATACACTTCCCATAAATCTTAATGAAAGTTGAAAAGGTGAAAGTTCATTCCTTTGAGATGCTCACACTAATTCGGAACTATATTCTGAATTGCCCCTTTTACAAAAGAACAAGTTGGAATATATAGACACATACAAGAGAATAGTGAGACATTAAAATCTCAAGAAAGAATTGGGGTGCCTGCCTGGCTCAGTTAGTAGAGCATGTGACTCTTGATCTCAAAGTTGTGAGTTCAAGCCCCACGTTTGGTGTAGAGATTACTGAAAAATAAAATCTTTATTTTCTAAAAAGATTTATTTATTTGAGAGATAGAGAGAATGAGTGGTGGGGAGGGGCCGAGGGGGGAGAGAAAGAGAGAGACAAGGAGACCTCCTGCTGAGCAGGAAGCCTGATGTGGGGCTCGATCCCTGAGATCATGACCTAAGCTAAAGGCAGACACTTAACCGACTGAGCCACCCAGGTACCCCAAAATAAAATCTTTAAAAAAAAAATAAAATCCTGAGAAAAGAACCTACTAAACATTTTAAAATTTATTCACAACTATTTATTGAGAGTCTTCTCTGCTATTACTGTCTGGTCTCCAAACAGGGGCCAACTCTCCCACATAGGACCTAGAGCCTATCCCCTGTTGCCTCCTCAGGGGTATCATCCAGTGGTTGTTCTCTGTCTTGCCTGTATCACCAATTTTTCCCTCTGTTCTGGATCTTTTTTGTCTGCATACAAACAGGCTGTTATTCTCCCACCTTAAGAAGCTCTTTTTGGACCTGATGTACCTCATCCAATGTCCCGTTTCTCTCCTTCCTTTTTAGACAAAGTCCTTGGAAGTGTTGAATACACCTGCAGCCTCTAACTTCTCCCCCTCTCTCTTGAACTTACTCTAACCAGTCTTTTGCCCCTACCACTAGAAGGAAATGACTACTCTTGTCAAAGTTACTAACAATCCTCATGTTCCTAAATCCAAAGATCAATTCTCAATCCTCACTTTACTTAAAGTTTTACTTTTTATTTAAATATTTACTTTCACCTTAACATTATTGGTTTTAAAATTTATCTGAATTGAAACCATGGTGCGCTTTTTCTAGGATCCACAGCTTCAACTGGCTAATGACCCCAAATCTATTTCTCCAATCCAGACCTCCTATTTGATGGAGGTATGGCTGGATGAATAAATTATTTTTCTACACTTCATCTTAGGTGTTCTACTAATAGTATCATTAAATATGAGGGGAAAATAGAGCATATGGTTATGCCTTTGCTTACTTAACTACTTTCAGAAGTATTTCCTTGCTAAAACTTATTGGTAAGATTCTGAAATGTGGTCTTCTTATGAGTGAAGTCCTTTATTGGTTATAATAACACACTACAACTTATCCTTATATTTCAGGAACAATGAAAGTTATATCTGTATAGTTTGTCATACTAATTCTATAATTTTTTAATCTATGAAAAGAATGAACTCTGAGGCCAATCATCGCAAATACATTTTCAGTTCATGCCAAAAGATGTTTAATTACTGTAAATTATTAATCTAGGCTATTTCATACATAGTGATAAAAATTTATTATGTTTAAAATCTCCTTGTATCTGTGGCTTCATGATAGAGTCACGGATAAAATATTTTTCTCATGTATTTGTTTTCCAACTTGGCCCTGACCTCTCCCACTCATTCATCCTGCTGTGGGCCCCGCGCTGAGCTCCTATGATTGGCTTGTATTCTTACATGCAAAGCATGATGCCCAGAGATTCTTAGCCTGTCTGATCCTGCCCCAATGCTTGGTAACCAAGTTCTGCTTTACTGATTGTGGTCTATTTTACCATGCTTCCTGGTTCCTGATCCTGGCTACAAACTGGTTTTTAAAATATCCCTTATAAACTTTTGCTTTAAGAAGCGAACTTACTGTAACAAGAGGATCCTGACTGTAAGATTTTTTATTTTCTTATTAATGTAGAAGTTAAACTTCTGTCCAGAGTTGCAGTATGTATTCTTCCTCTGGCTATAAATGTATATATCAGTAACACAATATCCTATGTCTTTTATCATAATAAACCCCTCTTTACTATATGGAATTTATAATGGCCTAGAGTGACTTAGATTGACATTGATAGTCCCTGCATTATAGGAGAATTATTATCTGTGTCATAATGTACTTGTTTCTCGGTTAAGAATGGGACAGCAGGGAGAGTATGAGTAGGGATGTGAGGGAAGGAATCTATACCACTACATACAGAGTAACTTATAATAATGTGGTAGTTTGATATGACAGCCACTTTTTATAAAGGTAATGAGATCCCCTGTCTTAATAAGCAATAAGACCGAAAAGGAAGAAGAGATGAGGAGGAGAGGGGGGAGGAGAAACAGAAGAAGGAGAAAGAAAAGGAAGAAAGGAAAGAAGGAAAGAAAGAAGGAAGGGAGGGGGAGATGGGGAGAGAGAAAAAGACAGAAATTGTTCTCTTTCCATAGGACCCATTAATCAAATATCTCAGAAAATTTGAAAATTTATTTAGAGACTTTAGTATTCTCCCTATAGAGATTAATTCCAGAGGGTCCTAACGCAGTGTCAAATAAAAATTAACTTGTATTGCATAGAATATAGAGAGGCTTAAGTGGGAGAAATTGATTAAGCTCCTGAGAACTCTTCATATGATAAAGAAATCATATCAGGCCTGGAGTTGAAGTCCTATTCATGACTCTTTTCCAAAGGGTATGATTTACTGTAGTCAGTTTAAAATAATAGGGTAGGCATTTTTTTCTACTGGTTCTGCCTCTGGTAAACCATACGACCTTAAGTTACCTATCTGTGTTCTTATTTCCACTTATGAAAAACAGAAATCCTGTATTTTATCAAAATTTGGGGTACTTTATAAATTATAAATGCTAATTTATAAATATGAATGCCAATAAGACCAGAAAAGATGCTCATTTAAAGAAAAGTAATTTAATAGTTTTACTAGGGCCTTCTAGCCAGACCCACACATTAAAAAAGCTATCACTGTATATAGCGTTTTTTTATGCCCATATATCAGAATTCTCGGAAGAGAAGCCAACATTTGACTCAGCAGAAAGATTGATCCCTATTGCTGGATCCTCCCCTTTGGAAAAATGTTCCAGACAGTTTGTACTACCACTCCCTGTGCTGAATCAATATATGAACTCTGTTTTAATCACACATCAATCTTTCCTTATGTGAAATTCCCAGATATGTACGATAGAAAGTCTTTGAGAGTTCTTTTAGAAGAATCAAGGATTAGTCCTTATAGCTTAAATTTTGGAAAGCTGTCCTTGTGCCTAGCGTTTCACATTGACAACTTAACATGAATGGACAGCTGATGGTATGAAAGAAACTTAAACCAAAGAAATATTTGTCAAAAATAGGCCTAAACTATATTTGTTGCAGGCTTTGAGCTTCCACTTGCTAGGATTGATTTAAGCATGAAGATGAGGAGAAATGTTGGCATGGTAGGGGCTAATTAAAGTTGACATTGCCAGTGCTATAAAAATATAGAAAAATCAAAGGATCAAACATTTTTGCTACTGAAGTCTCGAGTATGCACGTGTGTGTTCATGCACATGTGTGAGTTGATAACATTTGAATCTGAATCAGCAGACTTTTTGTGTAAATTATATTCTGTGAGTTACATTCATATTGATTCTCCCTCGTCAATCTTGGAATAATTCCCCATAGTGTTTAATACCCAATTAAGAAAAATATACCTAGATTCTTAATATTTGATTGCTCTAACATGTGGTGACCCTTGTTTTAATAGACTCAAATACGCACTACGTGATTTTTATGTCTCTATTGTCTGTCATGGTATTTTTGGGTTCCCTACTAAAACCGAGTGGTTCTAAAATAGATCTTCAGGAATTATGAGCCTGGATTAATCTGTCCTCACAGCATCAACACTCTTTATAGCAAAAAGCTTAGGAAGTCAGTTTTCCTTGCTTTTGAGCAACCCATTGGCTCCAGGAAAGAAAGGCAGGCAAGCTTAAGCCCCGAGGTCACATATTTCTGAGAAAGAAATGCAAGTTTATCAGATAAACTAAAATCAGAGAAAGTTAAAATTATTTAGAAAGAAATACATCTTGGAAAGTTTCTGTAAGAATAACACAGAGCTCTGTCATCAACAAGGTGTAAGTCATTCATAATTAGGATTCTGTGGGAGATGACTCATGTCTCTTGGATAAATGAACATAAAAGCAATTAGCAGGATGTGAGTTATTTGGTTTCTAAATGGCCTGACAGTTATGAAAAGCAAATTTAGATTTTTATCTGCCCGATGCTGGTTCAATGTATTCAGCATAAATTCTCTTTTTTTTTTCTTAGACTCAATGAAAAACTTTTTAAAACAAACAAAAGTACATAGGATTTCACTTCCTGTTTTAGGGAAAAGAACATGACAAAATGATGTGATTCTGAGAAGAAGCCACCAAATTGGATATGTCATTCCAGTGAGCATGCCCGGTCCAATATAATGTGAAACGTCAAGGCTCATGATGGACAGCCAAGCACCTGCTGTGTGCATACCATGCACATAAAAAAATCAAGAGAGCTGGCAAACTTAATTGCTCTGAATTCTGCAAAGGACACTTCACATACTCAAGGTTGTCTTATTTCCTTGCTCAAGTGAAATTTATAACCTAAGATGAACACATTGACACAGGAATACAGATCTGAGGACCATGAAGAGATTAAGAAATTAATCATATCCTGGTGATTTATTCCTTGGGTTTATCTGAGTGTTTACATAATAGCATAGGAGGCAGATAGACTACTGCTTAATGGTAGTCTTGGAAATATGACTGAGAAGGGTCCAAATACTGGCCTTATAAATTTCTAGCTGGATAACCTCAGTTAAGGTTAACCTAATTAAGTTGGATTAACTTAATACTTCCCACCTATGCCTCACTTTCCTACCACTTAGGGTTATTGTGAGGATTAAAAGCAGCAATGTGTACTAGATTACAAACTTCTTGAAAAGAACGTCTATGTTCAACAGTCTTATTCACTGTTGAATCTCTGTACATTGCATAGTATCTAGAGCATAGCAGATGCTCAATAAATGTTAGGTGAATAATTATATAAAATGTTTACCATAGTCCCTGGTACAAAGTAAGTAAATATGATGATAGTGATAATGATCACATTTAAGAATCCCTTTAATGGTTTCCTATTATTAGGATACTTACAATGACTTCCAATTTTTTTAGGCCATATATGATTTGACTCATTTCTATCTTTCTAATCTCATCTTGAATTAACCTTTTACTCTTTTCTCTATTTCCAACCCCACTGCTCTTCTTCACTGTCTTAAATAAGCCAAAAACTGTTTTCCTAACTTGGGAACTTTGCACACACTTTTTTCATTGTGTTCTTGCCTTTTACCCTTCTGCATCAAGTTCTTCCCAACTCCTGCCACTACTGATCAAGAGCTATGCCAGGCCCACCACCAGATGCTTTGCTGTGAAAGTACAAAAGCAATGGCCATAAAGGACCACAAACCTCCCACGGATGTTTGCACCAGCCTACTTTGTGGTCCACAGCAGCAGGTGGCCATGCTTCCCAAAAACTCAATTGGTTCACTCATGCCAGGGGTATTCAGTGACATTTTTTCTGGTCTTTTCCAGACCTTTATTCCTCAGTTTCTTCCACAATTGTATAAAGTGTAATTACTATAATAAATTTTTATCTGTAATATCAAAGTGGTTCTGCTTCCCTAATTACACATTAAATGCTGAAGTCATTGGTTATGAAAACTTTAAGGTTCCAGGGCAACAGAACCCTGAAGATGAGTATCTGGAATTGGTTCTCTGATCTTATTGGATTTAAAGGCATCAGTGTTCGTGAAGGCCCGCGGCAAGTGTTGACGCAATGTGACTTCTGTCCAGGGCTCTAAATGTGAAAGTGAAGAAATTCAATGAAGCGTGGGTAAACGGCGGGAGTAACTGACTCTCTTAAGAGAGCCAAATGCCTCATCATCTAATTAGTGACATGTATGAATGGATGAACAAGATTCCCACCATCCCTACCTACTATCCAGTGAAACAACAGCCAAGGGAATGGGTTTGGCGGAATCAGCGGGAAAGAAGACTCTGTTGAGCTTGACTCTAGTTTGGCACAGTGAAGAGACATGAGAGGTGTAGAATAAGTGGGAGGCCCCCGGCGCCCCTCTGTCCCCACGAGGGGGTAGGGTGGGGTCCGCGGGCCTTGCCATTAAGAATGGATGGAGAGATGCAGAGCTTCCACGACCAGCAGAAACTGAAAGAATATGTGACCACTAAGCCTGCCCTGCAAGAAATATTAAGGAGGGGGGTTCTATAAAAAGAGAAAGACACCAGGAGTGACATAGAACAGAAATTTACAGAGACAATCTATAGAAACAAGGACTTCACAGGCAACATGATGACAATAAATTCATATCTTTCAATAATCACTCTCAACGTGAACAGCCTAAATGCTCCCATAAAATGGCAAAGGGTTGCAGATTGGATGAGAAGACAGGACCCATCCATATGCTGTCTACAAAAGGCTCATTTTGAACCTAAAGATACATGAAGACTGAAAGTGAAGGGATGGAGATCCATCTTCCATGCCAACGGACCTCAAAAGAAAGTTGGACTAGCAATTCTCATGTCAGAAAAATTAGATTTTAAGCTAAAGACTGTAGTTAGAGACACAGAAGGACACTATATCATTCTTAAAGGGTCTATCCAACAAGAAGATATAACAATTGTAAATATCTCTGCTCCCAACATGGGAGCACCCAACTACATAAGCCAACTGTTAACCAAAATAAAGAGTCATATTGATAATAATATGTTAATTGTAGTAGACCTCAATATTCCACGCTCAGCAATAGACAGATCATCTAAGCAGAAAATCAAGAAAGAAACAAGAACTTTGAATGATACACTGGACCAGATGGACCTCATAGATATATAGAGAACATTCCACCCTAAAAAAACAGAAAACTCATTCTTCTTGAGCACACATGGAACTTTCTCGAGAATAGACCACATACTGGGTCACAAATCAGGTTTCAACTGATACCAAAAGATTGAGATTATTCCCTGCATTTTCTCAGACCATAATGCTTTAAAAGTGGAACTCAATCACAAGAAAAAATTTGGAAGAAATTCAAACACTTGGAAGCTAAAGACCATTCTGCTTAAGAATGTTTGGGTCAACCAGGAAATCAAAGAAGAACTTAAACAATTCATGGAAACCAATGAGAATGAAAACACATCGATCCAAAACCTATGGGATACTGCAAAGGCGGTCCTAAGGGGGAAATACATAGCCATCCAAGCCTCACTCAAAAAAATAGAAAAATCCTGAATTCACCAACTATCTTTACAACTTAAAGAACTGGAGAAAAAACAACAAATGATGCCTAAGAGAAATAATTAAGATTAGACCAGAGATCAATGAATTAGAAACCAGAAATACAGTAGAGCAGATTAACAAAACTAGAAGCTGGTTCTTTGAAAGAATTAATAAGATCAATAAACCACTGGCCAGACTTATCCAAAAGAAAAGAGAAAGGACCCAAATTAATAAAATTATGAATGAAAGGGGAAAGATCATGACTAACACCAAGAAAATAGAAACAATTATTAGAAATTATTATCAACAACTATATGCCAAAAAATTAAGCAACCTGGAAGAAATGGATGCCTTCCTGGAAACCTATATACCAAAATTGAAACAGGAAGAAATAGACAATCTGAATAGACCAATAACCGGTAACGAGCTTGAAGCACTGATCAAAAACCTCCCAAAAAATAAGAGTCCAGAGCCTGATGGATTCCATGAGGAATTCTACCAAACATTCAAAGAAGAAATAATACCTATTCTCCTGAAGCTGTTTCAAAAAACAGAAACAGAAGGAAAGCTTCCAGACTCATTCTATGAGGCCAGCATTACCTTGATCCCCAAACCAGGCAAAGACCCCATCAAAAAGGAGAATTTCAGACCATTATCCCTGGTTAATATGGATGCCAAATTTCTCAAGAAAATCCTAGCTAACAGGATCCAACACTACATTACAGGAATCATCCACCACGACCAAGTGGGATTTATCCCTGGGATGCAATGGTGGTTCAACATATGCAAATCAATGTGATAGAACACATTAATAAGAGAAGAGAGAAGAACGATATGGTTCTCTCAATTGATGCAGAAAAAGCATTTGACAAAATACAACATCCTTTCCTGAGTAAAACTCTTCAGAGTATAGGGATAGAGGGAACATTCCTCAAGTTCATAAAATCCATTTATGAAAAACCCACAGCGAATATCATCCTCAATGGGGAAAAGCTGAGAGCATTTCCCTTAAGATCAAGAACACATCAAGGATGCCCGCTCTTGCCACTATTGTTCAACATAGGACCAAAAGTCCTAACAACAGCAATCAGACAACAAAAAGAAATAAAAGATATTCAAATTGGCGAAGAAGAAGTCAAACTCTCTCTCTTCGCAGATGACATAATACTTTATGTGGAAAACCCAAAAGACTCCAACCCCCAAACTACTAGAACTCATGCAGCAATTCAGTAATGTGGCAGGTTACAAAATCAATGCACAGAAATCAGTTGCTTTCTTATGCACTAACAATGCAACTGTAGAAAGAGAAATTAGAGAATCGATTCCATTTACAATAGCACTGAAAACCGTAAGATACCTTGGAACAAACCTAACCAAAGAGGTAAAGGATCTATACCCTAGGAACTACAGAAAACTCATGAAAGAAATTGAAGAAGATACAAAAAGATGGAAAAACATTCCATTCTCATGGATCAGAAGAATAAACATTGTTAAAATGTCTATGCTGCCCAGAGCAATCTATACCTTCAATGCCATCCCGATCAAAATTCCAGTGACATTTTCAAAGTGCTGGAACAGACATTCCTAAAATTTGTATGGAATCAGAAAAGACCCCGAATTGCCAAGGAAATGTTGAAAAAGAAAAACAAAGCTGGAGGCATCATGTTGCCCCATTTCATGCTATATTACAAAGCCGTGATCACCAAGACAGCATGGTACTGGCACAAAAACAGACATATAGACCAATGGAACAGAATAGAGAGCCCAGATATGGACCCTCAACTCTATGGTCAAATAATCTTTGACAAAGCAGGAAAAAATATGCAATGGAA